>NC_132781.1:133130347-133448168 GCF_048418805.1 Vulpes vulpes
GTTTTTTTGTTTTGTTTTGTTTTGTTTTACTTTGTAGGGTTTTAGCACAATTGCCAAAAATTACTCCACTGGAACAGCTGTAAGCCGTAGTATTAACATAACCAGTTAAAGAATTAGTCTGTAATGTTCTAAAGTGTTCTTCTTTTGTTTTAATTCTTTCCTAATGTTCTTTTTATTTTTTTTTAAAGATTTTACTTATTTATTCATGAGAGGCACAGAGAGAGAGAGGCAGAGACAGAGGCAGAGGAAGAAGCAGGCTCCATGCAGGGAGCCCGATGTGGGACTCGATCCTGGAACCGTGGGACCACGACCCGAGCCAAAGGCAGATGCTCATGGCTGAGCCACCCAGGTGTCCCATATTTCCTAACATGCAAAAGGAATCACTAAAATGATTTTGACATAGGCCAATTACACATGTTGGTGTAACTTCATTTGGCAACAGTTTATAAAATATCAAAAATTTGATAGGAACTGTCATAACAATGGAGAGGTAAAATTACATGCCACATAATAGGTGCTAAAAATATTTGTTGACAAGTGAATGAAAATATACAAGGTCCCATTTATCACCTATTATCTGAATAATTAGTCACTCATTGAAACACTTCCATGTCAAAAATATTGTCCTTGATCAGTACAGGCACAACCACCAAACTTACTGAGCCTACCCAGTGTAGGCTGTGAATAAACAGGCTAAATTGTTAAAAGTCAATTCCAAAACAAGATACAGAGTCTGAAAGCAGATATTTTATTTGAATTATATGTTTTGTTTATTAATTATGTCTTATATAAATAATAGCCTTGCCCTCACATGTTATGTAGTTTACAAGTTTATGCTCCATCAGGCAGACTAAATGACAGTGTCATAAAAGGTAGGTGTCTGAATTGGAAAACTATAAGACATATGTCAGATCTCAGAAGAAAAAAGTAGAATAGAACTTCACACTCAGTCAACTTCTCCTGTGAGTATAGAAACTTGGCTTTAATCAGTTACCATATGGTCAACACTTGACTAGTTCTTTTTATAGGTTATTTCAGATAACCTGAGACTTTGGCTTGTATATAACCACTTTATTGTGTTTTAGACTGAAGTTATTAAATCAATACAAAAATAAATTAATTGAGCATTTACTTTATACAAGCTAATTCAATGAACGACTTTAATTTGATTCAATTCAGTAAACCTATTGATTGCTCTCTATTGGAAGATGCTGAGCTGGTTTTGTAAGTATTCATATAGAATTGAATTGAGAGATACATCTATAATTAGTGAACTTGTGCCTTATTAAATATCATTATTGTGAAAACTCATCAGTCTGCTTCATATATATCATCCCTGGAAGAACACTGCTTGATTGGCATCTGGAAATGCTAGTGTGTTTGTGTTTTTTAAAAGATTTTATTTATTTACTTGAGAGAGAGAGAGCGAGCCAGAACACAAGGTGTGGGGAGGGGCAGAAGGAGAGGGAGAAGCAGGGAGCCTGACCCGGGGCTCGATCCCAGGACCCTGGGATCATGACCCGAGCTAAAGGCAGATGCTTAACCAGCTGAACCACCCAGGTACCCCTGAAAATGCTAGTATTGATGCTTCAAAAATGTAATGGCTGTATTTTATGTTTCCTATTCATTCATGATTGAGGAAGATGGTTATATTCAGTTAGAGATGCATGTTTTGTCAGACAGGCCCTTGTACACACACAGTCCTTTTAGCTCCTGTTTGGCATGTACTTTAAACTCCCCCCTTCTGAGCTAGTTTTGATAGAAAATAGAGGTTGGAATATTTGAGCTTCAGAAGAACAATGGACTCAGAGAGGTGATACTCCCAGGTGTAAGTGGGAAGAGTTAGAATGTCTGCAAACAATTGAAAGTGTATTTTGAGTAAAGCAATCTTAAAGAGGAGTTTCTTGGTATCTACCCTCCTCCCTTCCAGCCCTCTCGCGGTATCTTGGGATTATCTGCTGCCCATGGAAAAGTCCTACACAGTCATATCCTCTAGCAAGGCTTCAACAGTATTATACTATGATGATTAACGTAACTTTATAGTAAGTCTTGAAGTTGGGTGGTGTCATTCCTCTGACTTTGTACCACTTTTTCAATATTGTGTTGGCTATTCTGAGTCTTTGTCTTTCATATAAACATTAGAATCACTTTGTCAATGTCTACAAGGTGACTTGCTGGGATTTTGACTGGAATTACATTGACTATATAGATCAAGTTGAAAAGATCTGAAATTCTAACAATATTGAGTTTTCTGATTCATGAATGTAGAATATATCCCCATATGTGTAGCCTTTCTTTGATTTCTTTCCTTATTTTTGTATTTTTCCTTGTATAGGTTTTGTAATTTATTGATTTATGCATAGAGTTATTATTATTATTATTATTATTATTATTATTGGGTTCTGGGCAAATGGTTTTATGCTTTTCATTTCAAATTCCTATTGTTCATTGTTGGTATATGGAAAGCAATGTAAATTCCTCACTTATTATAACAATATGCTAACTTTATTACCAACACATCTGGTCTCCACAGCAATGTTGATTTCCTGTAATCAAAACATTTGTTATTTAGGGACTCAGAACTAAAACCCAAACTGACTACTAATGAGCTCCTTGAAAATTTTAGCTGAGGCAACAGGGGAGAGAGGTAACTGTCCATTTCTAGATTCTCTGCTCTAAGAATAAAAACTTCTATACTCCAAACTCAAGAAAGCTACTTGGCTGTAATCTGTCCTAATCCATCTCTGATAACTTGCTTTTGTAACCACACTTCTGAAAAATGTCCAGTTTGTGACATCACCACCTGGCTGAAGGTCAGCTAATCAAAATAGCCTCATTATGGCTGACTTTCAGAGACAATTCCACAGCTTGAGATGCCTCCACTTTTAGAGATACTTCCATAGCTACTAAAGATCAACTCTTAATTGTCCCACTTCCAGAATTCCATCAATCCCTGACTCTGTGTTTCTCAAAACTCTAAAAAAAATCAGCAACTCGTTTTGATCAGTGTTACTGAACTCTAGATATAAATATCTCTTGCTTGTCAAATATTCCATGAAGATTTTGGTTTCAAACATTGATCAGTGGCCTCTTTTATGGGAGCTCTTTTTTTTTTCCTTTTTACCAACTGGGCTACCAGAAACAGCAACAGTGGGTTGCACTATTTTAAAGCCAGGTAGAAACCCTTAACAGAACTATTATTTTAGTATTTTCTTGGCATTTTTGGGGGGATCACAAATTTGCATAGAACTCCACTATATGAATATAGTTTCTGTATCTTTTGTAAAATAGTTACTGAATTCATTGTTCGGTTACTAGTTAAATGTTCTTTATATAAAGAAACTTCTGTAAATTTGTCTGAGTTTAATGTTAGGTTAAATTGTCTCTCCTGAGCAAATGATTTCTTCTCTTCTCTGGCTGCCATGAGTCTCAGCACTACATTTTCTAATCAGCTACAAGACTTATTTCTTACTTTAAGATTATGTTCTTAACCGTAATGACACATGGTTTTCATTTATCTTCAAGTTTTTTGTCACTATCCTCCTTATTATAATGACTTTACTATATATGAAGTTTGCTTAACCTGCCTAAAAATCCATTTTGGGGACCAGATATGGAAAAAAATTTATAATACATTTCTTTTTCAGAAACGTTTGGTCGGGATCCCTGGGTGGCGCAGTGGTTTGGCGCTTGCCTTTGGCCCAGGGCGCGATCCTGGAGACCCGGGATCGAATCCCACATCAGGCTCCCGGTGCATGGAGCCTGCTTCTCCCTCTGCCTATGTCTCTGCCTCTCTCTCTCTCTCTCTGTGACTATCATAAATAAATAAAAATTAAAAAAAGAAAGAAACGTTTGGTAACCCTCTAATATTTGCACCTTCTTGCTCTTTCAGGCCCTTTCACCTTTAATAAGAATCAATCTTTCTGTTGTTTCCATAATATCTAGAGTTTGGCAGTGATATTTTAATAAAATCAGTCAGCTGAAGTTATTTTTTCACAAATCATTTTTTAAAGATTTTATTTATTTATTCATGAGAGACACAGAGAGAGAGAGAGAGGCAGAGACACAGGCAGAGGCAGAAGCAGGCTCCATGCAGGGAGCCTGATGCAGGACTCTATCCCAGGTCTCCAGGATCACACCCTGGGCTGAAGGTGGGCGCTAAACTGCTGAGCCACCCAGGCTGCCCTCACAAATCATTTCTAACACTGATACTCTTTAGGGCAAAATTACATGTCATAGTATTAATTCTCAGCATAACTGGTGAAAGGTCAATTTCCCACAGTAGTTAATTGGCCAACTACACAATTGCCTTTCAAAGTGTTGTAACTTTAATAGCAGTAATGTGCTGCAATAAAAGACAACATCCTAACCCTGAAACTTTGGGGGGTCATGGTGGGAATCGTTAAAAATTCCAAATTCTTATTTTGTTTTTGTATATTTTTTAATATCCTAACAACTTATTATGCCTCCTCATTCAAAACCAAGGCAATGCAGGTAATATGGTACTTTTATTCATCTAATCCTGTTTTTTGGTGATTTTATTTCCTATGTAAAGTGCTCATGCTGTATAGTGTAACCTTTATTAGACAGAAGCCATTTGTAGTGATATCCATATTCACTCTCCATAGTTAAGTTTATCTTTCTTGAAGGTCTTCATTGAGCCACCTGCTTCATGTTATTACATCGGCAGCACTACCACCAGCAGCGTAACAACTGCCATTTATTTAGCAATAACTACATGTCAGACCCTAGGCTAAAGACCAATTTTATCTCAGCTACTTCTTACATTAACTATGGCAGGTGATACTATCCTCATTTGATAGTTGGGAAAAGTGAAGCTGAAAGACTCTCAGTAATTTGTACAAGGTCACACCAATAGCATGTGGCAACAGTCCATTCCTCATGACACTATGCTTTACAAATAAGGATGCCGAGGCCCAGAGAGACCAGAATGAAGAGTACACACAAATATGAAACCAGATCTGTGTGAACTCTCCAAGAACATGTTCTTTCATCCATTCCTCAATCCATATTTGTTTCTCTGCCCTATCTGAAATATAGGAAGAGGAATAAATTTTGGGGATTAAAGTGTTTTGGTCTGGCACCAAAGGAATGCTTCCCATTTTATGAATAGATATAATTCTCTGAGTTCACACTTTTAGCAGAAATACCTCAGATCTGAGCAGTTGGCTTGGCAGTGGTCTCAAGCCTATTACTTGGTGACCTCATGTTGCCAGTTCATCACTAGCACATGAACCAAAACAAAGTCATTCGTATCTAAAACAGAGGCAGCCAACTGTAGCTTGCTTCAGGAATCACTTTTAATGATGAAGGGAGAAATTGTGAAATTCCTAAGATCACCTTTGGGCTGTGTCCCGGTGGCTTTGGAAAGAAATGAAAAAGAAAATGCAGATAATAGGAAGGCTGGTTCACTTTCATTGCCTTTAGCTGGAAACAGGTTAGTGGCCACTCACATCAAAGCTGTGCTCACTGGCTGCCTGAAGTATGTGCATGTTCTGCATTGTGGCCTTGCAGGTTTTCATTTTCCTCCCTCAATGACTTTGATATCAAAGCTGCTTTATTATCAAGTTAACATAATGGGACTCCAACCTAATACTTTGCCAAGCTCTCATTGATCCTTGGTGTGGAATAAATGTGAACACTGCCTCATTAATCCCCTCCAACGTCCTTGGAGAGAAGAGGCAAGCAATAACCCATCCATTTTGCAGTGGAAGAAAGAAAAGGCAAAGTAAATTGCTCACTTTGCATCTGTGCCCAGCCTTCTGGACATTTCCATCTGGATATCCTGCTGGTTTGTTAAACTGAACTTACCCCAAATTGAACTCATTCTCTTCTTTTTTCCAGAATATATTCCTCTTTCTGGACATTGTGTCTTCGTTAATGGCACTACCATCCGCACAATTCTCCTGGTAGAGCCTCTGAATCATCTTTGATTTCTCTTATTTTCTATATTCTGTTAGTTACAATGTTAGTTTCCTTTTCCTTTGAAATAGCTCCCAATTTAATCTCTTCTCTTCAAAGAACCCTGCCCCAACTCTTCCTCCACTTAGTATCTCATCATTCCTTAACCGGATTAGTGCTAAACAAGCAAAAATCACACTTTTATACACAATTTAGGTTTCTCAATTGATGCCATCTCAAAAAAACAATCTTTGTAACACCAATGCGTTACTGTTTTCTGCTCAAAACACTTTGATGGTCTCACATGACCAACAAACCTAATCCTAACTCTTCACATTAAAGAGATGTTTTAAAATTGGGCCAGCTTCCCGCTGAGAACTTGTTGCTACCATGTACCCCACACTCTAGACCCGAGGGCTGTGTTGCTCTTTCCCCCAATTTTTTTTCCCTGTCCCCTAACTTTGGTTCATGTTGAGTTTGCCTTTATCTGAGCTGACTTGCTGGGCAAATTTCTAGTCATTCTGTTAAGGCCCAGTTCTTATGTTACATCGTATTTGTTATCTTTTTTTGGCTTATCCATCTGCCTACTTTCTTAATTAACCTCCCCTTTTGAGTTTTCATAACAGTTTGTTACCATTTATCACATTTTATTTTATAGTTAATTATCAGTGTTTTTCAAAATAGCCTGTAAGTTCCTTGAGGACAAAATCCCAGTTTTATTCATTTCTGAATGATTAGTACTGAGTATGGTGCTGAGTACTTACTTGATGCTAAATAAATTTGTATACAAGTTTATAGATAACAAAGAATTTTTTACAGATTTTTAAAAATTTATATATTCATGAGAGAGAGAGAGAGAGAGACAGGCAGAGGGAGAAGCAGGCTCCGTGCAGGGAACCGGACATGGGACTCAGTCCTGGGACTCCAGGATCATGCCCCAGGCTGAAGGTAGCACTAAACCGCTGAGCCACTGGGGCTGCCCACAAAGAATTTTTTAAGAAGAAATTTTATCATATTTAATACTCACAATAACCTTGTAATATAGGTATTACGACTGATCCCTAACTTACAGATGAACAAACTGAGGCCTAGAAAGTATAAATACTTTTCCAGGGCAGCCCGGGTGGCTCAGTGGTTTAGCACTGCCTTCAGCCCAGGGCGTGATCCTCAATCCGGGATCGAGTCCCACGTCAGGCTCCCTGCATGGATCCTGCTTCTCCCTCTGCCCGTGTCTCTGCCTCTCTCTCTCTCTGTGTGTCTGTCATGAATAAATAAATAAAATCTTTAAAAAAATGCACTCAAGTTGGTTTGTAGGATTAGCCCATACTGTTACTGGAGGGAGGCATGGACAGCTTTTCTTCTCCCATTTTCTCATTCTTTAGCTGAAAATTCTCCGATTAAACTCATTAATAGTAGACCACAAATGAACATCTCTTCTAGGATGTCTGGAAGCAGATCTCTTTGCATTGCTCAGATTTTCTTTTTAGAATAGGTATTACTTGTCTCCTCTAGAGCTAATTTAGGGTCTCACCTTTGATTATTAGCTTCGGATAAGCCTATATTGCTTAGTAAATAGAGAGTTTATGGCCTTGTTTGCTTTCCTTTATAATCCAAGCACTTAAAGGACAGAAGACATGTTGGCAGGTTGGAACTCTAATTTGGTAGAGATGCTCAAAGACCCTCAAACAAATGGACCCTATTAAGGTCTACATTTCCTTTCTGGTAATTCCTGATATACCTCCAAGATCTGTTACTTTGCCCTTTGTTGTCAAGTCTTCCCAACTCCTCACTCAAACATTATGCCTTCTGTTGCCCACTTCCCACTCTAGCAAAACTGTTTCTTACTAATCTAATAGCATCTAGCTATAATCCCATGATTTTAACCTTTGATTTATTATTCAACTTGTAGTGACAATGTCTGATGTTTCCTTAAGCACCAAGCACTGTAAGTACTTTAATGAAAGTTGTAGATCAATTGGATATAATACAGACTGATTCTTCACCTCTCTCTCCAGGTACCCACATCTACTTATCTACCAATAATTGAATTTTTTTTTTCTCCATCCCTTGAATCTAGGCTGATCTTGTGTTTTGCTTTGAACTACAGAATGTGGCTGAGTTGCCAGTGTTCCAGTTCTGAGCAAAGGCATTAAGGGGCCTTGTTCTGCATTCACTCTTTCCCCTGGAACTCCACCACTACCATATGAACAAACCTGAACTAACCATTAGAAAATGAAATCCAGGGATCCCTGGGTGGCGCAGCGGTTTAGTGCTTGCCTTTGGCCCAGGGCGCAATCCTGGAGACCCAGGATCGAATCCCACATCGGGCTTCTGATGCATAGAGCCTGCTTCTCCCTCTGCCTATGTCTCTGCCTCTCTCTTTCTCTCTCTGTGTGACTATCATAAATAAATAAAAATTAAAAAAAAAAAGAAAATGAAATCCATGTGGAAGAGAGGCCAATTGTCCTTGCTAAGACTCTCATAGGCCAGACTTTACTAGCTGACCGCCAACTACGCAAGAGAGCTGTCTGTTCAATCTACAGCTGATTGTGAATGTAAGAGTGAGCCCAGAGGACACTAACAGAATTACCCAGCTTTTCTGTAGACAAAGAATAATACATGGTTATTGTTCTAAGTCATTGAATTTTGACTGGTTTGTTTCACAGCAATAGCTGGCTTACACAGCATCATCTCATTTAAGCTTCCCTCTACAATGATGCAAAATTAGTAATATCCCTACTTAATGGCTGAGGAAATTCAGGGTTAACAGATTAAGCCACTTATTCAACTTCTCACAGTTTTCACTAAAGGGCCGGGATTTGAGCCAAGATGGTCTTAACTATAGAGTTTGTATGCTTAAATATTATGTAACACTGTTCCCCTTCAGGAGCATGTAATTCATAACTTAATTCATGAAATCACCAAATCCTTTGGAGGAATAATTTAGTTCACGTCCCCTTGATTTGTACATGAGGAGATAGAGACCCAGACATTACTGATTTGTCCCAGGTTATAAAGTCAAATCATGGTCAGAAGTTTTTTTGTTTCTCCTTAATAACCCATAATTAGTTGATCTTTCTTGGTCAAAAGCATTTCTTTTTCCACTGGATAACTGCAAGTTTCTTGAGGTTTTATTCTTTCTCCGTGTCTGCCTGGGTGCCCAGCAAAGTGGTGAGTTCCTTAAGGATTTAAAGCAAATTTATTAACTGACTAATTGTTTCCTTACTTGAGCTTGTTTATTTCTGAAATCCTCATGACTTGGGCAGCAAGCAAAGTGGCCACGGCTAGCAATACCATGATGGGGGAAGGCTGTCAACTAGGGATCAGTGCCAGTATGAAGGCTCTCTGCTCAGGCCGAGACCCAGATGGGAATTCTCATCCTCTGTAGTTACTGTATTTTTCTCCTAGGAGGCACAACATCTGTTGACCTGAGCAGAAGGCAGACACTTAACTAACTGGGCTACCCAGGCGCCCCAGGCCTTGCACTGTTATTGATATTTTAGCAGTAGCCCGAGTGCTTTGTGCCACATCTTTTTTTCCTGATCTGTTTGCTTTTGAGCTCAGCTGTGTAACAAAATTCTGTTGTATTTTATTCAATATACTGCATTATCAGGACTGTATTTTGTCGATGTGCCTGATAAAGAAAATCACCCCCACATTTGGGAGAAACATTTGGGTAGACCTAAGTTCCAGACTTTTGCTTTCATACATTGCTTGCTAAGATTGTCCTTTAAGCAGTGGAACAAATTTAAGCAGAAAGCATTTGGATAAGGGCAAGTAGCATCCAATTCAACCAGGTTCTTAAAATTTGACTATTTCTCTAAGCCAGGAAATTCAGCTATGTGGGAGAATTAGTTAAAGTGATGCTACGAAAAGTAGACACATTCTGGGGCAAAAGGCCTTAAATATATATATATATATATATATATATATATATATATATATATATATATTTCTATTTCTATTTCTATTTCTATTTCTATTTCTATTATTTCTATTTCTTGTTCTTATCCTTTGCAGGACAGTATAGCAAAGCAATATTAGTGATTTTCTTTCTATTATATGGCATATCCTCCATGAAAACTCACAACAGACACTAGTAGTCATTCCATAGTGCAACTAAGGATTTTTGGCATGCTTAGGGAAAAAAGCCCTGCTTCTTTTACACTTGCCTCTTTCCCTTGATTTGATCCTATCTCTTTCTTTATAATGTATGTGGATTAATGACAAATTTTGTAGAGATTGAAGACTGGATTCTGATCATATGATAGGGTAACAGCAGAGTCTGGTTTAATTTTAGACCAATTAAATGTGAAATGTAAAATGTAAAACTGTTATTTTGTTTTTAAATTTATTTAGAAAAATTTTGGGAGCTTTAAATTGCCTCATTAATCTGAAAATGTGATAATCTTTTAAAAATTAGGTTGTTGTTTTTGTTTTGATTTTACAGAAAGAGAAAAAGAGAGAGCACACCTGCAGGGAGTGGCTGGGCGTGGGGTGGGGAGGCAGGCAGAGGGAAAGTGAGAAGCAGATTCAGATTCCGCACTGAGCAGGGAACCCAACACAAACAATCCCAGGACCCTGGGATCCATGACCTGGGTGGAAGGCAGACACTTAATCCACTGAACCACCCAGCAGCCTCTACATTATGTTTTTTTTATCATTCAAGCATTCAAGTGTCATACATTCAAATTTTAAATTGTTAATATTTCAAGATAGTTTAGAAGAAAGTACTAGGTTAAACAATAGGAAAGAGTGGGTGATCTAATTCCTTCTATTATCATTCTCTATAGACTGTACTTTCTTAAATACATCCTGTTTCTTTTACTAAAATGGGCTAACTCTCTTTCTGCCTTTCACTGCTGTCTTGCCAGTTGGAATCAGACCAAGGCTATGACAAGAGATTACACGCTGGCTGACATGGAGAAGTGAAGATGAATCTCATTGAAATTCTCCCTCTCATTAAAAACAAAATGGTTCAAATGTAGTTCTACGGTCACTGTTTTGGGAAAACAAATATAAAAGTGACATTCTCATTAGTTAACAATGTAGTTAAGTTTTAGAGTCACACCAAGTTCTGCAGCATACTGGTTTGTTAGGTGTGTGTGTGTGTGTGTGTGTGTATGGTGTTGGGAAGTCAACAGGGAAAGGGCAGAAAAAGGCTTTCCTTCCTGAGTGCTACCTTTTTTGTCTCAGTGTCTCTCAGGTGATTATAGATGGACAGAAGCCCTGGTGTTGGCAGTTCACTATAATCCTTCTCTTGTAGAGGGATACCTAAAACTTGGTTTCACCTTTGGTTTTTCAGCTATTGGGAAAAGGAATTGTTTTTCTAATAGATTATACTCAGAAAAAAAAAATAGTGACAAAACTGACTGGTGTAAGTAGTCAAAATAAAAAAAAAAAAACAAGTAGAATTAAACTACAGATCTGTTGAAATTTTATAAAAAATCTCCCTCTGTAAAATATACCTTTATCATTTTGTGATGGGGAAATCAAAACATAAATAGTCTATTTACTGGAGATATATTTTCATTGACTGCTGAAAAGCTTGTTTCATCCTCTTAACATGACCATTAACAGGCCTCAGAGTTTTAGTTGGCTGTTGGCAGCTCCTTACTCTATAGATTTCTCATAGGGCAGTTCACAAGGTGGCAGCTTGAGTTTCCCAGAATGTGGGAGAGAGAAGAGAGCGAGAGAGCAGATGAAGGAGAGAAGGTGTACCAGATGCTAACCAGTGTCTCGATAACCTAATCTCAGAAGGGGTATCTCATGATCTTTGCTTTTTCTGTTCATTAGAAGTAACTTACTCAGTCTAGCCCATACTCAAGGAGAGCAAATTGTTAAAATGGGACATATTACAGGCTACCCACCACAAACTATATAATTCATAAAACTGGATTTCAGCAGTTATCGGACATTTTGTCTAAAGCTTGTCTTTTTATGCACTGATCACAATAAGAAATTGACATTTTAGTTTTCTTTATTTCTATGACACGAATTATATTTTGCCTTTGATTTATTTTAAGATATCTAGATTCATCAACATAGGAAAGGTAATGAAAATGTGTCATTATACAGACATTATGCTCCTATTGTTTTAAAAGGTGAGTTATTTATGGCCTCTAATAACTGGAAACTATTGCAAAACATAAATTGATAAAAATCAACCTACTTATTTTTATAATGCAAACATAATTTCAATACCAAGTCTTAATAAATACTGTATAAAATAAAGCTATGTACTAATTTTACATACATATATGGACAAAAATCTTGAATAGCAAATCAAATTTGATAGTGTATTAAATTTGTGGTTCAATAATAAGAAATTTATCAACATAATTCACTATGTCATTAAATTAAAAAAAACAAAAGAATAAGGAAAAATAAATAGGATAAAACCTTTTCCACACACCAAGAATAAATAGCATATGAATGGTATAATACTAAAGCCATTTCTACTTAAAATCAAAATAAGGCAATATCTTCTATCATCAGTATTATTTAATCTTGTTTTGGAGTAAAAATCAATAAGTCTCCAAAATGATGTATATTATAATTGCTGAAAGGAATAATAATAATTCCTTAGAAACTTTTAAAACTTTACTAAATGAATGTAATTTATAATAGAACAAAAAGGTGGCTGGATAGACAAATATACACTAATCTATTGCTTTTCTTTAAAACTGCAAAAAATTCATGTTTATTGTAGGGGATGAAACATATTAAGGGTAAATTAACAAGGCAAGGTTCTATGGGAAATACATGATGAAATATCATGCAAGTACATAAAACATGTAATGAAATTAAGCAATACAATATATATTTTAACAGGAAGCTAGAGTATGGAAATATTAGTGCTTTCAAATTTATATGATATTTTGGTAATTCTAAACAAAATGGTTTAATTTTAGAACTGGATAAAACTGTTTTAAATTTCAGATAGAAGGGACACTTGGTTGGCTCAGTGGTTTAGCACCTGCCTTCGGCTCAGGGTGTGATCCTGGAGTCCTGGGATTGAGTCCCACATCAGGCTCCCTGCATGGAGCCTGCTTCTCCCTTTGCTGTCTGTCTGTCTGTCTGTCTGTCTCTCTCTCTCTCTCTCTCTGTGTGTGTGTCTCTCATGAATAAATAAAATAAAAAAATAAAATAAAATAATAAATAAATTTCAGATGGAAAAATAACTCTCTAAGAATAACCAGGAGTATTTTATAAATAGAATGACCAATGTGGATCTGCTTTACTAGGTGTTAAAATATGTTGTCAAGCCATTGTAATAAAATAGTATTTTTTTAAATTCAGAATTGGACATATGGATTATTGGAGAAGAACAGAGAATTTAGACATTATTAACCTCTTTTTTTGATCTTATTACAACTTTTTGTCCGGCAATGATACCCTTAGAAATATAATGCTTTATTGACAATAATTGTTATCTTTTACTTGGGACTAAGTCTAGCACTGTCCTAAATGCTATGTAATCCTCATTAGGTTCTAATGCAAATGAAGTAATCTGCTCAGAATTTTTCCTGACATCAAGTTTTGGAGAAGGGTTGAGATCCCATAAGAGTTTGGGATTGAGAACCCAAAAGTACCTAATGGAGGAAAGGGTAAAATATTAGAAGTTTAGTCTCCTAATTACAAATGGCTTCTAATTATCCATTTTGCCCTGAGATGGCCCAGAGCATATCAAGACTCTAGACTTCTCAATCAAAGTGCCTTGCTTCTTAATTTTCTTTTATTTGAATTTCCTACATATTCTTGCCTGTGAAATTTACCATGGTATTTCACACATGCTAATGTCATCCTTAGTGTTCTCTAGTTATTGTATATCCATGTAAATTTTTCCCAACAAGCTCTAAGTAGTTCATCAGAGATAATTTAAGGCAGCAGTAAATAACTCACTAACTGGTTTGAATTGAAATAGATTGTGGTTATATACTGCTTCTGAGAAAGAGCAGTCTTGTGGCAAGAGAACCCTATAAGTAAAAATACTTACACTCCCTCTCCCTATGAATGACAAAAGAATTGAGATTATAGATTTTCAGTCACCCAAATGTTGGTTAAGAACTAAACATTTGGGATAAAGCTTAGTTATGAACTCCGTAAAAGTGGGTTTACAAGATGAAATGTGCAATTACACAGGGATTAAATGAACTTCTTTTTTGTTTTATGTTTATTTTTCAGTATTGTTCAGTCTTATGAGCATACTCACTATATTGTCTAGCTTCCGCCTAAACACTTCTGATAAAAGGGAACTCATTATCCTCAAAGACAGCCTGTTCCATTTTTGGACAGCTCATTTTGTTGTAGGATAAAAACATCATTGGGCCTATTTCCAATGGCTGTAAGAACAAGATGACTTCCGTAGATATTTGGAGCCTGGAATTTAGATCAGGGATTAATAATCAAGTTCTAGCAGGAGTGATGCAGATGTAAATTGGGTTATCCCTGAAGCTGTTGAAAGTTGACTATAATGCCATTTGGGTATCATCACAGGCCTAGAAGGCCAAACGTAATCTTCCATTCAAACCCCACTACATAATAATATGCAGTGTTCTGGATTTAACTGTTTGTCAGATGATGCTGAAAAAGGAAAGCTATGAGGATGATTAAAGATGATAACAAAAAGATTCGCAAAGAAATATTTCAGAAACTCTAGTTATTTAGTCTCGTCAAGGGGAGATGGAAGGAAGGCAATGATGATGTTTAGTTATATGTTGAGAATCCTTTAACCACATGCTCTCCACAAAACATTGAAAAACAAGTATTTCATAACTCCTTCTGCAGCAAAATCCTGACCTAATGTGAGATGACACTAATGTAATCTCTACACCACTTAGAGTGAATATTCATGTTTTGCTGCAGAAGTACTTCTATGTTTCATTGTAGAATACTGCTCCAGACCTTGTTGGGAGCACCGGGTGATAGAAAATATATGCACCATATTCTCTCTCTCAAGTTTGAGAAAGGGTGAGGTTTGGTACACATCTGTTTCCAAGGCTTGTATCTTGTACTTGATCATTTCCATATTTAGCTTTGTGTTTAACCCCCTTCCCTTTGTTCCTTCCTATTTTCATAATTTTGAGATATGTTGATATCGAAAGTGATAATCCTTCAAAGTAAATGCCAAAGAATCCTGTAAACACGGAAAAGATTCATTACTCTATTTAATTAACAACTAGGAGCTTGGTGGGTGGGACAGCGGAGGATGAGAGGAGCACACAGAAAGGAAAAAGATGCTCAGCAGGCTATTTCAAGAGCAGTAATTGTTAACCGCAGTTAGGTTATGGAGTTTTTGGAAAATTTGATGAAAGCAATCTTTTGACCCTCTTAGAAAAAAGAAGGTATATTAGACAAGAAAGGGAAGTAGATACTCTAAAATTTAGAATCTTTTTCCCCAGCTGTTCAGTCTTCACTGATAAGTCCTCAAAGCCCTCCCAGCTTCCATCTTTAGAGTCTTTATAGCTATTCCAATTTCTACAGGCTGCTGGTTCCTTAAATCATTGCCACATGTTTTTGGTTTTTGACACAGCAGCCCTTTGCTTCTAGGAACCAGTTTCTGTTACAATGACTTATTTCTGCATGAGAGATTGCCCTAAGTCTTAGTGGCTTAAGATTCAATTTGTGCTTGAGGATGTGGGTTGGGAATTTGAGAAGGGCTTGGCTGGATTGTTATTCTCCATAATGTGTTACCTGTGGTCACTTGGCATTCAGTTGGTGGCTGGTATTTTCCAGAAGTTCTAGAGGTACTCAGCTGCAAGGCTGAGTACACCTGAGCCTCTCTTCCTCTCCCTGTAGATTAAGGGCCCCTCCAAGTGGATATCCAGTGGGGTAGTTGCACTTCCTAAATGGCATCTTGTGGCTTCAAAATTGGTAACTGGCACATATTCATTTCTACATTATTCTAATGATTAAAGAAGTTATAAGAATCAGCACAGACTGAAAGGACTGGAATGCAGACAACCCCCCACACCTCAACCTATCTCGGCTTTCCCCCTCCCTCTCTGGGAGGAATATGAGAGAATCTGTGGCCATTTTTAATCTACTGCATATAGCTTATTAAATTGTTCTTTTTTATAATTCCTTAGTTTGGATGCTTATGTTATTTATTTCAGTCTTATTTCTTCTAGTCTAAGAAGCAGAGCTAAGTATCCCTTTTACTATGTCACGAAATTAGTGTTTTATGGTGTTTTGTTATCATTTATATATGAATATCTTACCAATATGTTTGACTCACTAGTTATTTGAAATGTGTTAAATTTTCCAAAAGGTTTTCATTATGCATTTTTATTTTCATCTCAATTAATTGTGATGTGGTGGAGATTGTGTACATGACACCAAGTATCTGAAATTTTGTTGATATTTGCTCTTGTCAGGATTTCCACTGCCAACTTAAAAAAATTTCAGTGTATGCATTAGAATAATATATTTTTTCATATGGAGCAGAACCTCTTTTTCCTCTCTTTCTCTCTCATCTATTTATCATCTGTCTATGAAGAGAAATTGTCAGTCTTACCCTATAATTCTATATACTTTTACCTACATATTATAAAATCCTGTAGAAGATTATAGTGACTATTAGAAAGATTTGTGATCTGTTCATCCTAAAACAAAGTTCCATTCTGAATTTAGTTAATTTGTGACATATAATTTAAAAAAGATACTCTAACTTCGAAGTTAGATTTTAAAAAGCAAAGTAACAGGTACTTAACTTTCCTAAGTCTTTGTTGACTTACTAAACAGAGGAACAATACTTTCCACAAAAGATTTGTGGTGAGAATTAAATGAAACCATGAGAATTAATGAAAATTACACGGGGAAAGTAGAATGTCTGGTAACTAGAAAGTGCTCAGTGAGTTGTTACCTTTGATCCAAACAGAAAGTGTACTTGGCTGTGAAAATAAGTCACACAATTGGTGAGTTTTCTTGAGACATCAGATTGAAGAAAAGGCACAGTATCTTCACTTAAATATATTCCTAATTTTCACTGTATTTTTCAGCAGAGAATCCAGGCCAGGAGGCCTGTGGTTGACCCCCCAACCACTCTCTGTGTACGAAGCACTGTGTGTTGACATTCAAGGGCCACATTTCATTCACAGCAATTTCTCTCCAGGCTGCACACGTAGCTCTGGTACTCAGAGCTAATGCATCCCCAGCCTCCATTACAGCTCAGAAAAT
The DNA here is from genome assembly GCF_048418805.1 of Vulpes vulpes. Classification (NCBI taxonomy): domain Eukaryota; kingdom Metazoa; phylum Chordata; class Mammalia; order Carnivora; family Canidae; genus Vulpes; species Vulpes vulpes. Next base: position 133,147,451 of record NC_132781.1, read on the forward strand.
AGTTTTTTTGGAATCAAGTGTTTTATAGAATATGTGCTTGTTGGAGTAAATGTTTTAAGACGATAACAGCAAAATGATTCTCGTACATATATACTGCCCATACGCCAAAGGCAGATGCTTTCACTTGTCCATGGTTATGTACAATTGCAAAGTGTCTGTCACCATGAACAGAATAGGAATCGCTCATCTATTCTGAATATCACTCACATTGTGTTATATCCAGCAGTATCCTTTGAAAAACAAATCTATTGCTCTTTCTACTTTACTTTTGCACACAATAGTCATCATCAATTTTGTGCTCAGTTTGACTGTCTTTGTGGCAATTTGGTGACTTAAATTTGCATTTTTCTAGAAAGGGTACAACTTTGAACGATGCTTCTGTATTTTCAGGCTTTGTCATGAAATTGATGAATTTGAAACCGGAAAGCAGTATTTTGTACTCATTCTGGGAAAAGATCAATTTGCTTGCTAGTGGAGGCCCTGTGTTTTGTTGTAGAAAGATGCGTAACTTTCTGTGGCTTCATAAGACTAGTTGATAATGCTTCATCCAGACACTGCCAAATTGCAAAAGGGAAAAATGAATTGCTTATCCAAAAAAAAAAAAAGCAGACTCTCTGATATTCGTCATGTTACTTTTTTTTTTTTTTTTGTCAAGTTACTTTCTATTTGTACTTTGTTTTTGGGCATTTGTGGCTACTTGGGGGAAATTGCCGTAATCACAGTTTCACTAATTTTCATTTATTTAAATGAATATTCCTGCCCAAACTGTGGTAATAATACATTATTTCAATTAATCCCCTTTGAGACTTTGGTCCAGGTCTGCAAATTTGGGAAACAGTGTAACATGGTGGTGACAATGAAACATGCAAATTAAAGCACAAAATAATTAAGATTCAAGTGACCTGAAAGCAGGTTTTGAGCAAGATGACTGGGATCGCGACAAATCTTGTAGTGCCTGAAGAACCTGTAAAAATATAAATATTATAAATAACTTACTGAGATTTCCATAAAAATGAAATTTATTTTTATATTTTATACTTAGGAACAAAAAGCAAAATTCCTACACTCCCCAATAATTATTTTACAAAAATTTTTTACCTTTGTCGATCTGATGGGTGAAAGCATCTCATTGCAAAGCTAATTTACGCTTTCTAAATTATGAGTAAGATTGAGTATCTTCTCAAGTATTCAGATCTGTTTATGTTTTCATTTCCGTGATCTCCTTGAACAATTTTTTTTGTATTGGATTTTAGTCTTCCCTTAAGAACTCTAAGAAACTTGCCCTTTGTCTATAATATGTGTTAGAAATAACTTCCCGGTTTTTGATTTGTCTTTTGGGTCATTTTCATTTTATATCTCCCACTGCATAGATATTAAACCAGTGCTACCTCCAGTTAAACCTTCTAAAGGAGCCATGTCCCTGAAAGCTCAGAGATAATCCTGGAAAGAAGAATTACCTGGATCAATGTAAAAGATCACCATTATCTTTTATAGTATCCTCGGTGTTCTTGTCAGAAGAAGAGGAGAGAGTTGTGAAGGACACCGAGGGAGGACTGACATCTATGCTTGGGGAGCTTTTGGAATATTTTGAATAATCTTTTAAAATATAAGTTCCCAGAATTGGGTTTAATGACTTACAGAATACATCCTGTTTTGAGTTCTCGACCATGATTCCATGGCAGACATGGCTGTTTGCCCACCAAACACTGATGCTCCCATTGCATAATGTAGAGTTGTTGCTGGGTAGTCACCGTCTGCCCAGGAACCATGTTTGCAAACTCTCCCTCTTCATTCTCATAATGTGGTCATGTCACATGACTGCTTTATGCAAATGTAATAGGAGTAAAAATACTCTATTACTTTAGGCCAAATACTTAAGAAGTAGGTGTAGCTTTTCCACACTCTCTCCTCTACTGGATGGACTTTTCTACACAAAGCAACTTTCAAAATCAAGTGTAGAGCAAAGTAAAACTTCCATAGGACTGAGCCTCCTCTTAAGCCTGTCTTCTGCTATAGGGATTTTCTGTGAATAAAAAAATAAATATTTGTAAATCTTAAGTCACTGAAATTCTGGGATGTTTACTACCATTTCTCCCCCACCCCCCTGAGTATAGAGGATATCTGAATTTCTAAACCTGCCATGTAATTAGACTGAGAACATATGATTAAGTTCTCATCAAAGAGTTGGGTTGTATTTTTTAATTCACTCTGACAATCTCTATCCTTTACATGGTGCATTTAGAGCATTGTTGACCTTCAAAGTGATTATTGATGTCATTGAGTAAATATCTGCCATGTTCATTACTGTTTTCTACATGTTTCCTTTGGTCTTTTTTCCCACTTTTCCCCCATTTTTTTTCTCCTTTTCTGTGGTTTTAACTGAGTATTTGATATGATTCCATTTTCTCTCTCAACATATCAGTTACATTTCCTTTTTTACTTTTCATAGTGGTTATCCTAGAATTTGTAATATTCATTTACAGTAAATTCAAGTGTATTTTTTTTTAAAGATTTTATTTATTCATTCATGAAAGACACACACACAGAGAGAGAGAGAGAGGCAGAGACACAGGCAGAGGGAGAAGCAGGCTCCATGCAGGGAGCCTGACGTGGGACTCGGTCCTGGGACTCCAGGATCACACCTTGGGCTGAAGGCAGCACTAAGCTGCTGAGCTACACAGGCTGCCCTCAAGTGTATTTTCAAATAACACTATACCACCTCCATGGGTAATGTGAGTAGCTTATAATAACAAAATAATCCTAATGCCTTACTCTCATCCTTTGTACATGTCTGTCATTCATCTTATTGATATAGAAGCACATATAATTATATGTATATACAAGTTTATCATTAACGATTAGGGAAATGCAAATAAAGACCACAATGAGATGTCTGTATACACCTATTAGAGCACCAAAAAAAAATTTTTTTAGAGTACCAAATGGTGGTGAAGATGTGGAAAAACTGCACCTCATACATTGCTGATAGGAATATCAAATAGAATAGTCCCCGAAAAATAGTTTGATAGTTTCTTAAAAGAGCCTAAACATGTACATATTACATGAGACTCAGGAATCATTAATCCTGGACATTTATCCAGATAAATCTAAACTCATATCTACACAAAAACCTACACATGAGAGTTCTTAGTAGCCTCACTTAATAATAGTCCCAAACTAGAAGCAACACAGATGTTTTATGATGGCTGAGTGGGCGAACAAACCATGGTAGATCCATATCCTGGAATACTACTTAGCTACAAAGGAACAAACTGTTGACTTACGGAAAAACTTAGGAGGTCTCAAGGGCATTATCCTGAGTGACATCTGTGAAAAGGGTGAGGTTGGTAGCTCTGAGGGCCCACCTCTCCGTAGAAATATCAAATGATTGAGCAAATACTATTAAAATCAACTTGGTCAGAATTCTGGAAAATAGTCAAAGGTTTACAGCAACCAAACAAATGCTGAACCAAGAGAAAGACAACTTAAAAATGATGGGAAGGGACGACTGGGTGGCTCAGTGGTTGAGCGTCTGCCTTCACCTCAGGTTGTGATCCTGGAGTCCTGGGATCGAGTTCCACATTGGGCTCTCTGCAGGGAACCTGCTTCTCCCTCTACTTATGTCTCTGCCTCTTTCTCTATGTCTCTAATGAATAAATAAATAAAATATTTTAAAAAAATAAGTGATGGGAAAACTCTGCAGCTTTTTATTTACCCTCCTCCACTCCTGTTCTTGGCCCACTGATGGTGTTGAAGGTGGTAGTGTCTATTCCCAGGGTGGGACTTTAGTCTCTCGTTCTGGAGGGAACAGAGATGACTTTACAAACAATTGTGTTTATCTAACCTATCCAAGGGCTACTTGAAGGGCTGACACAGAGGGATTGGCCTTGTTTTGCTTTACTTAGAACTCACCAAAGTCACAAAAGTTCTTGGCATTCTTCAAAAACAGTATTAGGTAAATGGACAGTTGGCCACCACCAACGACAAAAGATTAAATTGAGGCACACTGGAGAGTACTGAGAACCTGGGAGGAGAAGCTGGGAGAGAGTTTCTGTGGGAGAGAGCATTCAAAAGCATAGGGAATATAGTCAATGATATTGTAATAGCATTGTGTGGTGACATACAGGAGCTACACTTGTAGGGAGCACAGCATAATGCATAGTTGTTGAGTCACAATGTCGTACACCTGAAACTAATGTGACATCATGTATCAACTATCCTAAGAAATAATTTTTAATGAAACAGAAGTTACCTATATATAGTATAGCAGGGAATTTAGAAAGCCACAGGCTCGATCAGCGCAGAACACATGCTGAGGAAAAAAGATTTTAAGCTTCTACCTTGGAATGACCTCTAGGCCCAATGCAAGCAGAAAGTGAAGCATAAGGCAGGGTTTGAAGTAGCCTGGCTAAGCACTGATGGAGTGCTCCAGCACAGTCATTTTGTAAAAGCTGAGAAAGGATCTCTTTCTCTTCTTTTTCTTTTACTTCTACTACTCCTTCTCCTCCTCTTCCTTCTTCTTCTTCCTCCATCTGCCCTCCCCCACCTTGTATTTCTCAGCTTGTTCCTGGGACTCAGGGATATCAGTCAAAACACTAGCTCAACTCAAGCTAAGTGACAAGATTCCTTCAGAGGCCACATGTGACAAACATACAGACTTAGCATAGTTTAGAAAAGTCACTAAACAAACTACATAATATCTAGCTACTATCTATATGAAACTACATAAACAGACTTGAGGGAAGGCTAAGAGTCTGATTTCCAGGGTTATCACATTGTAATATACAAAATATCCAGTTTTCATTAAGGGCATCATCCTGACAGAATTTTTCTTTTTAAATAGTCACATCCTGTATGATTCCATTTATTTAATGTTCTTGATGTAACAAAATTACAGAGAACAAATTAATTATTTCCATGGGTTGGGTATAGTGAGGAGGGGGAGATAGGTATGATCTGTATCTCTTCAAGATAGCATGAGGAACATCTTTTGATTCTGTTTAATTTTTTTTAAGATTTCATTTATTTGAAAGAGAGAAAGAGGGAGAGAGAGAGAGAGAGAGAGAGAGAGAGAGAGAGCATGAGTAGGGGGAGGAGCAGAGGGTAAAGAAGACTCCCCACTGAGTAAGGAGCCTGGCACGGGAATTCTGAGATCATGACCTGAGCTGAAGGCAAATGCTTAACCGACTGAGCCACTCAGGCACCCCTTGATTCTGTTTCTTGACTATAGAGTGGTTCATGAATCCACCCCTGCCATAACATGACACAGAAGTATAGACACATAATATACCAACGTCAGTTTCTTTGCTTTGATTTTGTACTCTTGTTTTACAAGAAATGACTGTTGAGGCATACCAGGTAAAGAGTACATGGGACATGTCCCTGCTATCCTCTCTAATTTTCTGTGAATCTATAATTAGTTCAAATCAGAACTTAAAACATAGGAACTTAAAATGTTAAACGTTGTAATTGGATTTGGTAAGTTGTAGGAAAACTCTTACAGGCGTTTTTTCTTGAGTTTCACATTTTCTATTAATAAGTCTGATGTTGATTATAGCTATTTAATAGATTCTCTTTATTCTGTTAAAAAAAACTTCCTTCTATTCTTGATTATATTTGATTTGGCACATTACATATTCCATCTTTTAAAATGTTAAATATTTCATTGTGGTCTGCTGGGTGCACTATGATTTTTAGATTTTAAGCTTCCTAAATAAGTTTGGTGATTATAGTTTAAGATGTAGTTGTCCGTTTGTATTATTTTTCAAATTTTCCAAAGGCAGAAACACACAGGAGAATAGATTCACACTTAAAGAGTAGGCAAATGAATATCACTACTTCATAGAACATGACTTATTTCCAAAACTGTCAAGGAAATCCCATATTGGTGCCTTATGACTATAACCACATTTCTTTTGTAACTCTTCTAGTGTCTTCTCTGAAATAGGAATATGTTGTTCTAAGTCTTCAACCTGATTTTATTGCTAATTTAAACAAATGAATAACTTGAGATCTTGGTGTTCCCATCTATAAAATGGGGGACAATTTTCTCTTTGTCTCATGGGACTATTGTAAACATTAAGTTGTATTAGTTCTTTAAATTTTATTTATTAGTTCATTTATTTTGAGAGAGCGAGAGAGTGAGCAAGTAAGCAAGGGAAGAGGCAGAGGGAGAGCAAGAAAGAATCTCAAGCAGATTCTCTGCTAAGAGCCCAACGTGTAGGCTCAATCTCATGACCTGAGCTGAAATCAAGAGTTGGGAGTTGGATGCTTAACCCACTGAGCCACCCAGGTGCCCCAAATTAAGTTACATTAGTAAGGAAAGGAAGATTACTTATAAATAAAATATATTGTTATCACTTCATCTGCATTTGATAGATTTTCAGAGAATGAAAGTAATTCTGGTTTGTAGGTTTGATCATTCTTTTTTTTTGACCATTCTTTTTATAGCAAAATACACACAGGTTTTGATGGTTCATGTCCCCTCACAGATAAGTTGGTCTATATGGGAAATATTGATTTAATTTAAGTATCAGTGACATGTGTTTCCATTGTTCCCCGTCTTTCTGATATTCTCTCTTAATCTGCCTTGCCTTTTCCCTCCAAGGGCTCGCTCACAACCTTTTTGCCTCTAAGCACTTTTCCAGGGATGAGTCACAAGTTAGAAGAATGTCTAGGAGCATCAGCTGGTCTGATTGCAGACTTCACTGAGTCTTATGCAGGTATTATCTCCTATGATTAGCTTTCTTCTTTAGTGCTGACAGTCTGCTCTGCTTGAACAGTTCTATGAGTTGGCTTCTCAACCTCAGCTGGTTAGAGTTGCTATAAAACTGAGTTTTTAGACACTTGTATTGATAACTATAAAACTTGGCTTGCTTTGATACTACCTAAGATTTATAAATAGTGTGAGGAAGCCTCTGGCCAGGGGAAATAATTACTCTGCTGACATTATCTCTTAAATACTAGTGGCTCAGCACAGACTTTAAATTTCCTTTCAGATCTATGGGATACTCGTGTTACAATGTACTGCTTCGTCCTGGCCATCTGTCTCCTGGAAAGTCACAAAAGAAAAATCACAGTAATCGAAGCTTTCTGTGAGATTTTACACTTCTACTGAGTGAAATGCATGCTTCCCTATATTTCATGGCAGTGTTTATAATACTGGTTTGCTAACAACTTTTCTTTTTAGTCACCTAAGTCCCCTGGGTAGCATTTTCTTCTGATTCATCTAATTAAATGACAGAGAGATCAAGGATTGGTGCCAGGCTAGTGGCCCAGCTAACCCATTTGAATAAGTCTTTGAATCATATTAGAAAAAGATTTGAAGTCAATTCCTGATGAAGAGCCAACAGATGCAATAGCACAAAAAAAAAAAAAAAAAGTAGAAGAAATTCAGAGGTAAAAACAAGGAAGAAAAAATCTTTGTCTATCTTTGTTGTAGCTTATCAAGTTTTCTTTTTGTCAAACCTGGGAAGAATAGTGGCATGTAATTCTTAAATATGGAATGCTCAGAAAGGATTTGTGTCTGAATGGCTAAATATACAGTCATTCCTGTGGCTATCTTGTTTTTATAAGAACAAGATCTGATTATTGCAATAATACTGCTAGTAATATCCTGTTACTAAATGTACAATAGGAAGCTTCTTGGTTTTGAAAACATTATTTTTATTTCTCATGAATTCAAAAGCTGAAAAGATCTAGATATAAGAAATATGATATTTTGCCACCTGTTAGGACTCAAACTCTTTGGAATTACTTCATCTGAAGATGAGGAAGAGATGGAAACCCCGGTCTGATAACTTTCATTCACCCTCTGTCTCTCCTGCTCTCCATTATCTGACCTTGCCTTTCTCCTGAGGTTAGAAAGCTCTAGAGACTCTAATGGGTCAGGTTAAGGTGACTTCTATCTCTGAGAAGTAGTTGTGAGTAGTTTGCCAGTTTGAAGGGGCAGTGCCTAATGAAAAGGCCAAACATGGGGGTGTTGATGTTATCACAACAGGGGCATCACTTTCATGGCTTTGAGCTGTGACTTGTATAGTTGAGGTGAGGTGTGTGACCTCAAGCCTATTGGGAAGCACCATCTTGGCTCCTCCTCATTCTCTCCTTTTAGAGTTCTTTCCTGGTCTTCTTTCAGAACAACCTCTTTCTTTATGGAAAGATTTCTTTCTGATATAGTATATTAATAGTCCCTTCCCACTGTGGAATCTCAAAAAATTGTTTATTTAAATTTTATTGATATAGATCTTATTTCATGAATGTACTTTGCATATTCAGCCCAATAATTGGCATTTAAAGAGCCTTTCTTCACCTCATGTCCACCACGAGATGTCTTCTTATAATCTTGAATCATTTGATCTTTGTGCTTACTTTATTAGACCATCTGTCTAATGTTTGCTTTCTTTCTTCTTGCAGCTCTCAGCCTCCTTCCTTTTTTTTTTTAAGATTTTTTTTTTTTATTTGACACAGAGAGAGAGCCTGAGCAGGGGGGAGGGGCAAAGGAAGAAGGAAAAGCAGACTCCCTGCTGAGCAGGGACCTGATGATGATGATGATGATGATGATGATGATAATGTGGCGCTTGTGGGGCTTGTGGGGTTCGATCCCAGGAACCTGGGACCACAACCTGTGCCAAAGGTAGGCATTTTAACTGACTGAGTCACTTAGGCGCCCCCAGCCTCTTTCTTTCTCCCTTTGCTCTGCATTAAAAAAAAAATCCTTTTTCTTATTCAAATATGTTTATTTTTCTCTCTTCTTTCACATCCTAGGTGCAGGAGTTTGCAAGGATAGAGAGAAGTATTTTTTCTCTCCTAGGTGAGAAAGAAACTTACATGTCATAAAAGAAAAATGCTATTTTGCATGCTGGCAGAATCAGGTCCTCATTGTCAGAGAGGAATGAATGTTTAGAAAAGAGAGGGTAGTTCCCAGGTGTGAGAAAATGTGTGTCATGGAAAGGCAGTACACTAGTTCCCTAGGGATGCCCTACAAAGTAGCACAGATTGGGTGCCTTAAATACAGAAATTATTTTCTCTCAGTTTCTTGGTGTCCACAGAGTTGGTTTCTTCTGAGACGTCTCTCTTTGGCCATCCTCCTCTCTTTGTCTTCCTTTAGTTCCTTTGTATGTATCTATAACCAACTTTCTACTTTCTTTAAATTTTCTTTAAACATTTTTTAAAAAGATTTTACTTATTTATTTGTCACAGAGAGAGAGAGGATACAAGCAGGGGAAGCAGCAGGCAGAGGGAGAAGCTTTCTGCCTAGCAGGGAGCCTGACATGCGGCTCGTTGACCTGGGATCATAATCTGAGCCAAAGGCAGATGCTTAACCAACTGAGCCACCTGGATTGGTGGAAATTTCCACTTTCCATAAGGATAAAGGTCATACTGGGTTAGTGTCCACTATAATTATCTCTTCAAAGACCCTATCTCCAAATGCAGTCACATTCTGAAGTACTGGGAATTAGGACTTCAAGACAGGAATTTCTGGGGGTGCAGAGCTCAGTCCATAACAAATTCCAATAAAAATAATTGTTTTCAGTGTGTGAAATATATTAGCCATCCCCCCCACCACCACAAAGCATATATATATATGAAGCCACGTATACTTATATACATTAATTTTCACATTGTTTTGTCAAGGCTATGAGTTTTCACAAGTTAGCAAGCACTGGTGGTGGTGATATAAAGAGAGTGACTGGGGGGCAGCAGTGATTGGAAGTGGGAGCATGATTTTTGTTATTTCCATGGAACTAGAGTTGTATCCAGAGTCTGTGACTGAGCAGAACAAAAGCATTGGCAAAATGTGTTTCCGGATGATTTCTGAACATGACCATGACCACCAACATTCACTTGGCACTGTGTGATGTCACAGTACAGATGTTGCCACCCAGTGGGCAAATAGGTCTTCTGATGAGAGGGAAGGGGCTACAGTCAGATTTCTAGGTTGGGAAGGTCCTTCCCTGTGGAGATTTCCTAGCATTTGGCAAGATGAGACTCTCCCTTCAAATATAGAAGTATTCCTGGCAGCAATCCTCAGTGTGGGCTGCTCTGAGCAGCAGAGGATGTTGTCATGCGAGAAACAGCACAAGTCTCAGTTGAAAGTCTCCTGGTAAGATGTTTTTCTGTACGTGGCCCCCACTCTTTAAGAGTCCCTATGCCTACCAACACCTTGGTCCTCAGTAGCGACTCATGTTGGAGTGTAGACTCATTTGCAAGAGCTACAAAAATGGAGCATGGTGGTATGGAGCTTCCCACTCCTAATTATTGCTATTTTCCTATTTTTGTCCCTATCTACTTAGTCTTGGAAGGCAAAGAGGAGATGGGCCACAGTGCAGAACAGCATGGGTGCTTAGCACCAGAAATGTTTAAATCTTCCTCACATAGATTATTACCACTTGAAGATTTATTTGAATTCCTTCACCTTTACATAGGAGGGGTTTTAAAGGGCAGTGGCATTCAACCCTTCATTTATATTAGGAGGAGGTGTGTGTGAGTGGCTGGGCTTGTTAGGACGGGGGGTATTAACGCTACTGATATCAAGGCCTTATTCCAGATCTGTTGAGTCCGAATAGCTGGCAGTGGGACCTGGGCATTTGTATTTCAATATCTGGGGAAGGAACGCAGGGATATTCTGAAATGTCAGGGTATTAGTATTTGGAGGACAACTGCTGAGCATGATGGGAAGCTCAACAAACTGCTATCAGTCTGACAGTTTGCTGGAGGCATGAAAAATGTAACTCAAACGAGACTACAGACTCCAAATTCCTCAAAATGACAGGTAAATTCGGGCATATTTTAGAAAACAATGTAGTTTGACAATCTGTACAAATACCTTAATGGATTACCGTCACTGCTTCTTGGATGAGACCTTGAGGCCAGTGGTTCTCAAACTTGAGTGTGTATCAGCATCACCTGTAAGGCTTGAAAGCCCAGAGTTTCTGATTTAGTAGATTGAGAGTGAAGCCCTGGAATTTCTAGTTCAAACAACCTCCCAGGTGTTGCTCCTGGTGCTGGCCTTACAGTTTGAAAAACACTACTTGAAGGAATAGCATAGGAGGGGTATACTTTTCCATCATATTTGTCAATTGGTTTGGTCAGATGCCTCTCCTAGTAGAATAATGGTGGTCTTTCTTAATAGTTAGGGGTTAGAAAATGTTTAAATGTAAGCTATCAGGGGCTTCAGACCTGCGAGGCTTCAGAGATAAGAAAGGGACTGAGTGTCATTTCCAAAGTCCATTTGTAAGTCAGTTGTTCAGAGTGTGAGGTGTTTTTGTCTTCAAGGGAGCATTGCCTTGTGCTAGTGTTCAAATTATATGTATCAGCTAATTGTAACTTGGTTTTATTACATATGAATCTTTTTTTTAAAGTTTGAAATATATTTATTGGTGTTCAATTTGCCAACATACAGAATAACACCCAGTGCTCATCCCATCAAGTGCCCACCTCAGTGCTCATCACCCAGTCACCCCCACCCCCCGCCCACCTCCCCTACATACAATTCTTTACCTTTAACAGTGTACAAGTTGATTTTTATATAGATCGTTGGAAATTCATCTCCAAACTCCAGGAGATTTGACTGTCCATTGCTTATTAGGGAGATATTCCTGGTCATGGATAAACTCAACTCTAAGTGAAAAATTGCCATCATACATTTTTTTTTTTACGTTAGAAGCAATTATCTTTGAAATATGTTTGTAAGATAATTTATTTGTATGCTCGCTGCTCCCAACTCTGCAAATACTGTCATTTTCCATATTTGTTTAGCTTAAATTAGAAAGCCTAAAATTGATATTGAATATTTGAGAATAGCCACCTGCAAATGTTTTGGGGAGGAAGGAGTCCAGTTATTATTTCAATATCTTTAAAACTTATTAGTTATTTAAATTTTCTATTTCTTTTGCACCAGTGTCAGTTTCCATACATTTTAAGTAATTTAACCATTGATCTTGATCATCATCTTGATCAGAGTACAACTGAGTGTTGCTGGAGGAGGTCAATTAGGGAACATGACTGCTGATTGACCTGTGATCTGGACCGAGGCAGACATTCTCCCCTCATCCTTGAGATGCTGGGATGTCTTTTGTTGCCCACTATTTGTCCAGTAGGGGCCAGTTTCAAGCATGTAGACATGAGAGTAATGTGTTATTGAGACCACCCGGATTGAATATGCGAGTAGATCCAATTAAGGTCTCTATATAAGCTCCTAAGATTCTGTTGGGTGGGTGTGAAGATCTGCTTGTCTTACAGCACTCTAGGTAGGTCTGGTGTGTAACTGCTTATAAAAACCTCCCCCTTCTGTTCTGGAGTGGCCTTTTTTTGTTGTTTTTGTTTCTCCTTGTCTTGTGTGTCTGGGGGCCAGTTTTCGATTCACCTGGGAAGCTTCTGAGGGTGAGAACCAAACATTGGAAAGCCAAGCAGCCAGGAAATCTGAGGAAAGTGTTTTGGAAAAGAGGCATCTGCAGGAGAAAATCTTGAGTTGGTCCTCAATCTCTGTGTGGTGAGGAGTGGCTCGTGTGTTAGATGCTTGTGGACTGCTGCATGAATATGGGGACACCCTGAACACACCGTATGGTTCAGCACACTTGTTTGAGGACCTGTGCATAGCACATGGGCAGAGAAAGGAAATGATTGGCTGCAGCTAATGGGCTGGTGGTGGTGGTGGTGGGGGGGGGGTAGTTCTGTGGGCCACTGATCCTGATTAGGGGCTAAAGTTCATGTTAGAAAGTTATAAGAAGGGCAGCCTGGGTGGCTCAGAGGTTTAGTGCCTGCTTTCGGCCTAGGGCCTGACCCTGGAGACCTGGGATCGAGTCCCACGTCAGGCTCCCCGCGTGGAGCCTGCTTCTCCCTCTGCCTGTGTCTCTGCCTCTCTCTCTCTCTCTGTGTCTCTCATAAATAAATAAAATCTTAAAAAAGAAGTTATAAGAAGAGCTGAGGTTAGAGAAGGATGTGAGAGCATCCACAACTCTCCAACTCTCCCAGCTTCGGGGCTGGCAGACAAGGTGTGTGAACAGGATGATAAGTTGAATACCCCAAAGGTGCAGATTTGCAAATCTGGTTTGGGCACACAAGCTGCCAAGAAGTAAGAGCTCAGCTCTTGTGACAAACCTCATTGGACGCTAAGACGTGGACTCCTTAGAAAAGTGAGGGGGAGCAGATAGGAGGGTGTTGTGGTGAGTAACAGTGCTTCAGATAAAACACCCAATGTGTTTGATCCCTAATACTGAGGAAAAGGAAAGCACAACAGCAACCCCAGTAGTGGGCTAGCCCCCAATTCAGGAAACATTCCTGATGAGAGAATATGCCCCCTGAGCTGCCAAGTTCTGGCAAAAGTTTCGAAGTATCCAAGCACGGTTTGTGTGGCTAGGGGATACAGGGTTCTGGGGGAGTGGGGGTAGTTGATGGCCTTCTCTGACCAGGCAAGAAGCAGAGAATATGAGCAAAACCACATACCTCCTTTCCTCCAGCAGCATCTATCTCAGGTTTGGGGGTGTTTAAGGAACTCACTTCCTTAAGATTGAATTACTCACTTCTGTAGACATTGTTAGTAGAAATATGTAGAGGTAGGAATATAAATATTTAGGAAGGAGACCAGCCATCTATGTTCCTGTCTTTGAAGGCTCTGGTTCAGGCACTTTGACTGCAGGAAGGAAAGCTCAGTTACTCCAGGCACCTGGTATGGGGATGCAGATAACCAGCCTGAGCGCAATCATGAGACCTAGGATGTCAGGTAATGAACTGCTGATCGAGGGAAAACTGACCAATCCCAACAATGAATTCGGGCCAATGGAAAGATTTGAGACAAAACAGGAACTTAAAAAGCCAGAGGCTGTCTCAATCAACTGTAAAGGGTCCAATAAAGGTAATCCAGAAACCAATGTGATTTGACCTTATGCTGCTGGGACTGTACCCAGCATTCCTGATGCACTGTCTGCTTAAGCAGTTATAGTCCCCTCCATGGTGAGTGACTCCCAAGCCCCAGATAGAGGATAAAAGCCAAGGTCGACTCCAGGTGAGGGGCTTTTGAGCTCCTAACTGCTCTTTGAGAAATAAAAGTGAAGGATTTGTTTGCTGTAGCTGAATGTTCTCTAATACTTGGTAACCCTCAAATCTTCTGGCCCCTTCAAGGCCATTGGTGGTTATAGAAGGCATCCTGTTAGGATCAGGAATATCCTTTTGACACTGCAAATTGGGGGTCTGCACCTATAAGAATGAGGGTTTTCTGTTTTCAATGCCAGGCAGCGTATTGGGCATAGGTAACCAACAAAATCCCGCTATACAAATCTCTGTGAATTCTGCTTCCAGGTAAGATTAACCCAACCAGAAAATCCAAACTAATAACCTGGAAGTCAACAACTCTGACAAAAAAAGGCAACTGTCCTATAATACTGGTTACCTTAGGACATAAAAACAACATATCTAGGAACCACATTGAGTGGAGGGTCTCGTACAGACTATATCCATAGTGCTTTTAATGGTCTGACGTGCTCAATAAAATCAGATCTGTAATGGCTAATGATGATGGAATACTGAGACCTGAGCCAGGCAGTGTGCCCATCCACGTGGCTGTGCCAGATATGGCCACCATCTTACAAAAGTTGGCCATAATCTGAGTCGTGTACCTGCTATACTAGGCTTAGCAATGATGTTTTTCAGTGTATCCTTGATTGCTGAATTTGAGACTTCATTTGGCTTCATGTGAGAGGAGCAACAGTGGGCCTTTCAAATGCTTCATCTCGTCAATCTGCATAGCCCCTTAATATGTTATGGGATGGTAATCTAAGATCTGTCCCTGTGCTGTTGTCCCATATCCATACCATGGACCCATTACAGTGATGGTCTATCGACATGTGAAGGCTGCCTCTTTTACAGCATATTCTGTGACAAAAGGTAGGCAGAGAACCCACAGATTATTCAAGGCCCAGGTACTTCCCTAAAGTCTTGGAGAGTCATTTGGTTGGGTGAGCTGGGTGCTGTTCTAGAAGTTATGGTTGAGAAAATTCAAGCCTAAGACTATGAAACAGCTAGAAACCTTTGTGGGTGTTTGGGGGGACTTTTATTCCCTACTTGGCACAGTGCCTCTGTCCCTTAGACTGCTAAAGGAAGGGTGCATAAGGACTGGGGATCAGAGTAGCAAGCTCCCCTTGAAAAAATAGATAAAAGTACTAGTCAAATACATTAAAGTTCTGGGCATCTTGCAAGCAAGGCTACCATTGGAATTTGATATATTTGTGACTTATAAATGTATGGGCTGGGCCCTGTGTCAGCAACAACAGGAGAGTAATTCTGGGATTTTTGGTCTCAGCTTGGGAATGTTCCAAAAACTTGGTATACCCCCACCCCCCCGCCTCCATAGAGCAACAGCTTCTAGCAGCATACATAGCACTCTTCCAGGTAGACCTGCTCATGAAGTAACAGCATAGTGTGGCAAGAACTCTTCTTCCAATACCTTGGGTTGAAAACATGTTCCATTGGCCACCACTACTATGGCTCAAACTCCCACATTTATCAAGTGACCTGCCTATTGATCATAGAGGAATACCCAGTCCTTCAGTTCAGCATCTCTAGAAATACGGGTGCTCTTAGATGTTAGAGTATGTAGATCTTCTCATTGCCCCTACTTCTATTCCTGTGATGGCCTGTAGAGAGAATGAGGGGGCAGAGGTGAATTCTGCTGATGATCTGTACATAGATGGTTCTAGTTGGGCTAATCCATGCCCCTGGATTGCAGTTGTCAGCTCAAACCTGACACTACCTGGATGGAAAAGGCATGAGCTGAGGCAGACCACGTGCTGAAGTAAGAGGGGTTTGACTGAGCCCTGGCTGTTAAGTCTTTGTCCTGACAACTGGGTTCTGAAGGGGTTAGCTCTAGGCTTGGACAACAGGAACTGAAGGGAAACAATTATGAATAAGCCCATATTGGGTCAGGATATGTATAGGAAACACTTGAGAATACCTACAAGAGCCTGAGACAAGTCCCACTATGATCTACCCCTGCTTTGTAAGGTCACAACAACCTCTGGCAATGAGAAAGCTGATGGCCTAGCTCAGTTATGAGCTCTAGCAACTGCTTCTTGAGTATATACAGTAGACGTGGCACACAGAGAAGAGCCACTGTAGCACTCGGGTGCTGTTGTATATTGGCAGAGGCACCAATTGCTCTTGAAATATAACAACTTGGTTAATAAAGGCATATCCTGGTTTTCTAAGTAATTCCTGGAGCAACTGCCGCAGGAATCTGGGGCCATCCATAGAAGTTCCCAGCTAGAACTTGGCAGTTAGGTGATCTTATCCATCTCCTCTGAGTAAAATTTCTAAATATGACTTAGGTTGTGTGGATACTATGTCTAGCCTAACCCAAGCTTTCTCCTGTTGCTGTGCAAACTAGGCTACCACTATTTGGGATTGGAGAAGCTGGGTAATACAGATATCCTTATGGAATAGAAAGTGGTCAGTATTCATGTTACATACATCACCTTGTAGAAAACTGGGCGAGAGAATAGCACATGGAATGGAGGATCTGTCTCCCCTGTAACTTGCAAGGAGTAGGGCTGGTAGGAAGGAAAAATGGAATACTAAAGGGGAGATTCAATTACTAGCAGGTACCACCTTGGCTCTATGGACTAAAGTACTGTCCCAGGCTTTACAATTTTTGAATGATCAACTACTAGTGTTTGTTTCCCCGTCTGCCTGGCTGGGGATCCTTGCTGAGACCGTTAACACTGTAAAAGTATGGACATTGTGGGAGACTGCCACTGCCCTGGCTCTAATGGTGAGTCAACATGCCAAACTGCTGAGTACAGCAAGCCCCCTCAGGCCTGGGAAAGGCATTTTCTACTGGAATTTGTGCTAAATGTTCCATTGGGGTGGAGGAGTTACTTTGCACCCTTGGTAAGGCAGAAGTATTCAAGCTCCCCTGGAATTTCATTGTCCTGCAGGCCGAACCTGTTGAAACTCCTTCTATTTGGAACAGAACACTCAGCAATGAAAGAAAAAAAAAAAAAAGGAAATCCTAGTTTGGCATATCCCATTCCCAGGCCATCTCTTTCCACCTGACAGTCCTGCTTCCCCTGGCCAATATAGGTGTATACACAGGTCAAATTTCTAAAGCTGCGGACATGCTAATATCTAATAACCAGGCCACAAGCCTAATTCTTAAAGAAGGAGAGGACCTTCCTATAAGTTCCTACTAAATATGGCTCTTCAACTTTAGACTTCTGATACTCTTATGGTGACAGGTCACAGGTGGGCTCACTTGTATACCTGGCAAAGGAATCAATCCAACGTTTGGTATGTGGGCAGCTCCTTTTTAGCTCATCAGGATTGACATGGTGGGTATCAGTACTCCAGAGGGGGAGCTGCAAGGCCCAAGGATGTGTATTAAAGAAGGACAAACTAAGACTAGTACTCTTTTTTGTTTTTTCATCTGATTTTACTAACAGTGTGTGCCATAGGCTAGGTTTCAGGGTCATCCTCAACACATGGTTATTTTTTCTGTTAAATTACACAAGGTAGCCCATTAAACGGGTGACAAGAAAGGTCCTAAAGATACCACCATCGAAGCCATGGATGGCAATGCTCAGATTTGAGATGGGTTCATTTTTCTTACCCTGGGTTACTGATATTTGAGCTGCAGGCACTGTAGCGTCCAAATGGGATGACTTCTCCTCACCCCCCCCCCCCCCAAAAAAATGGGACGACTTCTTACCAAGGATGCTAGATTGCTCTTGAAATACAATGACACAGTTAATGGAATAATAGCATTTCTGGCATGTTCTAAGCATCCATTGAAGTTCCTATCAGGTGAAGGATTGTCAAGTTGACTACATGGACCTCTTTCCTGAGTGTTCTAGATGTATCTTAGTTTGTGTGGATCCTGTATCTGGTCTAAGTCACCACCAAAACCAAGCTGCCACCATTAAGGGATTAGAGAAGTTGAGTAACATGTATGGATACCCTTGTTGAATAGATAGCGTTCAGGGGTTCATATTTCAAAGATAATGATCTGTAAGGCTGGAGTAAAAGAGCGGGACCTTTAATGAAGGCTTTATTTCCCCTGTAACCTACAAGCAGTAGGATTAGTAGAAAGGAAAAATGGAATATTGAAGCAATGTACTACCCTCCTAACTGGTAAAGCTGCCTTGGCTGGGTAAGTTGAGGTGTTACTTCAGGCTTTGGTACTTCTGAATGGTCATCTAGTAAGACCTGTTACCCATCCCCCAGTGTGGGGACCCCAGCCCAGACAACCAACACCATAAAGATATGGAAGTCACTGAGACAGCCTTTGCCCTGTTTCCCTTTGTGGGTTAACCTGCTAAGCAGGGAACACCAGGTCCCATCATGACTTGGAAAGGTGTAATCTACCATAATTTGCAATGGAGTACCCCACCTCTGTGGGTGAATTACTTCTTACCATTGGGGGAAAGAGAATTACTTAATTTGCTTTGGGATCTTGATTTCTTGCCGCAAGCCAAACTTGTCGAAGCTCACTGTACATTAACTGGAATACACACCTTTTAAAAGAGGAAAAGCTGGAAATCCTGGTCTGGTATATGCTGGCCCTAATCCATCTGTTCACAAGTGACAGTGCCACCTCTCACTGGCAATGTGTATGCACAATCAGGTCAGATTGCTAGAGCTGCAGCTACATCAACATCTAAGGATCACACTACTAGTATATTCTTCTACAAGGGAAGACCTTCCTGTACAAGCTCCTACTAAATAGATCCTTTTGACCTTAGACTTCTCTGACTGGGATATCTAGTCATAGGGTGCACACTTGATGGAAATACCTTTCTACAATGGGTCCATTTATATGCCCGCCAAAGAAATCAATCCAACTGTTGAATATGTGAGCTCCTGCCCTACTCCAGCTCATGAAGATTGCCGTGGGGGATATTAATACTCCAGAGATTGGAAGGCCTTAAAGCGGTACATTAAAGAAAGACCAGCTAGGACTAGTACTCTTAATTCATCTGATATTACTAATACTGATCCAGAAACCTAGCCTGTGGCATACGTTATCAATTACAATGGATATAGATTCCTTTTTTTTTTTTTTTTCTTTTGGTCAGTACACAGGCAGCACATCAAACTGCTGACCAGAAGGGTCCTAAAAATACATCATCAAAGGCATGAATGGCTGGTGGTCAAATTTGGAATGGGTTCATGTTGCTCACCCCAGGTTATGAACATTTTGAGTACCTGAGCACCCCTATGTTGGAAACAGAAAAATTACTCTAAATAGAAACAACCCAATTGCACTAGGGATATGGGATGGATATTGCTGGAATTGAGCCATTCTATCACATTAAATGATAGGCACTGACTGATACTGCTGCCCGGGTATTTACTGAGATACCTCAAGTTGAACACGGTGGGCTAGATGATACAAGTCTTTGGCCATGACTTCCGCCTGGATGGTTGGGCCACTGTACTCTGGGTTTTCCTTAAGCATAGGGGAGGGTTCACCCTACCATAACAAAATTTGTGAGCCTCTCCCTTACCAAGGCTAGATGGCCATATTTTGTTTTCCTTTGGTATGATTGACTGCTGTCTTTGTCTCCTTCATTGGCCTGGGGGACACTACAGTGCTCAAAGAGGCACTTACTACATTAAACTACAAAGCCTTTCATAACAAGCTAAGATTATCTTTACAAAACACTGAAATGTATTTAGGGAGAAAATCTGTTCTCCAAAATAGGATGGCTTTGGATATTATAACCGGCTCACAAGGAGGTACCTGTGTCATTATCCACCCAAAATATTGTTCATAGCTGTTGGGTCTGCTCCTACATCCTTTTATTAAATCACATGAAAACACAAGTGAATACTGAATAACCTGAGACCCCTTCTTTCCTCAGTCTAAAGGACTTAATATGTGGTTTGGATCATGGGGTTCTCTTGATAGAAAATATCGTTACTTGTATTGGGAATCATTATCTTACTCTGTATTTTCTCCTGGAACTGCCTCTCCTACTGCTGTGGTGTCATGGACAGCATGGTATCATGTACAGACAGTCCCCAAACAACCACCCCCGTGCTAATAAAACCTCTTACTAACTGTCCTATGTTGCGAGATTATAAGAGTATCACAAAAGACTGTTGGGGAAGGTCATTAAGAGGACATGACTGCCACTTGACCTGTGAGGTAGGCCCAGACAGCCTGAGCTCCTCACCCCTTTGCCCTCTTTCTCATCTTTGGGGTGTATACTCTTACCGCTGTTCACACAGTAGGAGCTAGTTTCATGGGTGCAGCCTCGAGAGAGCAATGTGTTGAGACTGTTTTGATAGCGAATGTAACTGAATCCAGGGTTGGCCTCTCTATGTAAACTCATGAGGTTCTGGTGCATGGATGTGGAGGTTTCTTCATCTTGTGGCCATCCAAGCCAAGCCTCCTATGTAAGTTCCCTTGCTTATTAAAACTGCCATCTAACAACCTGGGGTGCACTGCTCTTTGGTTTCTCCTTGCCCTCCATGCACAGGGGCCAATTTCAGATTTCACCTGGGGAAATCCCAAGGGTGTGACCCAACAATTTTATCTTTATTATCTTTTAATTTGCTCTATCTGTAGCCAGTTTTTTTTTCTTCTAGCCAGTTTTCTAATTTTTGTTTTGTTCTATTTGTATTTTGTCTGATTTTTGTTTTGTTTTAACAAGGGGGAAGGGCAGAGGGAGAGGGAGAGAGAATCCGAAGCAGGCTTCCCACACAGCACAGAGCTTGACACTGGGCCTGGTCTCACAACCCTGAAATTGTGACCTAAGCTGAAATCAAAAGTCAGACGGTTAACCGCTTAATGAAATGACCCACCCAGGCACCCCTTTTCTGTTTTTTTAATTAACTTTGGTAGAGGCCTATTTTATTTTCATTGTATTTTTCTTTTCTTTGAACTATTGTACTGAATGGAACTATTAAAAAATCAAGTTGGAAAGGTTCTTATTCTCATTTTGTAGCATCATGGTCAAAGTATATTTTTTTTTATAAGATTTTATATATTAGAACGAGAGTGGGGAGAGGGGCAGAGTGGGGAGAAGGAGAAGCAGACTCTGTGCTCAGCAGGGAGCCTGATGCGGGGGCATGATCCCTGGACTCTGGGATCATGACCTGGGCCAAAAGCAGACACTTAACCGAGCCACCACGGTTGTTGCAGAGAAAATGGTTTTAGATACCGTGCCAACATTATTTGTTGAGATTTGCTTTGGGATCTTGTAGTGGGCAAGTTTTACAGGTATTTCACACATGTTTATGGAGAATGTCTATTTTCTGTTAGATGAGTGATCTTAATATATTAATAATAGATCATGCTTTATAACTGTGATATTTAAATTTTTTTTTTTACTGGAATCTATTCAGAAGCATGTCAATCTCTTTCATTATAATTGTCAATTTGTCAACTATTTCTTATGTTGAGTTTTTATTAAAGGCTATGGTTTTTTTTTCTTTGTCGCTATGATTTATTGAGCTATTTATAAACTAAAGATTGTCAAGTAATATTATTTTCTACAATGTGCCTGAATTTACCTGTCATTTTAAGGAATTTGTAGTCTGCAACCTCATTTGAATTGACATTTTCTTGCCTCCAGCAAAGTGTCAGACTGACAGGAATCAGCTTGTTGAGCTTCCTATTATGCTCAGCAATTGTCCTTTAAATGATAATACCTTGACAATTCAGCATGCCTCTGCTTTTCCTTTCCAGATGTTAATGAGGATCTCTATAAAAATATGATCTTATATTACCCCTACTTCTATCTAAACTTGGAATTTATTTCTACCTCAGCTTTTTTTTTTCTCTTCTCAGGAACTTTGAGATTGGGCCAAGATGCATTTGCCAGTCAAATTGAGTCCATAGGACTATGTTGTGTGAGGTACAGGTAGGTCCCTGTGCTGTGACTGTTTTGTGTCCACTGTGGAGCATGGATGAGCTCCAAACTCATCACTTTTGCAGCTGATCTGGTCTATTGCTGATCTGGTCTAGCAGCATTATCATAACTGCAATTGCAAAGGGAATGAACTTTTTGGCTTTTGAATCTCCTAAAGTGGCATCAGGAAGTGTTCTTCATCCTTTGAAATTCGATGCTTGGGTTCTTTAAAGTCATTGTATTAAGTTTGTGCTTCTGTGTTCATATTTAAGTGTTAATCTGGGGTAATTTATATTACAAAATTTCTACTTTGTGGACGAATTGTAATATTGAGAGCCTATACATTGTTTGTCCTTTTTAAAATTATTATTACTGTTAATAGGTCAGAAAAAAACATTTGGAGATTTTGTATACCAGTTTCAATGTTGGTAGGAAGTAAAAAACATGGTTACTTTATGTTAGGTTTTCTTTTAAGGCTTGGGGGAGAAAATTAAAGAAAGCAGAGCCAGGCAGTAGGTTTGAGAGTGCTTTAATGGGGAGCGCTCCCCCAGCGAGGTTCTGCAACTCGGAGAGGAGGCATGAGTCAGGGAAGTTGTGCCCAGGAGGGCAAGGGGGTGTGTTTTTTATGCCTGTGCAAGTTAAGAAAAAAAAAGGGGGTGCTTAGGGACATGTGGTTTTATGTGATAAGGTGAGGCAGGGTGCATGTTCTTTTTTTTTTAATAATAAATTTATTTTTTATTTGTGTTCAATTTGCCAACATACAGACTAACACCCAGTGCTCATCCTGTCAAGTGACCCCCTCAGTGCCCGTCACCCATTCACCCCCACCCCCCGCCCTCCTCCCCTTCCACCACCCCTACTTCATTTCCCAGAGTTAGGAGTCTTTATGTTCTGTCTCCCTTTCTGATATTTCCTGAGTGAAGTAAGTCAGTTGGAGAAGGACAAACATTATATGTTCTCATTTATTTGGGGAATATAAATAATAGTGAAAGGGAATAGAAGGGAAGGGAGAAGAAATGGGTAGGAAGCATGTTCTTGTTTTTGGCTGATTCTGGTGTTCTTCTTTTAGGTAGATCGTGAGTTGTTTGACTTGATGAGTTTTAGGAACTTATCAGGGGTGACATCTGGGGGAGAGGTGACCCCACCTATTAGCCTTAAGTCCTCCATTTTGGAGAGACCCTATGTCTGTCTGCCCAACACTTCATATGTATTAAGAGTCTTTCTGAAGGGATAATAGACTAGACCAATGTGGTAGAGATGGTGCTATACCTCAGGTCAAATGCAGTTAAAAATCAGAGGCCTAATTCTCCTTGTTGAAAATCAGAGATACTTCTTTTTCCTTATTCTTACAGCATTTACTTGAGAGAATTTATAAGTCATTTGTCTGCCTCTTTGAAACATATATGTCTTCTAAAATCTCAACAAGACTCTTGCTCATTTTAAGACCCAGTAATGTCTGGGAGCTATTTCTGTAACATGTAATCATTAAGGAATATGGTGTCCCCATTTCCTGGTTTCCATGAGAGAGTCAGAGACTAACTTCATTGAGTACGTTGTTCCAAGTTGCAATACTACCTCCTGTCATAAAGATATGGGAAGTTTATTTTTCCTTTGGATAAAGCTAATTAGGAAACCTATATGGCCACCCCAATTACCAGGTGAATTTAGGGTGAACTATGCATGATAAATGGTGCTGTAAAGTCCTCTTACCTGGGGACCAGTTATTGTTGGTCTTGAGAACATCTGTATAATGGGTTGTCCACTTGGCTAAATAAAAGAGTAAGACTTCCTGCTATCTTTGCAATTTCTTAGCGGGCTGACTCTGCACAGCATATTCTGGCTGGATGTTTTATTCAGTAATAAAACTTCTCTTTCAATGTTTGTGAGAAGTTTTCTGGGTTGGCAGGAGATTTTGGTTTTGATTATATTTTTCCGATATATATCTGCTATATATACATGTCCTATGTAGGTTAATTCTCTGCAATGTGTATTTTTATATCAGTGCTTTGGAATAGGAGGCTCAGATTTAGAGAAAGTGAATTACTCAAGCTCAGACAACCTGTAAATGAAGAATAGAATTTGAAACTAGTTTTCTCTGGTTCCACAGTCCTTTATTGCATTGTACTTTATTTTTCACAAGTGGACATATCAGTTATTTACTGTTGCCAAACTGCACTCAGTAACACTGACCTGTTGCTGACTTGAGAATTATAAAGGTTTACTTGCTAAATTTATTCAACTGACTTAGGGGCCAGGTCTCTAAGTAAAGGCAAATTTCTTTATTTATGCGTGGACCAAAAGCTCTGTGGCAACACTCCACAATATTATATCTGGTCGTGACTAGCATATTTCTCCCTAGAAGAATAAATTTAGGCTATTTATTTTAAGTATGTAGTACAGCCCAAAGCAACCACAAACTTTTGCAATACTACTTGTTTAAATAAATCTTCTCTCAATTAAAAAAAAAACACACATTTTTTTCTAACCTGCTTTATCAGTGTAAACATACCAAAATTGAGTATGTGGAGTTCTGTTTGTTTTGCTTCAAGCTCTGTAGTCAAATATTGGTATGCCATTTGGAAGTACTTAAAAAAAAATCAAAGCACAATTTCTAACAAAAGAAATCCCTGGAAACACTAAACACTAATGTTCACAATGTAACTTTCTTAAGTTACATGTAATTGATTTAAAAATTACTATGCTAAGTATTTAGGGGTTTTTTCTTTTTGTTTCTCCCAGCACTTTTCTTTTTGTGACACAATGGTAACTCTTTCCCAAAGATATATGTTGTTAGATTTATAAAAAAAAATCAATGTTGAAGCGTGTTTGCCGCCTCTTACAGTTTTCACATTAGTCCTACAAGAAAGGGGAACTCCTATATTACAGGGGCTACTCTGCAGATGGAGACGGTGTAGGCATCATCTTATGGGATACTTGCCTTAGGCAACAAGGTGTCCTGGCAGGGGAAGGTTGCTCACAGTCAGGAAGGTGGGATCTGCACTACTGGCTTGGGGATTCCAGTTTCTTCTGTTCATTCATACAAGGACATCATTGCCAGGTGTCAGGGCCTTGCTCTTTTTTATGTGAGGGACCTGGTTTGGATGCAGGAGTCCTGCTAAGGCTGTGAATTCAGTCTCCTGGTGGGTGTGCTACCAGTACCAGTAGAGCCTGAGCCTGATTTTGGGCCACACTGGGGGCTGTAGACAGTCCTAAATGCTGGAACGAGACTGCTGACATCACCAGTGTGCCTTGAATTGAGTGGAACATCGAATCTGTCTTTCTCTTGTCGAAACTCTGAAGATGGTTAATCAAAGGCAGATAATTCTAACTTGTTCCAATCTACCAAGGGTGAGAAGGTCAGAATTGTGATGCTCCTACATCCACCTATGATGACCACCCCACCTACCAACAGCACTGGGGTCCTGATTGCCGGCTGACCCGTGGGTCGCTTAGAACATCGGAGGATTTGAACCCGAGTCAGCTCCCAACCTAAGGATTTACTGTAGGGCTGGTCCCAGGACCGGCTGACTTCATCTGAGTCCCCCAAAAAGCTGAACCTGAGACAAAAAGCTAACTTGAAGATACATTACCTGAGATGCGATCTGAGAGACCTTGAGTTGAGGGACTTGGAAGAATAAAGTCATGTGATTGAGCGGGTTACGTTGTAGAGAATGGGGGCTCAGGTATGCTGGGGACCCTTTATAAAATGGTGCAGAGCTCACTTGAGAGTTTTCTCTTTAAAACGGGAGGGAGAGTAATATTATCCAAGAGTTCTTCTAGTAGTTTTCTTTTGCTGCCATAACAAATGACCACGAACTAGCAGCTTAAAACCAAATATTCATTATGTCACAGTTCTACAGGTCTGGGATGAGGGTGTTGGCAGGCCTGCATCCTTCTCTCGGGATGATAGAAGAATCCATTTCCTTATTCACTTGGGTTGCTGGCACAATTCAGTTATTTTTATTATTTTCAGAGGATCCAGATGTTTATCCATCATCATTCCCTTAAACTCTGAATAACTGTATGTAGCATTCTTTGTAGTTAGGAAGTCTTCATGGCTTTCTTTAATCTGAAAAGATCTTTAATTTTTCTTCATTCTGAAAGGCAAATACCCTGAATATCTAGCATAGTGTTCTAGAATACTAACTTGACATTTAAAATACTTTTATAAAAAAATACTTTTATAAAGTACCATAAAGATATTTCTCTCACTCTTGATGGTTTCTGCTGTGAAATCAGTCAGTAATTGAATTTGTGATCCCCTCTCCATAACACGTTTTTTTTTTTTTTTCTTTAATGCTTTCAAGAGTTTCTCCTTATCTTTGGCTTTGGTCATCTTGCCTCTGATGAGCCTCACCTCGGGTTCTTGGTGTTAATTTTGCTTCCATGTTTATTCAGTAGATTATTTTTGAAAATTTTTGTACTTCATCAAAATGGGGAATTTTCAACTGCTATACTTTCAATCATTTTTCTACTCCATTCTAGGTCTCTGCTCCTTATGGCGTATCAGTTACTTATCTATTAGACTATTTGGTATTTTGTAATAAGTTGCCAAGATTCTGATTTTTCTTTATCTCAATCTTTTATCTCTCTTCAGTTTGCTATTTCTTCACTGATATTTCTATTTGCTGAAAAAAATGTTTTGTTTTACTTAATTGTTGCTAATTACAAGAGCCTTTTAAAAATTCTTGGATGTTCATCTCTGATTCAGACTTGACTTTCTTTTTTTTTTTTATGACAATGTGTTCTATATCTTGGTTTTTATTCTGTCTGGTAATTTTGGATTGTAGTCAAGATATCATGACTGTGGTGATCTACAGTCTCTGTTGTGTGGGTACCAGATACGGACTGGATTCAGATATTTTGTCTTTAATTCAGGTGCTTTGATTCAGTTTTGCTTTAAGCATATTCAGGATCAGTTGGAGAGATGGATAGTAGATATAGATCCCCTTTGTGGTTTTTACCATACTTTCTTCAATGTTTCACATTGCCCAGCTTAAACTTCTGATTCCCCCGAACTCAGAGTGTGAACATTATCTTGTGAATCCCTCTCACCACTGCATGTGCCATGTGTACTGCACTTGGACTCAGGTTAAAGGCCATGAAAGATGAGGACCTACTTGTGGAGAATACCATTTTTCCCACTCCATGAGTGTGTACTTTCTGCCAGACTGTTTATCTTCCAGTACGTTGAGATAATTGCTTTTTATATGATGTCCAAGTGGTATTGCTATATTCTGCAGACGGATCCATCTGGTAGACTAAGTTTGTCCTACTTAGAAGTGAAAGTTCCAGTGTAATCTTGGCCAGGGCCATTAAGGACACAGTGGTCTTTCTTTGCTCTTTCCCTGTGTATTTCTTTCTCAAAATGAGACTGTACCCTCATGAGCATGGACTCTCTAAACACCCTGTTTATCTATGCAAAGAGGACATGGATTCCATTTGCTAGTTGGTTCACGTATGAGATTTAGATACCGCCTGTACAAGTACAAAAGTATTTCTTGAGGGGCATCTGGGTGGCTTGGCAGATGAGCATCTGCCTTTAGTTTAGCTCATGATCCTGGTGTCCTAGAATCGAGTCTTGCATTGGGCTTCCCACAGGAAGCCTGCATCTCCCTCTGCCTATGTCTCTGCCTGTCCCTGTATGTCTCTCATGAATAAATAAATCTTTAAAAAAAAAGTATTTCTTGATCTGCTTCATAGTAAAAACATCATCCTCACTCACTCTCTCATTGAACAAGTACTGGCTATCTATTAGGTCTTTGGCCCAAATGCTAGATTTTGGGTTACAATAGTGAACAGTAATATAGTCTCTGCCATTACACAGTGACCTAAGCTATGATAGCAAGAGTACAGAATGTTAGGGAACCTCACCTCACCTAAATGTTAGGAACCTCACCTAAAGAGTTAGGATTTAGTTGAAGTGTCCAGTGATAGCTTGATACTGAAGTGACAATAACATTTCTACATGAAGGGTAACTTGGAATTATCCAAGTGAGGAGAAGAGGAAAGGAAAGGACAGCACATGCACAGAGAATATTGTTTACATAGGCCCTCAAGAAAGTAAAAACATAGCCTCAAGGATGTAAAAAGAAAAAAAAAACTCAGAGTGGTTGTAGCAGAGAGTGTGAGGAAGAAGGTGAAATATGAGGTTGAAGGCCTGGGGGACAGTGATAGATCATATAAACTCTGCTCTCTGCTCTGGAGGTCAACATGTATGGGTTATATCAGCAGTTTCTTTGCTTCTGGTTTCTGGTTATTCTGTCACAAAAGATTCCAAACAACAGGTTAGAAAGAGTGAGGACAGTGAAACTAGGCTATTTATTTCCCCACCATCTTTCCTATGAAACTGCCTTGATCTAGCTTTGTTCCAAAGCTCATAATCCCTCCTAGTCTCAAGGAACCTATTCTATGCTACCTTACTCTGCCTAATACTCTGCTTTCAGTTCAGGGATAGCAATAATTCCAGACACCTCTACTATCTGCAAAGTCAGGCAAGCAGGAATCATCCATGGGTCTTATGGAATAAGGGATTTATTATAGTAATAAGGCCTCACATAATTGTGGGAGAAGCTGGGGAAGTAATGGCCAAAAAGGGAGAGTTGGCCATTAGGACCCTGGATGGTGTACCATTTAACTGGCCTTGGATTTATCCTCAAGAAAATGGAAAACTGCTGAGTTTCAAGCAGGAGAGAAATGGGACAGATCTGCATGTTGAGGGGTTGCTTTAGATGAAGCATGTGAAGAATGAAACAGACCTGGGGTTGGACTGGCAATAAAGGGAGTAAGAACAAACCCAGAGGCAGGGAGATCAAGACCAGTAAGGAGTTTCTTAAAATTATCCAGTGGTGATAAAGGAAAATATTATAGATTAAAAGATAGTGATATCAGGCAAAATAAGTGAATATGAATGAGAGGGAGAGGAAGAGCTGTTTCTGTGCAGGCGGATATGATAGATACCACTAAGGGAGATTTAGTTGTCACATGAAACAGAAACAATATGAGCTGATGTGAAAATTCTACAGTTACAGAGAAGTGATCATACCTTATATACTACAATGTGCAAAAATGTAAGTTGTCATAAATTCTTAAGCCACACCCCTTTCCCCCCACCCCCGTGTTCTACTAGTGGTAGAAGAGAAAAGGAAACCTGACCACATTGGAGGTAACTTTCTTCTGGCCTTATGGACCCTATTCCAGTTTAACTTAACTTCCTTGATAGAGTGTCTACTACTAGGTTTCTTCCTGTCTCTCTCCTCCATAACTACCATCTTGTGGAGAAAGCTTGTGGAAGGTGTCATCGTGGTGGTAAAGGAGGGGGCATCTGGGGGACATGCTGATTTTTTTTCTCTGCAGGCTCTGGCAGTGTGACTATAGCCATTGCAGCAAGGCCTGGCCTTATGTAACTTCTAACATCCCCTTTGGGCACAAGTAAGGCACGATGGCTCTGCTCACTGACTGTATTCCTGAAGGGATCGTTGAATCTCTGAAGCCTGGCTGCAACACCATCCAATCAAGTATTTTGGTATTTTCTCCTTTCTCTTGTCTAATATCACTTTTGACCATTGTTCTGATGGAAGGTTTTCCATAGCCACCCATGGCCATTTGAAATATTCTGGGCTCTATTAATGGAGGATTAGAGAAACTTTCAGGCTTGGAGGACCATCTTTCCAGACCCATTTCTGTCCTTGCTGCTCTTACTCCTGTGCTATACTGCAAGCAGTAAAAGATGGACCCTGAGCTTGAAAATTTGATCGTTCCCTACATTTATTTTCTCAACACTAGGTCTCTCCTCAAAGTTACAAGAGTTATCATTCCTTAATATCTTACTTAGCCCTCCATATATATTTCTTTTCAATCCAAACCCCACAATTTCTGTACTATTTTGCGTCAGGTGGGAACTTTCCCTTTCATTATATTGTGCATATTACCTACCTATCATCTCAAAAACAGTATTTATAGTATATGTGTAAGACTTAGTGAACCAAATAACTTTTGAGTTTAGCTTATAAAAAAAAAAAGTCTGTTCTAATGAACAGAATCAGCTGCCCATACAAGATGATGGTTGTGATCTGTCTCAGAGCATTACAAACCAAAAGTATGTAGAAATCTAGACAGAACTGGAGAGTTGAAATGATGTATACATTTGGTCCTGCCTCCACAGATATTTTGGGACCCACTTGTATAATTTTGATATAACTCACTATTACATATTTTACTTAAACATCTTTCTTTGCTGGATCCCCCAAAATAGATCACTTTTAACCTTGAACCTCACCTCATATAAAATGGAAACAGAAGAGGTTTTACATTATATTTTGATGTTGCCTGACAGTTCTCTCCCTGGACTAGAAGAAAATTAAGAAAAACAAAGCTATAGAAGAAAAGACAATAGATTTCCCAAGACAATAGATTAAAACACTAATTGAGGAAAAGACCCCACTATTTGGGAAAAAAGCAATCCCTGTTTATTTCAAAACTTTGATATGAAGGCTAATATGTTGAGGCAGGAAGTGTGCATTTCTCCTTCTCCAGTTGCCATTTCCATGACACCAAGCAATCTGCCAGAGAAGAGACTGCAAATAAAACTTGATTCTGACAACCTTAGCATTGAGATATTATCCCTCCTCTCTTCCACTTGGAAGTATTTTCTTGGTGACCTTTCATGATTCTTGAGGTTTAGTGGTTTCCTTGTCATTTCTGAATTCAGTTCAGGTCAGTTGAAATATTTAAACCTGTCAGAAACACATCTCAATGAATATAGCTAAGGAAGAGAGGGAGGGTGGGGGTGGGTCATTTTATTAGGGAAGAAATAAGGTACCCTGGAGTATTAAAAATGATGACTATGAAGACTAGAAGGCTTAATCTTGGTGTTTCTGACAGGATTGCCAATTTTTGAAGGATTACTGAAAAATAGAAGTTTCTCAAAAGCAATAGGTCTTTGTGACCTAAAGTGGGACCTCTGCTGCCTCAGAAATGAGCTAAGAAGGGAATAAACAAAGACCTTGGTATCTCTGAGTTATTCGGGGAGCATGGTGCTACCCAAGGGCTAGTTCAGCACTGATAAAAGATGTTTATTCCTGACCTGTTTGCCTAAGAAATCGCCTCCTGTGATTATAGCTTTCACTGGCTTGTCTCAAAGACATTATTTTTATCTCTTTAATGTTTTGTCCCCAAATTACTTCTAAAAGATAAATGTAGATTTTCAAGATGGAGAAAACCTCAAGAGAGCTTAAAGCTGGTGGTTAAGAGGAAGGGCACAGGACAATAAAAAAAAAGTTTAAAGAAGTTTAAGAAAAGATTTTGACCAGTAGCTCTAGTGAGCCACTTGGTACAGAATTAAATTGACACATTATTAAAATAACTTTTCTAAGACTACTTGGGCTTTACAACATTCTTCTTCAGGTTAGAGTATACATCTTTTTAAACATGTGGGGCAGCCCATTGTGCTGTGCTAGGATAATAGATTAATGCCAATTGTGAAGTAACCGGTTGCCATCACTGTCAAAATTTTTAAACTGAGTAACCCTTTTTCCAAATCCATGTGATTTAACAAAAATACCCACAAAATATCTTTCCATTGAATACAGCAGGAATAATAGTAGATTGGAGAGAGGGCTGAATGTCTTTTTTTCCTTTCTTTGCCATGTATCAGCCTTGGCACTTATGTTTGATGACCTGCTTCATTAGGCAGGGGGCAGGAGCCCACATGAAGAATAGCACCATGGGATTCAGCAAGAAAGCAACACTTTAAATCCACCTCATTTCACAGATAGGAATATATTCAATTGTTCCGGGCTCTTGAATGACTTTTTCATATTTGTAGGCAGGTATGACATCCCCATTAATTATGTGGAGATACAGAAGTTACTCATCATTTTAAACTATTTGACAGGGAGAAAATATTTTCAGATTCCAAAAGGCATCTTGTCTTTCAATTGCCTGAAGCAGTTGAGGAGCATTCTTGCCTTCAACGTGGACATTTTCTAACACATGCATGAAGTTTTCAAAATTATGCTAGTATCCTGGAGTTCTAGCACATGCTTGACACGGTGTAGCATCTATTCTTAGAAAGCAGAATTATCCCTTTAAAGACATTTCATAAAGACATGCCTTTAAAGGGAAAAATTGTCCCAGTGTGAACAAAGTAAATTAATAGACATTCAAGGGCCGGGAGAGCACCACAGAGGCAGATGCCTGGGGTTGAAGAGAGTGTTTTCAGGACAGTTTTGATTAATCAGCAACTGAAAAGCCTGCAAATTAGAAGTCCTGTGGAGATTGAAAACATCATCTGGCTTACTATTAAAGCTAATTTGTTTATGTTAAAGAAATAATAATTACAGACAAAGTTAACAGAGACAGCCATTATCAACTTAATTAAATGTGATTTTTTTTTTTTTTTGGCATCATTTTGCAACTCATGTCAGTTAGCACTGTGCTTGGGTAGTGACCATTTCCTTGTTGTTGTCTACTGTTGTTACAGTTGTTATGATGACACATGATCCTAGAGGAAGGCTTGCTTTTTCTGAGGGAGAAGACCACATTTTCTTCTTCATTAGTAACTCTCTGTTATCCCTCAGTCATGTGGACACAATGACTCCTCCTTGAATTCTGTGGTTGGGAAATGTGCTTCAACATAGCGGCTAGGTTGTTGATCAACTGTGTTCACCTGGTGCCCTTGCTCATCTTTCTAACATCAAACATAGTCTAAATTAGGTAAACTGCTTCAGATTGTTTTGTGATCAGAGGTGCTTCAAATCCTATTAACCAATGGAGTATCCTCTTTTGTGGCCTCTGGTTTCCTTGTGGCTTTTATTACTAATGGCTTTGTGTCCTGCTCCATCTTGGCATATATTTGAGATGTTCCAGCTGCCACTTCTGATTATCTCTGATATTTGTGTGTTCAAAATACCCAATGTCAGGGATGTTCCCAGGTTAGACACTTGTGACGTTATTGCGCAAATTTGCTGTGTGGAATCACTTCAGATGCCACTGGCTGAATGATGATTGTTTTTTTGAATGAGATTGGCTGCGTGTGAGAGAGACACTAGGTTGGCGGGGTCACATGGTCTATGAAGAAGCAGCTAATGTATAAAAAAAATCTGCATATATGGCACAAAAGACTATTCCTTAATATGCACAGCAGTGGAAAATCTTGTCCCCTAAATAACAGCTGCCACATGTGAGTGTTGACCATGTTTTAGGTGCTGAGCTGAGTATGTCCTATATCTTGAAACCTAAAACTATTTCACTATACTATATAAGAAGTTAGAAGTTATACTATATGAGAGGTTATGGGAAAAACCTACAGAGGTAAGAGGAGTTGGCTATGCTTTTACTACTGATTTGTTTCCTATCACTCCAAGTCCTTTAATACATAAGTTTTCTTGTCTGCAAGAGTTTGTTGTGGTCACACAATGGTACTATTTAAAAAAAAAAAAAAAAACCAGAATCTATGTGAGGATAATATTAGAGATTGATGCAAAACTCCTAATACAGTTCTTGGCACAGATTGGGCCCTCAATATATTGGTATTGTTGGGCTTGTTCATCTATTGCCTCCAGGCAAGATTGCAGGATGCAAGGATTAATGACTTTCCAAAGGCAAACACAGATGCAACCATTCCCTGTGACATTCACGTGTTTCCACTGGCTTATTATTCATATTTTATCACTGATCACTTCTCTTTCATCCCTACTTCCTAGGCTGGGTCTTTAGGTCTATCACTAAGTTATGTACCTCTGGCTATATATGACACATCACTGAGGTAAAGGAGAAGCTCTTTAGGGTGTGTGTTAGCACAAAAGGACTTGTACTCTTAACTGTGTCCTTGAATGGGACTGGTAAAAACAAGCTAGTGTGTGATGGGGAAATAGATCATGAACTCTTTCTTTATCTAACTAGTATTGATTAATACTTGCCAAATGAATGATGCTGGGGGCACATTAATACACTAATGTGTAATCTCTTGTTTTAATGTGAAATCTTACTGGATCATGATAGAGTCCTCAGCCTAGCCTAAAAAAAGAGATGACTTATTGGTAAATTATTATATCTGGCCATCATTTTTATACATGGTCCCTAAACAGGGAATCGTCATCAGTGGTAATTCAGAAATTGAGACTTCCACAACAAGTAGTATACTATAGGAGATTTGTGTTATCTCTTCTCATCAGCCACAAGAAAAGATATGAGCATTAAATGTACTCATATGACAAAACAAAATATATATTTTAAAAAGTAAGAGCATGTACAGAAAGTACCAACTTGGATATTTTTTGCATTTTGAGGACTACTGATAATTCATATAAAAGGACATGTTTTTATTCTAATAATCGATGCTTCCCATTTCAGGGATTTAGTCTTTTTAAAAGGGGATATAATTAAAGCCTGAGCAATTAGTCAGCATATTTATCCAAGCATTACAGGGCTTTAGAATATGTTAAGAATCAACACAATTCAACTTTGAGATATTACTGCCTTCTTACTTTAAAAATGAACTATTTCTTGAAATATGCCTAGGGAAACTTTTTTTTTTTTTTTAAAGCAATTGTACTGCTTATCTGTGAATAGTGCATTTTGGGTTTGATATCAAAGTTTGAGTTGTTTTTTACTTATTAAAGTGGAAAATGGATTCAAATCTTGCTTTGCATCAAGTAATTCAATATGTTTCATTTTGCCAGGACTGAGATTTACATCAGTGAGAACATATTTGAAAAGAGTGACTTTGATTAGGCCCCAAGAGGAAAAGCACCTCAGAATCGTGTGTGTGTTACACTTAGCTTTGCATTTGTGTTTATATTAAAATTTACAGACTCCAATATTATTCTTGTTTCTTAAAGTGCAAGTAATTCCATAATCATGGGAACTTTATATAGGAGTTAGAACCCGGTAGTACAGATAGAGGAACATAAAAAGTTGAGGCAATCATTTGGAGCTCTTGATATGGTAAATGCACCAGATGGAGAAATAAAGTGTCATTGTTGGTAACCACACACAACACTATTCCCTGGCTCTTGTAGATGACAATTAAAAAGGGTAGAGGAATTCTCTAAGTAATGGAGGCTACCTACTCTTTCATACCATTTGGAAACCCTTTATTCCATTCATGTTCAGCAATTGTGCTCATCATTGAAAACACTTTTTTTTTTTTATCAAAGTCATCACCACTGAATTGATACTTCAGTAGAAAAACTATTATGCAGAAGACACTGTATTGAGAAATGCTCTAAACTCCTACAACTTAATATTTAGTTGAAAAGAGAAGATGGGTAGAGATGACATTAATTAGAAATAGTACCTGCTAATGACTGAACAGGTAGGTTTGACAGTTGGGGGCTAGTGTCATCTGAGACATCAGGAAGGTGGTTTCTCCTCCCTCATTCCTTTCTACCTTCCTTCTCTTTGGGGACTTGAGAATTTTCTAGTCTATTGTCTGGCCACCACTATCCCTGCAAGTGGGTAAAACAAAGTAGGTGGTGAATGGGGAGTGGGGTAGTGGGGAGTCTTCATTATGCACTATGTAGATTTTCACACATACCTCTTCTTGTCATTTTGTCCCAAACTCACCTATGCCTTATGTCCCTGAATCTGGAGCCTCCATAGTTGACTTTTCCAGATCTATATCTCATCATTTCCTTCAGGAGTTGAGGAGAGATAGAGTTCCTTCTTATTTTGGACTGGATGAGGGGATCTTGAGTCTCAGTAGGCTTTCAAATAATAAGTAATACCAGCCCTAGATGTCCTCTTGGCTGCTGTATGCCTGTTGAATGCAAATACTGCACTTCTCTGGGATTCTCTAGGATGAATCCATTTGCTTCTCCTTATATACATCTGTTGACAGCACAGTTTCACCTAAGTCAATTATTCTTCTGTTCATTTCCCATCTTGCAGAATTTTGATGACCTCTATGTGCTGTCAACTCCTCTCTAGTTCCTTTTATTTTCCTTTTGGATTTATGCTTTTGGTCCCTCTGCTCTAATTTCAGTGAAGTTTTTGAAGTAAGCTGAGAAAATAGTTCGTGTGCAATTTACTTCACTTAATAGAGCATTTCTGATCATTTTCACTGGACTTGGTGCAAGTGCGTACATGGTTTCTAAGGAATTAGGTCTGGATTGTAATATCAAAATTTTGAAAAAAAATTTGTAGCAGTGCTTCCTTGTGTGCTAAATATTTTGCTTCTCTTCTTAAAAATCAAATTTTCAGAGGATGGCTTCCTAAATGCCCCCCAAAGCATTCTCAGGTAGGGTTCTCCCAACTGGTTGATGATGAGACTCAAATTGCCATCCTTTGCTGTCTTGAATGTCATCCTCATGTCCAAATAGGCCAATTCCGTGATGCCAAAGGGCAAGAAAGGAGCATTTTTGTGTTATCCACTTAGTTCAGTTAAAGTCACAAAATGGCGCAGAAACTAATTTTCTGGCCAGTTGCCCTCATGTTGGAAAAGGTATCAATAGAGCTGGGAAGGGGAAAGTCATTCCTTCAATAGCAACTGGCTTGGTGGAAATGGAGATTGTAACACAGAGAGAATAAGAAAAATAAAGTTCCCTTAGTTTCTGAAAGTGTGGTTCTCCCAATCAACTTCCCTAAGTTCTTTTTTTACTTTGTTACATATTAATACAATTTTTTCCCTGTTTCTACACAACCTTTCTGTGAAATCATCTCAGGTCTGTTTTAATGTTGTGTTTATTACTAAAATAAAATTTGTTGGACTAAAGCTATGTTGGTGTGTGACTTTGCCCAAAGTGCATTATTGTCATATATATATATATATATACCCTTTTCTATTTCCCTGTTGACATTACTGGCCTTCTTGGGTACAAGAAGATTCTATCTCTGTTGTACATGCCTCTCCTTTCTTTCAAAGACAGGCATTAACCTATATGCAACGTACTCATAATGCACTGTCACACAGGTTCGCAATTCAAGATGCTTGTTGGGGCACGGGTGGGAGGAGGAATGGTTTTCGTGTTGATGATGTGAAACTCAAAGTGAACAATATTCTAGAAGGTTGTTAGGAGGGAAAGGAGTATGTAGGGGGTTAGTAAGAACATTCTACTCCTGGGGTTCAGGGCTCTGTTTAATTTATCCTTGTATTCCTTAAAACCTTGAACATGGTAGATGCTCATTAAATCATTGTGAAAGAAGTGAAAGATAAGAAATATTAGTGAGGTGTAGATCTTGTCTATCAGAGTCTCTTCCTGAGCCCAGCCTATGGGAGTTCAGACACAGACCATAGTTGTGGGTTTTATACCAGCATTTGGCACAAGATTTTAAATCGGGGCTTTCTGGAGGCATTTTCTAAAAACTCACTAGGTCCCGAGTAGTGATCCTTAAGGGCTGTTTTCACCCTCAACCATTTTTCCTCTTCATGTATTGCTATGCTTCTATGATTTCCTCCAATGAGACACTGTCTCATATTGCGCATTAAATGCCCTGTTTAGTCAACATCCATGTATACTTTAAAATTGCTAGGCATCCCCAAACGATCGATGAAGTAAGATAAAATAGAAATACACTTTAGTAAGTTCATATATTAATCATTGCAGCTGCTTGTTTTCCTTGTATTTTACTAATGTAGTTTGATAACTCTTGTGCCCCAAAGCTGTTTTAATTAAGGACAATTTTTAGAAACTCAAGAAAATAAATTGTCTTTGCATAGCTCTACAGCAGATGAAATGTATGTCACTGGCAGTTCACTTCTTGCAGGAAGTAAATGAAATGTTCTGATCTCTGGTGATAAAAATTAAAGATGAAGATTCTCTTTCCTGAAAGACCTGTGGCTCTTGGGTGGGGTGTGTGGGAGGGGCAGATGTGTAGGAGGCAACCGCAGCTTTTACTGGGAATACCCCGATTCTCTTTCCCATCCATCAGCTGTTCACTGTCCAGGCTTTGCTCGCAACTTGGGTAAGACACAGTCTACCCCACATCCGCTCTGAGCAGAGGCCTGTCCTTGAAACAAGACAGGACATTTTGCTCTCAGCCCAAATCTTCTACTAACTTTTTAAATACTATTATTGTTACTATTGTTTTGCTCTGTGGAGATAAATATTCATGATTAT
Source organism: Vulpes vulpes (assembly GCF_048418805.1). Classification (NCBI taxonomy): domain Eukaryota; kingdom Metazoa; phylum Chordata; class Mammalia; order Carnivora; family Canidae; genus Vulpes; species Vulpes vulpes. The sequence continues at coordinate 133,185,360 of NC_132781.1, forward strand.
TTTTATGAGAAGAGAATTATATTTGGTACGTGATGCAAGATCCCTGCACACATTTTTCCCGTTGGTTCTCTCACATACAAAAGGGTGGTAGCTCTATCCATTGAGAGTCCAGTAAGCATACCAGAAGTTACCCATCTCCTGCCCTTTCTCTGCCTAGAAGAATCAGGACAGAGGAGGTCTCTTGACAAATACTTGAACAGACTGTAATCGGCAGAGCTAAATCAGATGGTGGCTGAGGAAGAACTGCTGAGGTAGATAACCTGGGCAAATTCCTTAAGGAACCAAAACTCGAGGAGCAATCTCAAGGCAGCAGGTTGTGAACCGTTCTGGCACCACCTTCTACTTACAACTTATCATTGCTCCCCATGGGGCCTTCAAGCCGAATGTCACGTTCACAGCCTTCCACGTTGTTCTCTATTTGAGGTTTTACTTAGCTTCTCTGTGACATTCTAATATTGCAGAACAGAACTTTCTAATAATGTCTTTACAGTAATTAACCAGGGAAAGAAATGAAGGTTTAACCCAAACAGAGAAGAATGTGTCTTCATACAGACAGATGGACTCTATGTACATTTCTGTAGAGACCAATTAAGGTAAGTGAGAAGTTTGGAATCTGTTTAAAATTCTTGAAAGCTTTTCTTGGAGCTATAATTATTTTAATTATGGCTCTTGTTGGCTTCCTCAGATTGAATTGTGCTTTTGCAGCCAGGTCTGATCCTTCTACGCATCCCCATGATTCATTTAATAGTCAGAGGGCAGCTTTCGTTATAGATGCATTGCAGCTGTCTTCTTGGAGGGGCCTGTCGCAAATGCAGATGAATGCCTACTACTTTGGGGCTTCTAAAAGCATATATTTTGTATGTGAACTGCTAATGGAAGGTGCTGAAACACTGGCTGGAGCCGAGGACTAGCCCTGACCTCACTGACATCAGAATAGAAGGCAAAAAATCCTGTAGCACGTTCTCTAGCTCAGCAATGTGATTGTAGCACCAAAGAAATGTGCTCATTATCATATCAAATGGGCAGAAAGTCTCTGCTTTTAAGTGCTGAATAAGAGCTATCTTTTTTTTTTCATTTATTTTATTCTGACTTTTTGAAACATATGCTTTGTTTCTGAATAGTCTAGTCATGAAATGCCTTCTCTGTTGCTTTGTCACTAGGTTTCCCTTGTCCCATTACTAGGTTTCACTAGCCTAGCCGTTAGCAAGCAGTGCTTCAGAGGGAGCTCATTAGAAATGCAGGTTGATAAAGTTACTGATTAGAGCTGGAAACTCTGACCTGAGAGCACCAGTCTGTTCAGTTTAGGGTTAAGAAAATGGAAGTTGTCAGGTCACCGTGTACCTCTTTGGTCGCCTGCATGGCTTCTGGAATAGAGAGTGCTTTAGAATAGAGAAAAAGTAGCTTAGATTTTTCGGACCATTTTCATCTCTTTAGAAGAATGAGGGGAAATGGTAACAGGACAGGTATTGTCAGAAAGGGTTCTTCCTCTTACGATGTGACCATCTTCTAACATTTATGCCTGATCTGGAGAGTAAATATGTTTGTTGCATGCTTTATCCCAACAATATAACATTGTGTGCAGCACATTTTGGTAAATATTTGCTGAATGATGAAGAAAATGGTAATGATGATCACACAGTCTACCTGTAAAGACTAACCTGTTAGGAATCTGATTGTTTCTCACCTTTCTATTTTTCTCCTTCTGCAGCATTTTAGAGAAAATGAACTATTAGTCATTTTCAAATGACTACTTAGTCTTCCTCAAAAACATTTCATTCTTTTTCCTTCTTCCGTCTTATTTTTCTTAGAATTCTTTTCCTTTGAGGCCCTATACATGTTACTTTTCCTTCAAGACTCAGCTCTTTCCAAGAAGGTCTGCAGTCAAACCACCTTGATCATCTGGTTAGTTGTTCAAAGAAGCCACAGTCTAAGAGTAGTCTCTTGTAGGTGGGGAAGCTCTTAATGGTTTGATGAGGGTACTCACTGGATTCCATTCAGGGCTGCATTACAAGGCCACAATGGCCTGAGAGTGAAAATAATTTTTTCTTACGGTAGGATCTCCATCAGGATTAAGATCTGTACTGAAATGTATTTTACATACAGTAAGTTTGTCCTACTTTAAGTGTATAACTCAGTGAGTTTTTGTAGTGTGTAAAATTAGGTGACTATCAGTACAATCCAGTTTTAAAACATTTCCATCACCCCAAAGTTCCCATATGTTTGTTTATAGTTAAACCCTACTCCTAACTGCAGCCCCAGTCAACCACTGAGCTCTGAATAGTATTCTGTAGAAGAGATATACTTCATTTTGTTTATCCTTTCACCAGTTGATGCATAATTGGATTATTTCCAGCTTGGGAATATTACAAATAATGCTGCTATGAACATATGTGTATAAATATTTGTGTGGACATATGTTTTCTTTTCTCCTACGTATATACCTAGGATTGGAATTACTAGGTTTTATGGTAAATTCATGTTTAACTTGAAGAAATTGCTCCTTTATCTTTTGTTAGAGAAAAACAACTATAAATTTAGTGGCTTAAAAAACACACACATGAATCATCTCCTAGTTTTTGTGGGTCAGGAGCCTGGCATGGTTTAGCTGGGTCCCCTGGTCCAGGGTCTCTCATAGGGTTGTAGTCAAGGTATAGGCTCTCTGGGATAGAATCTGCATCCAAGCTCATGTGGTTGTTGGATGGAATTCATTTCCTTAGGAGTTGTTGGACTGATGGCCTCTGTTAATCTGTCTGCCAGATGCTACCCTTGCTTTCTTGCAATGCAGGCCTCTCTGTAGAATGGTCACAAGCTCACAACATAGCAGCTTACTTCATCAAAATCATCAAAGGGGAGAGTCTACTAACAAAATAGTAAAGTCTGAGAAAATGTCATCAAAGAAATGATACTCTCTTGCCATTTTTATTGGTTAGGAGCAAGTCCTGTTTTTGTTTTGTGTGTGTGTGTTTTTTTTAAGATTTTATTTATTTATTTATTTATTTATTTATTTATTTATTTATTTATTTATGAGAGACAGAGAGAGAGAGAGAGGGGCACAGACACAGGCAGAGGGAGCAACAGGGTCCATGCAGGAAGCCTGATGTGGGACTCGATCCCGGGTCTCTAGGATCATACCCTAGGCTGAAGGCAGCACTAAACCGCTGAGCCACCTTGGGCTGCCCAGCAAGTCCTGTTATACCCAGGCTCAAGGGTGGGTGATTACAAAAGGAGTGACTACCAGGAGGTGGGAATTATTACAGATGATATACGCATCTGTGTTATATCCTGCAAAACTGCTTTTTCTAAGGTGCTCATAACATTTGATCCTGCCACCAACCAAGCATGAGGGGTCTAGTTTCTCCTCAACCTCACTGGCATGTGTTACATTCTTTTTGATGACAGCACATATTTTCTCCCAATCCTTGTTTATCTTTGGGTTTTCTTGACATATTTTGAAGTGCAAAGCCTTTCAGTTTTGATGAAACTCCTTTATCAGTAGTTGTGTTTTGATGTTCTGAGAACTCTTTACCTAATACCAGTTCTTCAAGATTTTTCCAGGATGTTTTCTTCTAACCATTTTGCAGTTTTAGCTCTTACACTTAGTGTAACCCACTTGGGGTCAGCTTTTTTTTTTTATTGTAAAAATTTTATTTTTTTAAGTAATTTCTGTACCCAGCATGGGCTTGAACCTACAACCCTGAGTCTTGTGTTCTACAGACTGAGCCAGCCATGTGCCCCAGGTTAGCATTTTTGTATAGGACAATGGAAGGGACTAAATTCATTCCTGCTTTTGCTAAATTGTGTCCTTTTTTTTTTTTTTAGACTTTGTCTAAAATTGTGTTGTGTTCACTTTTTCAAAGAAAAGTGGTTTCACTGATTTTTCTGTTTTCCTGTTTTCTATTTAATCTCTTTGGTCTCTGATCTTTATTGTTGCTTTTTTTGTTTTTTCATTTGGGTTGAGTTCATTCTTTTTGTAGTTGCTTAAGGTAGAATCTTAAGTTACTGATATATGATCACCCTACTTTCTTACTACAGGGGTTTTCAGCAGTATATGTCTAAGCACTGCTTGGGTTGTATCTGGTGATTTTATCAGTTTTGTTTCCATGTTAATTTAACTCAAATATACTTAATAGTTATTGTTGTAATTTCCTATTTGACTCTTGTTTTATTTAGAATGACATCATTTAATTTCTAAATATTTTCATATTGCCTAAATTTCTTTTTATAGCTTATTTATCATTTATTCTGTGGTTGGAGAATGTACTTGTCCTATTTAAATCATTTCAGATTTATTGAGACTTATGGACTAGTGTATGGTCTGTTTCAGAGGAAGTTTCATGTTGACTTGAAAAGAATGTGTTACAGTTATGTTGTATGGAATATCCTGTAGATTTTAGGTAGGTCAAGTTGGCTGACACTATTTTTCAAGTCTTTGTCATTGTCAATTTTCTATCTCATTCTACCAACTAGTGAGATTCATGTATTTAAGTTTAGAACTGCTATTTTTGGATTGCCTATCTTTTTCTTTCAGATAAGTCAATTTTCAGTTCATGTTTCTTGGGATTCTCTTGTTAGACACTTAAGTGTTTACATTATTATATTTTGCTAATGAAATAATACTTTATTACCATGAAATGACCATTTTTTCTTCAGTAGTTTTTTTTTTAATGAAAGGTTATTTTTTATTTTATTGGTAAAACCATCTGGCTTTGTTATGGTTATCTGTGTGGTATATTTCTTTCTTTCCTTTTACTTTAAACCTCTTTGACAAAATCCATAATGCTTTCATGATAAAAATACTTAAACTAGGAATAAGAAGGTAAATTCCTCAACCTGATAAAGTACATGTCCAAAAACCCACCGCTAATACTATTCCTCATAATAAAAGATGAAATGCTTTCCTTTAAGGCCAGGAATAAGACAAAGATTCCTACACCAACCATTTGTATTCAATATTGTATTAGAGGAATAATCCTTGGGGTATTAGGTAAAGAAGGGAAAAGATTAAAGGCATGCAGATAGGAGAGGAAGAAGCAAATTTTTGCTATTTCCAGAAAATATAATCTTGTATATAGAAAACCCTAAAGAATACACTAAAAATGCCAGAACTAAGAAGTCCAACAAGTTTACAGGATACAGCAATATACATAGTCTACAGTATTTCTGTACAGTGGTAGGAACATTCCAAAGTTGCAAAAATAAAATTTAAAAAAATTCCATGTACAATAACATCAAAAAAAGAGGAATGAGGTGCTTAGGTGGCATAGTCAGTTAAGTGTCCAGCTCTTGATATTAGGCTCAGATCATGATCTCAGCTCTGCATTGGGCTCCATGTTCAGTTCAGAGTCTGCTTGAAATTCTCTCTCCCTTTCCCTCTGCCCCTTTTGCTCACACTCTCTCTCAAGTAGATAATATTTAATTATTTATTTAAAATTTTAAAAAAGATTTTATTTATTTATTCATGAGAAACACACACAGAGAGAGGCAGAGACACAGGCAGAGGGAGAAGCAGGCTCCATGCAGGGAGCCCAATGTGGGACTTGATCCTGGGTCTCCGGGATCACACCCTGGGCTGAAGGCAGCGCTAAACCGCTGAGCCACCCAGGCTGCCCTCAAGTAGATAACTTTTTAAAAAATGAAATAGGAATACATTTAACAAAGGAAGTGCAAAATCCATGCTCTTAAAAACTACAAAACAGCATTGGAAAAAATAACAGAAGATCAAAATAACTGGGAAAACATAATAATGGATGAGAAGCAATATTGTTAGGATGGAAATATTCCTCAAATTGAATTACAGATTTAATGTAATGCCTATCAGAAGCCCATCTGACTTCTTTGTGTATATTAACTAGGTGATTCAAAATATTCATGTTGAATTACCAGGGACCCAAAATGGCCAAAACAACCTTGACCATGCAGAACAAAGTAAAGAGCTCTCACATTCCGGATTTCAAAGCTGGCTATAAGGCAACCGTGATGAAGACATTGTAGTATTGACATAGGATACACAACAATGGGTTAGAGTTAAGAGTCTAGAAATCAACATATGTATATGTCAACTATTTTTGACAAGGGTGATGAACCATTTAATCAATAAAAGTATTTTCAATTTTGTATGGTGACATATGGTAACTAGTAATCTATTGCATAATAAAAATATCCAATCACTGTGATGTACACCTGAAACTGACAGATACTGTATGTTTCTGAAATGAGTAGACACTATCTTTTTTTTCCCACAGGAAAAAAAAATTGGTGCTGAGACAAATGGATATCAACATGAAAAAAAAAGGTGTCATTTGCTTTATGCAATATGCAAAAAGTAACTCAAAATGAATCAAAGACCTAACTGTAATAGTTAAAACTATACAACGCTTGGAAGAAAACTAAGGGGTAAATTTTCATGATTCTTGGATTTGGCAATAGATTCTTAGATATGACCCCAAAAAATAGAAATATAAGAAAAAAAGATAAATTTGGACCTCATGAAAATTAAAAACTTCTCTGCTTAGAAAGATCCTCTCAGAGGGAGTCCAAGGTGGTGACATAGGAAAACCCTGAACTCCCCTCCTCCATGGACACACTGAATCTACACCTGTATATAAAGCAATTGCTCCTGAAAAAGAACTGAGGATTTCCTGAACAGCTTCCACATGACAAAAGATAGAGGAAACACATAGACAATGGCAAGAGGGACAGAGATGTGGTAAAGATGAGAACCTCACCCTATTCTCACGCCTGGGAGCAGGAGTGATTAGCCTGGAAGCAGATTCATTTGCTTTGGAGTGCAGAAAAAAAGCCAGTTTCAATCAGCAACTAGAATATAAAGGAACTGTCTCTAGAATTCTGCCAAATGGTAAGCCAGTTTCAAAACACTCGAGTCAGAGGGGTGGGCAGGTGAGTGCCATTGTGTATATTTCCCTTCTAGGTTGATTGCATAGATGGTATCGAGCTGCTGCCTCAGTGAGCTCAAAGCCCTGAGCCTACATTAGCCACAACTGTCCCTCCAGGAGGCCCTGCAAAGTGGCCCCAGTGTGACACATAATGGGGCATCCCCAGACAGGACCTTCTACACTCTAACTATCCTGCCAAGGTGACACAGGTGCAGAGCATCCCAGATCTCTCCAGGCCTGCACCAACTTCAGCTCTAGTCATCCTGCTTGAGTTCTCGTGCATAAAGTCCCCTCATAAATCCCGGCCTATGCATATTGCCACTCTAGCCATCCTGCCAAGTTCTCTCCTCATCTATGTTTGCCTTGGCTCCAGCCACCATGGCAGGGACCCCTGCATAAAGCAACCTGGAACCCTCTGACTTGCACCTTTTTGGACTCTAGCTATCTTGCCAGGGTACACCCTGCCCAGAGTGCCCCAGCCCACCCCCACTTTGGATTTAGCCATCCTGTTACAGCAGCCCCAGTGCCAATTGCCCTGGGACCTACACTCTGTGCCTGCTACAGGTCTAGCCAGCTACCCACTGTGGACAGACACACAGTCTGCGCAGGAGACATTCCTTCACAAGGCCATTCCTTCAGGTCTTGAAGTAGCTGTTCCATCCAATTCATAGAAACAAATATAGAAATTCAAGCAAAGAGACAGATGAATACGCCTGAAACGGAATAAGAGAAAAAAAGAAAAAGAACCACATGAAACAGATAAGCAATATGCCTGATAAATAGTTGAAAGTAATGGTCATAGAGATACTCACTGGATTGAAGAGTGGATGAACTCAGCCTTCAATTAAGAGACAGAAAATACTAAAAACCCATAAGAGTTGAAGAATACAGTAATTGAAATTAAAAAAAAAACTAGAAGGAATCAGTAACAGATAAGCGGATATGGAAGGACAGATCAGTGATCTGGAAGACAGGAGAACAGAAAGCACCCAGAACAGCAAAAAGGAAAAAAAAAAAATAAAAAGATGAGGCTATGTTCATGGATTTCTGGGACCACAGCACGCATTAACATTTTCATTAGAGGGGTCCCGAAAGGAGATGAGAGAGAGGAAAGAGTGGAGAACTAATTTCCCTGACCTGGGAAAGTAAACAGACATCCAGGTCCAAGAAGCAGAGAGAGTTCTAAAGAAGATGAGCTCAAGAAGGTCCATACCAAGACATGTGATTAAAATGCCAAAGGTAAAGATGTGATGTAAAAAGCAGCAAAAGAGAAACAGCTGATGTGGGGCTCTATGCAGCACTCTATGCAGCACTTATATACAAATGAAACTTCATAATGCTATTTACTAATTTTTTTTTTAATTTTTATTTATTTATGATAGTCACAGAGAGATAGAGAGAGAGGCAGAGACACAGGCAGGGGGAGAAGCAGGCTCCATGCACCGGAGCCCGACGTGGGATTCGATCCCGGGTCTCCAGGATCGCGCCCTGGGCCAAAGGCAGGCGCCAAACCGCTGCGCCACCCAGGGATCCCACTAATTTTTTTTTAAGCAGGAACTTTACAAGCCAGAAGAGAATGGCATGATTTATTTCTAGTGCTAAAGGGGAAAAAGAAAACCTATAACAAATAATACTTTATAAGCAAGGTTATCACTCTTGAAGGGGAGGCAAAGTGTTGCCCAGACAAAAGTTCAAGAAGTTCATCACCAGTACATTGGCTTTAAAAGAAATTTTTTTTTTAAAGAAATTTGAAACGAGCTTTAAGTGGGAAACAAAGGCCATTATTAGAAGTGAGAAAATGATGAAAAAACTTCACTAGTACAAGCAAACATACAGTAAAGGTAGAAGATCAATCATTTATAAAGCTAAAAGATGCTTGCAAAGTTTAAAAGACCAAAGTAGTGACCAGTTAGATCTAAAGATTAAGGTATTTACAAAAGAAGATATTCTATGTATATGATGTCATATTTTACAAGGAAGGGATTAAAATATAGTTCTTCTAGGATGTGTGAGACTTGAAGTAACCATCAACTTACTCTAGACTGCTATATGCTTAGGATGTACTGTATGAGCCTCATGGAAACCGCAAGCTAAACACCTAAAATAGATACACGAAAAGTAAAACTATATAGGAATAACATTTTTTAAAAGTCATCAATTGCATGGAATAGAACAAGAGAAGAAGAACAGGGAAGTACAAAAACAATCAGAAAACAACGAAATGGCAATTAGTATATACTATCAAAGATTCCTTTAAATGTAAATGATCGAAATGCTTCAATCAAAAAGACAATGTTTCACCCAAAAGACATAGAGTGACTGATTAGATAAAAACTGGTGAGATTCAGGGCACCTGGGTGGCTTAGTCAGTGGAGCATCTTGTTTCCTACTCAGGTTGTGATCTCAGGGCCCCAAGATAAGAGCCCCACATCAGGCTGCCTGCTCGCTGGGGAGTCTACTTAAGATTCTCTCTTTCCCTCTCCCTCTGCCCTTTACCTCAGTCATATGTGCACTCTGTCTCTGAAATAAATAAATATTAAAAAAAAAAAAAACCCTAAAAACTGATGAGACGCATCTCTATGTGCCTACAAGAGACTTGCTTTGTACCTGAAGGGACATGCAGACTGAAATTAAAGAGATGGAAAATATATTCTATGTAAATATAAGCAACGCACAAAGTCAGGGTAGCAATAATTTATATTAAACAAAATAGGCTTTAAAGACTAATGAGACAATGACCTTATATAATGGTAGAGTTGAATCCAACCAGAGGATATACAGTTGTGAATATCTATGGACCCAACATAGAAGCCCCTGAACACATAAACAAATATTAAAACATAAAGGGAGAAATTGACAGTAGTACAATAATAGTAAGGGATATTAACACATGAGTAGATACATTGTTCAGACAGAAAGTCAATAAGGAAGCAGGGGCTTTGTATGACACAATAGGCCAGATGGACATAATAGATACAGAACATTCCATCCCCAAACAGCAGAGTACACACATTCTCTTCAAGTGCATATGGAACATTCTCAAGGATAGGTCATATGTTGGACCACAGTAAACAAGTGTCCACAAATTGAGGGAACTTAAATACCAACAGGCATCTCTTCTGGCTATAGTGGTGTGAAAATGGAAATGAATTACAAGGAATAAACAGGAAAATGTGCAGGCCAGACAACATGATACTAAATAACCAGTGGGTCTGAAGAAATCAAAGAGGAAATAAAAAACCTTGAGATAAAAGGGCTGCAATGAAAATAGAAATACAGTGGTTTAAAAACCTTTGAGATGGGATCCCTGGGTGGCTCAGTGTTTGAGTGTTAGCCTTCTGCTCAGGGTGTGACCCCAGGGTCCTGGGATCGAATTCCACATCCGGCTCCTTGCAGGGAGCCTGCTTCTCCCTCTGCCTGTGTCTCTGCCTCTCTGTGTGTCTCTCATAAATAAAATCTGTTAAAAAATAAAAATCTTTGAGGCACAAGAAAACAGTTGTAGGAGGGAAGTTTGTGGTGATATAGGTTTAGCTCAAGAAAAAAGAAAAATCTCAGTCTAACCATATACCTCAAAGAACTAGTAAAAGAGTAAAGGCCAGGGGATCCCTGGGTGGCTCAGGGGTTTGGCGCCTGCCTTTGGCCCACGGCGCGATCCTGGAGTGCCGGGATCAAGTCCCACATCAGGCTCCCGGCATGGAGCCTGCTTCTCCCTCCTCCTATGTCTCTGCCTCTCTCTCTCTATCATAAATAAATAAATCTTTAAAAAAAATTTAAAAAAAGAGTAAAGACCAAAGTTTAGTACAGGAAAGGAAATATCAAAGATAAGAGTGGAAATAAATGAAATAGAGACTTAAAACAATAGAAAAATAATGGAATTAGGAGCTGGTTCTTTGGAAAGCCAAACTTGATCAACCTTAAGCCAGACTCATCAAGAAGAGCAGACTGAAATCAGAATTAAAAGGGAGGTAATAACCCACACCACAGATATACAAGGCCTATAAGAGAGAAGTATGGAAAATAAGCCAATGAACTGGACAACCTAGGAAAAAAATGGATAAATTCATATTTATCCAAAACAGAATCAGGAAGAAATAGTAAATATAAACAGACTGATGATTAGTAACAAAATTGAATCAACAATCAAAAAACTCCCAAAAGTAAAAGTCTAGGAGCTTGATGGCTTCATAGTTTCAAAGAAGAGTTCATTCAAACATTCAAAGAGTGATACCTATTTTTCTAAAACTATTCCAAAAAAGAGAATAATTGCAAATTACATGTGTGATAAAGTACTTAGACTAGACGGGAGACACCATGTACTTCAATAATCTAATTTAAAAAAATTCTCCAAGAGTCTAAACAGACATTTTACTAAAGAAAATATTTAAAGGGATGACATGAAAATGAAATGATGTTTGACATCATGAACCATCAGGGAAATGTAAATAAAAACCACAATGAGATACCATTTCAAACACACTAGGGTGTCTTGAATAAAACAAATCAGATAAAAAATATGGAAGAGCTAGATCAGTCACAACTCTTGCGCGCTGCTGATGGGAATGTAAAAAGGTACAACTCTTTTAGAAGGCAGACTGGGAGTTTCTCAGAGTTATTAAAATTACATTCTGAGGTATGCAACTGAGAGGAGTGTGTATGTGTGTGTGCATAAATATATATTAACAGACTTGCACACATGAATGCTGATAGCAGCATTATCCCTAAAGCCAAAAGGTGGCATTACCCCAAATCAGCCAATAAATGGATAAACTGAATGTGGTATATCCATACAATGAAAAAATATTCAACCTTTAACAGGACAAAGAGCTGGGACTACTTTCTCCTAAGATAAACACAGACGAACCTTTGAAACAGTGTGCTAAGTGACCCAAGCCAGTCACCAAAAACCAGATAGTATATGATTCCATGTATATGCAATATCTGGAAGAGGCAAATCCATAGAGATAGAAAGTAGATGAGTCCTTGCTTGGGGCTGGAGGGTGGAGTGGGAATAGTAGGTGATATCTAAGGAGTATAGCATTTCTTTTAGACATACTAGCACTGTTCTAAAATTGTGATGATGGTCACATATTTGTGAATCTATTAATATTCATAAAACTGTGCCCTTTATATAGGTCGACTATTTAGTAGGTGAACTGTATCTCGGTAATCTGTTTAGAAGATCCTTCGTGCACGGTTTTCTTGATTTTTTAAAACATATTTATACTAGCAACTATAAAGTCTTTGCTCAATTCAGTATATGTATCCACACTTAACCTATTTACTTTCATATTTGCCTAATTTTGATAAAAATAATTCTTTTAGATAATATAGTAACTCTGGATTCTGTTTGTTGTTGTTGTTTAGTGACTTGCTTGAACTGAACCTGTATAGACAGAATTTTTCCCTCTCCATGAGCATCTGTTGATATGTCTGCTCAAAGCAATTTTTTAGCTTTTTTTAAAAAAATTATAAAACAAGCTTCTTAATGGTCAGTACCCTGTCATGATAACTCAGCCAGGAATTCAAAAGAAGTTGTCCTCAAACACCTTGAGTAACTCCACCCTCTGTTTGTGAATCTGTGTGTGGGTTGGGGAATATTCCAATTTCAGACCTGGTTTTCCATTAGGTCCTCTTCAATTTCCTCTACATGTGTCCATGGCATCATGTTCACTCAGGGGTAAGTGGATGGAGAGGGCCGGATCTGGTCTCCTCTGTGCATGCACTCAGCATTGCACATGAGCGTAGCTGTCCAGACCTCAAGGATGTGTGGATGTGGACCAAGATTCCATCTGTTCCATCCATTAGTTCTCCCTGTGGAATAGCTGGCTAGCCTCTCATCCTATACCTTGCCCCAAGCAGGGCTGCAACCTCAGGTCAGCTGCGCATTTGGCTTTCCCTGTCTGTTACTAAGATTGCTATTTTTTAAAAAAATTTTAAAATCTCTTTTAAAGATTTAATTAATTTATTTATGAGAGACAGAGAGAAAGAGAGAGAGAGAGAGAGAGAGAAGCAGGCTCCATGCCGGGAGCCTGATGTGGGACTCAATCCCAGGACTCCGGGATCACGCCCTGAGCCAGAGGCAGATGCTCAACCGCTGAGCCACCCAGGTGTCCCATAAGATTGCTGTTTTATAATCCTGTGCCTCACTGTGTTTTTCTTTCTGTCCCAAATTTAGTGAAGCTGCTGGTTTTCATGGCTTGCCCTGCCATTCTGAAACAATCGTAGTAACTCGGCCTGGAGCAGGGGTATCAGAGAAGCTTAGACTGGCACTGTTTTTGCCAAGATTTAGCAATTTTTCTTGAATAAGCTTCTCTGTTTTCCGTAAGGCTTTGGTTGGTTCCCAGAGTTTGGAAATGATTGGTTGTGACAAATTTGTCCGACTTTTTTATTGTTTTTTGGAGAAAGGACTTACCAAGATCCCTTTTTTAGGTCAGTCACATTTGGTTTCCAGAGTCTTGCAAAGAATGACTATATAAAAAGTTACTTGCTGTGTATTTCCACTTCTAGCTGCACAGAGAATATACAGAAGTTTGGCATCTCCTCCTTTTCTCTGTGTCACCAGTCCCTAAGAAACAGTAGGAGGCTAATACACAGATAAGTTATCCTGTACTTATGCGTTATTTATCTCTCATGTCTTTGTGTGTTCCACTGTCTTTTTTTTAAAAGATTTAATTTATTTATTCATGAGAGACACAGAGAGAGAAAGAGGCAGAGACACAGGCAGAGGGAGAAGCAGGCTCCATGCAGGGAGCCTGATGTGGGACTCGATCCTGGGTCTCCAGGATCATGCCCCGGGCCAAAGGCAGGTGCCAAACCCCTGAGCCACCCAGGGATCCCCTGTTCCACCATCTTGATCAGGGTTCTGTAGTGTGTGTGTGTGTGTGTGTGTTTAATTTTTATTTATTTATGATAGTCACAGAGAGAGAGAGAGAGAGAGAGAGAGAGGCAGAGACACAGGCAGAGGGAGAAGCAGGCTCCATGCACCGGGAGCCCAACGTGGGATTCAATCCCGGGTCCCCAGGATTGCACCCTGGGCCAAAGGCAGGTGCTAAACCGCTGTGCCACCCAGGGATCCCTGTAGTGTGTTTTGAAGCAAAATCCTGAGGTATGATTCCCATTGCAGATGTAAGTAATAAATTTCAGAATTGATCAATGTATTTTAAGCATCAACCACTTATGAAACCAGTCATGAAGTATATGGAGTACATTGAATCTATAGGCACAGAAAAGCAATCAGGTCATGCAGCAATAAACAGTTTTAGCATCTGGATAATTTTTTTCTAGTACTTTCCTGGTCCTTCTTCAGTGGTACCTGTAGTATTCTGTGTCAGCTGGCTCTTAACTCCGTGTGTCTGAGGTTCACAGCTTCTTGAGGAGCTGTGTCTTACTGCCCCTGTGTCCATAGCATAGCTTCTTGAAGATAGAAGATGCTTAATGAATATTTATAAAGACATACACAAATTGTGGATCATCAGTATTTATACAGAAAGTTAGTTTTTGTCACTTTCCCTGGTCTCCATCAGCTAGAATATTCTCAATGAACAATTTGGTACTCTTTAACAACACTGAACAAATGGTGAAACTCCAATTCTCAGGGAAATACTCTTGTTCTCCAAATGTAGTTACCATGGCAGTATGGACACGGCGGATGTCCATTTTCCAGAAAGATTGAGCCCATCCACTTTTTGTCAATGTGACATCAAGAATCAAGACAATGACATTTTTTTAAAAAATCACTACACAAATTAAGCACCAAAAAAAAAAAAAAAAACCAAACTAAATAAAACAAAAACTTTTTTTTTTTTTTAGCAACACAAAAACTTAAAAAAAGATGATGTTAATCTGATAATAAAGAGTCATACTTCCTGCTTTTTTTTTCTTTTATTTCTGGATGTAATTTACAATTTAAAGATTTGTTAATTGAATATGGAAGGCAACTAATGCTTGATATTTTATAGAGGATTATGTAAAATATAAGCCATAGTTTCGAGAAACAGTATGACTCATGCAGGTTGAGCCTGCACATTAAACAATCTATTTTGAGAGGCTATTCCTGCATTGGTACAAAATGATAAAATGTTAACAACACATTCTAGTAGCAGTGCCTTCTGTTACTCTTCTCAGAAAAATTAAGCATGATTGTAATTTTTTGGAAGAGCTATATAACCATGGTATCAATTATCTGTATTATTTTTCAGTGCCAGGTAGAAGGAAAATAAAAGCCATGGCCCTCCAGTTCTTAAGAGATTTTTAGATCAGACCCAAGGAATTAGGTTGGCGAAAAGATACTTCAATTTTGGGGATGCCTGGGTGGCTCAATGGTTGAGCATCTGCCTTTGGCTCAAGTGGTGATCCCGGGGTTCTGGGATTGAGGCCTGCTTTGGGGTCCCGCAGGGAGCCTGTTTCTCCCTCTGCCTGGGTCTCTGCCTCTCTGTGTGTGTGTCTCTCATGAATAAATAAATAAAATCGAGCCCAGTGCAGGACTTGATTCTGGATCCCGGGATCACGACATGAGCTGAAGGCAGGTACCCAACTGCTGAGCCACTCAGGCATCCCAATAAATACAATCTTTAAAAAAATTATTTTTGAAGGTTTATTTCCTTAAAAATCTTGTCTTGAAGTATAAGAGATTGTTCTGAGATTGTAGTTTCTGAAATTGATGATGTAGGAACTTTTACTAAGCTACTCCATAGCCCTGAGCCTTAATTTCATGTACACTGAATGTTGGAACTAATTCTTCCTCTCTTGGAAGATAGACCTTTGGGGGTTCCCCAGGTAACCTGAATGTGGGGACTTCTCTAAAATTTTCTACTCTGATTACTGACTTGACAAAATTCTTCCATCTGCTGTGACCAACTTCAGCTTCAACATTTACTGTTCTCTTGGACTAATACTGGCAGTGGCCACTAAGTGAAATGATTTCTTAAGAAGTTGTTGAAAAAGAAGGACGTTTTCCTTGACTCTGTGAGGGTCCCTGGCTGGGTCTGAAAGCTAAACTGAGAAAGACAGATAAATAGGAGAAAAGCATACATGTTTTTTAATATTACTTTAATATGGGAGCTTTCTGAAGACTATGAAGACTCAGAACTGGTTAAAGCTGAGTGCTTTATACTAGATTTGATGAAGAGTATAGAGTCATGGAGAAATATGATAGAGCCCTAGAGAAAATGAGGTAAGAGTAGTAAACTGGGGAGATTTCATGTTAGTCCAGATTCCTCTCACTGTCCCTTTATCTTCAGAGAGAAGTCCGCTTTCCTCTGGGTAGAGGGAGGGCACCCTTCACAGATAGATTACATGTTCCTCTTTAGGAGAGAAGGATGGGAGGAGGTCAAAGTGACTCATGCTTCTGCCATTTTCTCCAACTCTTTCAGCCTAAAATATTCAGTATGCTAGGGTGCCATATTTTGGGGTAATCATATTCCGAAACCCATCAGAGTATATGACAAACTTCAAAATCCTATTATTTTTTCCTGGTACTAATTGTATCTGGTTTCCATAGTCTTGAGAAGTATGGGTATAAAAGAAACTTCTACTTTGAATCTCAACTTTGAGCAGCACAGAGAACAGATGGAAACTGAAGGGTTTCATCCTTTCCTCTTCCCCTCTCCATCAGTCCCTAGAAATGGAAGGAAGGCATTACAGAGACAAGGTATCCTATCCCTATATATTAGCTCCTCCTCTACCCCACCTGCATACATATCCAGGACAAGAAGGAGCTATGGCTTTGCCTTTTTATAACCATGTCTACGCTATGGAGCAAGACACCTTATATCTATGTTCCGAATCAATAAGTAAAACATAAATGAATTCTTTGAAATATTTTGCTTAATGTTATTGAGTTAGATCTTATTCATCTTATTACCTAATTTTTCTAAAGTTTTCAAATTGCACACGAGTTTTCTTTTACACTATAACAAAGTAGCTCCAAACTCAGTGGTTTTAAAACTGAAACCATTTAGTCTTGGTCACAAGTGAGGATTGGCTAGATGGCTTTGTTGACCTGGGCAGTGTCAGTTGTCTTGGCTGGGGTTTCCTGTCAATCTGCATTTTGTGGGTGGGTTGCTCTTTGATGGCTTCAGTCATGTTTCTGATGGTTGGCTGTCACCCAGGCCAGACGGGCCCAGGTAATAGATGCTAACGTCTCTGGCCACCTAGGAGACTTGCCTAGCTTTTCCAAAGAGCAGCCACTTGGAGTTCTGAGAAGGGCATACAGAGATGTACAGGCCTTTTATAGTCTAGGCTCAGGACTGACAGGGAGCAATCAGCTACTAGGTAATTTTCAACTATCTCACAAGTCACATGCAGTTCAGGAGTTAGGGGTGGAAAAATTAACCTCTTCATGAAAGGATCTGCAAAATCACATCACAAGGGTGTGGATATAAGTTGGGGAATAATCGTATCCACATTTTGCAAATTATCACAAATGATGATGATTCTTCAGTAGCAGGAGGATAAGAATTTTCCCATTTCCTAAGAAAAGATGAGAAAAATTTGTCATTAATCTTGATTTCCCCCCCCTTTTTCTCAACATATATATATTGTTTTACTTTGGCCAAATCCTCCCAAGTAAATAACCATTATAAACTTTGCCTCCTAATTTTTCACAATACTACTAAAATATTCATTTTTTAATGAATTGAAATGTTACAGTTTTGAGGAAGGCAAGCTTTCTATACTTTGGAAGAAATTTCTTCCCAGGGGTAATCTTAGTTAATGATTGCAAAATCAGTCATTTCAGGACATTACTTCCAAAGATCAAATTTATATCCATTAATAATATATCTACATCAGTGGTTCTTTAAAAAAAAAAAAAGTTTTTTTTTTCTTGAGTGAATTTTTTTTTTTTTTATTGTACCTGAAGTATGAAACTAACATACTAATTTGATTTTGGAAGTTACTAAGACTGTTGGATTTCTAGTGAAAATAAATGTAAAATACCAGACATTCAACCAGAGGTGTATATTCTTTCCTGAACAAAGAGACTCCCACAATCCTCTGGCCTTTGGATTATTAATATTTTGCTCTAGCTGCTGTATATTACCTGGGAAATTGCTCAGGCTCCATAACACACTTTTTAAAAAAAAATATTCCTCCTTTGGGTAGTTTAATAAAATCCCTGTAGGTCCTGAGGATGCCCTTTTATGAACCGTTTGCCTGGTCTAAAAAAATTACAGCAACATCCAATGTTTTCTGAGTTGCAACTAAGGTGTTGTGTGTTTTAGATACATTGAATTTTTAAGGGAAATTATAAAAATATTGAAAAGTTTGTTTAGATTTTGCTCTTATTATCACTCACTATTGTTCTGGGTACAATTGTATGTTTGATTTTGATCTGCTCCTACTTGCTCCAGTGGAAACTTTTAAATTTACAAGCTAAAGAAAGGTATTTCTACAAATGCCTTACATGAAGTACCTTGAGACTTAATCCCCAGTTCCACAAAATTGTGCAGTTTTTGATGCATATTTTCCACTTCTGTAGCAATAATAAATTAAGCACATCTAAAACATAATATTACCAAAAATCCCTCAAAAGCTTTGTGTCTGGAGTGTCACATTTGTCAACACCCTCTCACTCATTAGCAATTTAATATTTTCTATTTGTGCTTCATAAGTTGATTCCATCATTTTTTTTTACCCTTCAAACAAACAATGGATTCTTAAGTAAAAATATCCTAAAAAAATCCTCAAAAGTATAAAAGAGCCTATTTTGCTTCTTTTTTAAAGCAGAGAAAAAAATTATAATTATTGACGAGATAGGACAGTTTCTTGGGCTCCTGACTGGCTCAGTTGCTTAAGTGTCTACCTTCAGGGCCAGGGTCCCCCCAGGGCCCTGGGAGGAGCCCCAAATCAGGTTCCCTGCTCAGCAGAGAGCCTGCCTCTCCCTCGGCGCCTCCTTCTCCTTGTATGCTCTCTCTCTCTCTCTCTCTCTCTCTCTCTCTCTCACACACACACACACACACACACACACACACAAGTAAATAAAATCTTGAGAAAAAGAGTTTTTCTTCTAAAACATAAATACACAATATAAAATTAAGCTTAAAAATTCTTGTGTCCTGGGCACCTGGGTGGCTCAGTCTGTTGGGGGTCTGCCTTTGGCTCAGGTTATGATTTCATGGTCCTGGGATAGAGCCCTGCATTGGGCTCCCTGCAAAGTGCTTCTCCCTCTCCCACTCCACCTGCTTGTGCTCTATCTCTCTCTCACCCTCTCTGTCAAATAAATAAATAAAATTTTAAAAAGTTCTCATTTCCAAAAATAAAGTTTTCCAATCATTAAGTATTAAAAAAAACTTATCAGGGAGAATCCAAAAAATATAAAAATGGAAGAAAGCAAGATGAATTCCTAACTCCTACTGTCAGAATTAAATAGCCATTTATGTTTTATTATTCTTATATCAAAGAAGGAGATTGTTTTCCCCCTTTATTGCTCTTCTGAAGACTCAACACTTTAGTCTTGTGTGTTTCTTACAGCTCTGTAATCTCTGGGGGTTCAATGCACAATGAATTCATAAATTTATTGTTACAAACCCTTAGCTTATATTATTAAAAATAGTATATTTTAAAAGGAAAATTTTAAGCAAACAGTTTAACTGTACTTGATACTAGCTTGGTACTTCGTTTTCCCCGTATTTAGATAGATGACCCCTTTGTGAGGAAAGAAATGTATTAAATACTCTATTTCAGGGAGTAGCTACCCCAATGGAGGAAGGAAAAATGCATCGAATAGGCAGAAAAAAACTTAAAAGGTCATTAAAAAATATCTTAGAGGGGCATACCTGTATTTTTATTAGGAACATTAGATTTGTGTAGAAACTGTTGATCATCTCTGAAATAAGTAAAAGCACGCTCCGTTTACCAAGGTTTCTGCTACATGGTGCCTGTTTCTTTGTATTTTTATTCATGTTACCTGTGCACTGATTTATCCACTAATTCAGGAAGTAATAAGTTACCATAGGGGAATAAGAGTAAATGAGACAGATTAAATATCAAGGAGTTTCCTTATATGCCAAGCGATGACATACAAATATCATAATATATGCACTGTAATTTGGAAGGTGCATCAGGGAAGGAGAGTGGGGCTATTGATGAGAAATAGTATTGGGGTCCGTAGGCATCCAGGTGGCATGTGCAATGGATTATATGTTTGTGCTCT
This sequence comes from Vulpes vulpes, assembly GCF_048418805.1. Lineage (NCBI taxonomy): Eukaryota > Metazoa > Chordata > Mammalia > Carnivora > Canidae > Vulpes > Vulpes vulpes. The sequence continues at coordinate 133,205,406 of NC_132781.1, forward strand.
GTCAATTCGTATGTTGAAATCTTAATCCAGTTGTAATGATATTAGGAGGTGGTGCTTTGGGAGGTGATGAGGTCATCAGGATGGAGCTCTGATGCTCTAATGAGAAAGAGACCAGAGAACTAGCTAGCTCTCTTCCTACCATATAAAGATACGGTGAGAAGACATCTGTAAACCAGAAAGAGCACTCTTGCCAACTTAACTCTGCTGGCACCCTACTCTTGGGCTTCCTGCTTCTAGAACTGTGTGAAAGAAATGTCTTATTTAAGCCACCCATTTTATGGTAATTTTTATAGTAATGTGAACTAAGAAAGTGATTTTAGAAGGATGGAGCATGTTGCGGCAATAGGTACCTACAAATGTGGAAGTGGTTTTGGAACTGGGTAATGGATAGAGGTTGGAGGAATTCTGAGGTACATGCTAGAAGCAGCCAGGGTTGTTAGAGACCATTTTAAAGGCAGTTCTGGTGAAGAACTAGGAAAGCTGAGAGGAGAGCCTCAGAGAACATTTCCATCTTCATGGAGAATATGTAAATAATTGTATAAAAAACATTGGTGGGAGTATGGATGGTAAAGGACACTCTAATGAGGTCTCAGAAGGAAATAAGGAACATATAATTGGACTATAGAGGAAAGGTGATTCTTGTTATAAAGTGGCAAAGAACCTGGCTGAACTCTGTGTTCCTATTCGAGTGTTTTGTGAAGGACAGAACTTGTGAGACAGGAAGTTGGATATTTGGGTAAGAAATTTCTCAGTGAACTGTTGGAATGGCTTGGTTCTTTCTGACTGCTTATAGTAAAATTAGAGAGGAGAGAAATAACTTGAAAATGAAATTAATTGGGCATTTGGGTGGCTCATTTGGTTAAGCATCCGACTCTTGATTTCAGCTCAGGTCATTATCTCAGGGTCATGAGATTGAGCCTCAAGTTGGGCTCTACATTCAGCACCAAGTCTGCTTAAGATTCTCTCCCTCTTCTTTTGCCTCTCTCTCTCTCTCTCTCTCTCTCTCTCCAATAAATAAAATCTTAAAAAAGGAAATGTAATTAATAAGGAAAAAAGTAACTAGAACTTAAAGATTTGGAAAATTGGCAGCCTATTCATACTGCAAACAATAAAAAGCCTGTTATATAAAGAGATACAAGAGAGATGATCTTTTCCTCTATAACATGAGAATAAAAGAGAAGATACCCTTCTGCAAACCAGAAGGAGAGCTCTTAGCAGGAACCAAATTGGCAGGCACCTTGATCTTTGGCTTCCCAGCTTCCAGAACTATGAGGAAAAATGTCTGTTGTTTAGACCACCTGGCCTATGGTCTTCTGTTAGACCAACTTGACCTAAGACACTTCTCTGTGAGATAGAAGATGGAACTGAGTATTCTCCAAGAGCCCTTAGAGCTCTAGGCTCTGGATCTATATGTTGAGACTTTCTGTTTGAGAAAAATGCTTGTTACTAATGCAAACACAAGTGATTTACATTGAATATAAAAACAATGGAAATAAGAACATACTTAGAATAATGTAGTTGCTGTTCTACAACAGGCTGGCACAGAATCTTATGTAGCCCTTAGGACAGTCCGACCAGCCTGGAACTTGTGATGTCTCAAGTGATGTGGACTTTTTACCAGATGGAAACATAGGCTAAAGGTACTTCAGATGGACACAACAGTATTCAACATGAACAGAAACATGAAAGCAGGGCAGAGGTAGGAAGGAACATGGCGTATTTGCACATCTGTGAATGTAACAGGCGGCATTGGTGTCCTGGCTGGGTCCCCTCAGCATCTATCCGTATTCATGCTGGTGGCTCCTTATTGCCAGCATTTAAGTCTGCCTGGGGAACTTCTCTGGCCACAGACATGTGCTCAGCCTGCAGGAGCTTTCCTCAACAGATGGAAGTTAAAGGCCAAGTACCCTAGCATCCTTGGCCTTGAGGTGAGATGACTTAGAAATGCATTCTGCGTGGTCGCTTAGGGTGTCGGGGCATCATGCACATCTGAGCCCACGACAGTGATGGCACTGTGAGTAAACTCTTCACTTCTCAATGTTACCACACCTCTCTAATGGTACTTACTGGAACCACATTCCAAATGAATGACTTTCTCTCCAAACCTAAGAGTCGTGTCATGGAGATACGTAGCCCATAGTAGTGAGTAATGTGCTGAAACTAGAATTCAGATGTCATGAGACTATACCTGAAAGATTTGCCACATGTTGAAGGGCTCTGTTTGACATACTGATGATTTTGCATTTTATCTTGTGCCTGATGATCTCATCCAAGGCTTGTGAGGAGGGAAATGACATGATCGATTGAGTGTTTTAAAAGAGAATTCTGGCGACAATGGAATGTAGGAATAATTTCTTATATCTATAACTATTATAATAATTTTAGAAAGAAATAACAAACTCCTAAATAAGGTTTAAGAGACGATATTAATAGAAGTCACAGACTTATGAGACAAACTGGAAGTATATGGTGACCAGGCTCGATTTGGGCAGAGGTGGTTGGAAGGCAATATTTGAAGAAAAACTAGTGCTTGGATAGGTCATAGTACTGTCGGCCAAGACGAAGAACAGGGGTGAGCTGGATTTACCTTTGCTTCTGTTTAAGAGGAGTTCCCTTTTGGTCACTTGGAAAGGTCAAGTATAAGAGGGAACCGGCCAGCATCAGAAGGGCTGATCTTCTGACCACTAATCCAGGAAGAAACTCTGCTTACCTTAAAGTCAGTACACAAACCTGTTTTCATTATTAGGTATTAGCAGATGTTGGGTTAGGGAAGAGGTACACAAATGTGACAATAGTGGAGACTATAGCAGGCTTCTACCTTTGTTCTTCAGGGGGGCCCTGGAATGATTGTCTTCTTGGCCATAGAATCCACTTTCTTATCTCCAGTGTTCCCCTGTGAGGATAATGGCAGGTTTGACAAGAGCAGATGCTACCATATGCATTGTGCAGGTGAACATGGAAGTGATGTGTAGGCTTCCTGAAGCACCAAGGTGAGATAATGGTTAGCATTGGGATCCCACTTTTTGAGTATTAGGTCATTTTGTTACATATAATAGGTGAAATAAGTAGGTCAAGATCCCTGTAGAAAAGAATAAGGTGGATGGCTTGAGGTTGGTTGGAGCATTTAAATAGTAAGGGGGAATGAGGGGCTTGTTCAGTTCAAACATTTCCCCACTCGTCCAACCCTGCTAAGTTTAGTAGACTGTGACAAGCTATTGGCAAAAGAATTTCACTCCGTGGCTTCAAGGCTCCCTTGATAAATAGTTATCCTTTGGCAGGTCGTGTACTCTCAACCCATTTAAAACTAAGTTTGTGAACCTTGTCAGTGGAGTAGATTGAAATCAATAGTGGCCAGAGAGAGAGAGAGAGAGAGATACACTGCATGACAGATCAACATATATCTCTTCATTGCAAACGATAGGGACCACAGGGGGTTGGAGATGTTATTCTATCCCAGGGGGCTAGAGGTTTCCTACCAATACCACTACTTTGTAAAATGTTCTACACTCCTGAGCAAACATTTATTAAGGGCCTTATGGACTATGATGTATGCACTATTTGCTACGTGACCTATAGTGTAAAAGTCCTATATTTTCTATCTGTGCCAGTTAGGGCCAGGCACAAGGAAACTTGGACTAAGGTACTCTGGTAAATATGGTGACACTTAGAGTGAAAGGTTCCATTGTATGTATTGTATGTATTTCTCAAACTCTGTTTGAGAAAATGAATGCAATCAAAAATTTTTGTGTGTGAAACCATGGACAAAAGTGTTGGCTCAAACCATAAGCATGAACTGCTTGCAGGTGCAACCTAAAGCAAAGAAATTAGTGAGGGCCTATTGATTTTAAAGCCTCACATAGGCTACTTGAATAGATACCAAAAGTTCTTTGCTGGAAACCCAGTTCCTGACTTTAGGGAGTTTCTAATCTAATGGATTCTTAGAATTTTATAGCTATAATGACTTAGAATAACAAAGTGAATAAAAATGCTTTAAACTTGTTCATGTACACCATCATTGAGAGTTTATTTGGTGTGTGTGAAATTTTGCGTGTGAAAAAAATATATATATTTTTTCAATAAAACTACTTTAATTCTTTCCCAAAGATGAAATGAAATCGTTTTTAATGTTGAGAGAGAAGTCCAAAAGAACATCTTATGCAATATAGGATTCTTTTCCACTCTTATTTCATACTGTGAAAGAGTCACAATCCTCTGCTTTAGAGTTTGATCTCACAGATAAGTTTTGAGAGGAATAAAAGACCACACAAAAAAGGAAATTTGTTTATGTGCATTGTGTTGGGCTGGCATTCAGCCATGATTCAATATTAATGAAACAAGAAATATTTACTGGGTGCCTAGTAGGTGCTCATTATCTGAAGGCTAAGTCATAGTCTCTGATTTCAGCTTACTCCTTAATCAAGGAAACAAAAAATTAGAAAATAAGTAAATGTCGACACTTAGAACAATATACCTCAGTGACTCTAAGTCAATGGTGATCTGAGGAGGTTAGGAACCAGAAGCCCTGACAACCTAATCGATTTTTTTCTATTTCTAGGAGCAGCCCATGGGTGAAGTTTCCCACACCTCCAAATCTGACTTTATACACACACACACACACACACACACATACACACACATACACACCTATAAAGGGGTAGGCAACCAGGTTTTCTTTTGCCAGAAAATTAACATGTCATCTTTTACTTTTAATTTTTCTGTCTTTTCCATAAGAATGACACCCTTCTCGATATTCCAACTATTAAAATAATTCCTCTAATCACATAGTTCTAAATCCCATGGCTTTACACACAACTTTGTTTTTATGATACCTTATTTCCCATTTTGTTCACTCTTCTATTGGATTAATTGTCTCATTTTGTTTATCAGGGATATGGTAAATCATCAGTAGGTGAACTTAATTTGCTTACTTTTCTACTAATTTATATAGGATAAAATAAGGCTCATTAGTCTGTCAGTTTTAAATTCAGGGGTTTAGACTTCCATGGTTGTCTAATCCAAATAATTTTTTTTTTCTCATCATGGAGGACCCTCTAAGGCTCTGGTCATCCCTTCTCCTTCTTTATGGCTAATGGCTTTGAAGGACCAAAATCTGATCCTTGAATTACAAAGTCAAATATTACTCATAGAGCAGATATAGTATTTAGAAATTATAATCAATAGCCATATTTCTTTAGAAAAACCTTTTTCTGACTCCATGAGAAAAAAAGGGGTTGGGGAAAAGTCAGTCTTTGACAACTGGGACCCATATGCAGGTATATTACTAGTGGCTTAAGAATTTTGTTCCGGTGCTAAATCAAATTCTTTCTCCTTCAACTCAACAGTAATACCTTTGAAGGATTTGTTTCCTATTATTGGTCACTTTTAATAACACACGACACTGTGGTCATTTTTTGAAAAAAAAAAAAAAAAAGAACCATTTTAGATTTAGTAATCCTGATTTGTATTTTAAAATTTTGAAAAAATAAAAAAAATTAAAAATAAAATTTTGATTCTTAAAACTAAGTATTCCTACTTTATTCAATTAATACACATGAAATTCTTGTATGCAGGGCCAGGAATGCTCCCAAAAGAGCAACCAAATTATTGAATGCATGAAAATTTATAGATAAATTAATATATGGAGAAGAATTTGAGTTCTGTTTTCCCAGAATAGAAATCTGTGATAGTGTGGAAATTAATTAACTGTATCCTATTTCTTTAACTGAAAATTGAGAATAGTTCTAATATCATCTTGATGGGGTTTCATGGGGATTAAATAAAGTAAATCAAAGGAAATGGAAGTATTAACCACAGTACCAAGCACATAATAATTGTCAGTTATTAGTACCACAATTTTTATTACTTTCATTATAATACTAGTATGCAGATAAGTTAGTAGTACCAGAGTCAGTTTTTATTTCTATTATGCTAAGAGATATTTCTGGAGGAAGACTTCTTTCTAGTCATTAAAACCATCTGTATAGTCTGTTGTGCAGTCCATGTTTTAAAAACTTGATCAATATGATGTGTAATCCCAACAAACTGTGTATTTCCTGCCTTTTCCTGGAAGATTTGGTTGGATGTTCTTCCCACCATATTGATTGCATGTTTGTGGTAAATACTGCAGGACCTATAAGAATATGTAAGACATTGGGCCGAAACTTGGGAGACTTTAAATACTACAAGACTATTATAGGAGCAACCATTATACAAAGCAGAGCATGATCCATGAAGTAAGAATGGTGCAAAGTGCTCTGGATGTTCTGGGAGCCATCACATCAGTTTGGAGAAATCAGATGTTTTAGAAGTGAGGTGGTATGTGAATGGGTCCTTTAAGAAAAGTTGAGATTTCATTAAGAGGAGGTATCCTTGTGATGGCCATTTTAGGGAGAGAGAAGAGCATGAGGAAAGTCAAGAGAAGACAAGACTGGGAATGTTAAGGAAGGTTCATGGCCTACTTTGGGCCTGGAGGGAAGACGTGGAAACATGAAAAGAAAAAGATACATGAAAGAGCAAGGTGAAAATCCTTATGCTAAGAAATCTGCCTTTTATCCAGCATGTAATAGGGAGTTACTGAAAAAAGTGAGGAAGATTCATGATCTGAATGGTGACAGAGATCAAGGAGCTTACTTAGGAGGCAATTGAAGCCATCTATGTAGGTTGCATACAGTGCTAAGGAAAAGTACTGGCAAGGAGGATATAATGTACAGGAGTCAGCAGGGGTGGTTACTCATTACAGAAGACAGATAAAAGGAGGTGGGCCCAAGGATCTGATCCTTCTTGTAGGATTGGTAAAAAAGAAAAAAAAAAAAGATATCAGAACTTAGGGACATATCACATTTGTACTTAATGGTCCCTTTTCCTGCCATGTTCTTCCTCCAGCTATTCAGATGGCTCATGGTGTTACCTACTTTGAAGCTTTTTAAAAATATGACTTCTCACCTTCTCTTCATCACTCCATTTAAAATTGTAGCCCACACTGCCCTATTGCCTGCCCAGCTTTCCTGATATGTCTTCATCATCTCTTTGTATTTTTTTCCCATAGAATTTATTGCCATCTAAAATGCTAAATAACTTACTTTTTTATTATGTGTGCTCTTCAGTCCCCTCCCCTTTCCTTCCCCCACTAGTTTATTAATAGATGCATCACAGACACCTAGAAGAATAGAGACAGTCCATGCTCAATAAATAGTTATTGATGAAAAAGTATTGTATAAGAGTTTTTTGGGAGCCCTGTTTTAAACCAAAAAAGAGCTATTTTTAGTTTAAAATTGTTCATACTTGAACATATGTTTGTAGGTGTTCTGAAGATTCTTGAATGCCACTCTTTCATTAAAGCATCTTAAATGTTTTTCCTTACAATATTGCTCCTGCTATTTTAAAAATGAAGGCAACATTTGCTTAGCAAATGTAAAATAGGACTTATTTCTGTTTAGATGTTTATATTCTTAATTAGCAAGGTACAAATTAATGGCATATTATAATAAGAATAACATTGTAAACAAGGAGGAGAATTCCACTTTGAGATATTCCAAATGACAGTCTTTCATTCCAGAGAGTGAAGTACATGAAAAATGGACTTTGCTGTAACTCAGCTCTTAAAGATACCTAATTTAGGTCTGAAAGATAGTACATTTAACAGTGTCTCCATGAGACTCTAGATGCCAATTCTTTCAGTGTCCATAGTATAATCCTTTAGGAAAATGCACACCAAGAGCTACTGGTATGACCCATAGGATTGATACATATTTATGGGAAATTTCAGGAAAATGACATCATTGGAAAGTGAGACATTTCTTTAATAATTCCACCAGTTATTGTTCAACTTATAATAAATTCATTTAAAATAACAAAGATTTTTCCAGCTTACACTGATTCCAGTTATAGCTTTTTTTAAGGAAAGCAATGTAGTCTTCACTTAAAGACATAGTTTACCTAGGAAATTATTCTTAGAACATTCAGAAATTTAAAAAGTCTCCCCTTGAGCTTCATTGTAATCTCAAGGAGAGGGAATAAATTATGAATAAAAGTAAATTAAATTATGTGTATTTTGAATATGATAGACCGTTTTTGAAATTGAGACTTGATGGGATACCATGAAGCAGAATGGTGGTCCAGGCCTTTTCCAGAGGATTTATATTTTATTATTTTTTATTTTTTAAGATTTATTTAATTCAGAGAGAGAGAGAGAGATTGAGAGAGAGAGAGCGAGCAAGAGAGAGAGAGAGCACAAGTGGGACGGACAGAGGGAGAGAGAGAATCTTAAAGAGATTCTACCCTGAGCGTGAAGCCTAATTTGGGGCTTGATCTCACCAGGCTGAGATTGTGGCCTGAGTCAAAACCAGGAGTCATCTGACTATACCACCCAGGTGCCCCGTAGAGGACTTTAATTTAAAAGCAAGTGAAAAGAAAAAAAAAAAAAGAAAGAAAAAAGAAAAAAAAAATAAGAAAATAAAAAAAAATAAAAGCAAGTGAAAATCAAACAGATTGATATCTAAACTATATTTCCCCTCCTGTTTCTCTTTTCTTTTTCCTTGGTATTTCCTTTGGTTCTCTGACTTGATAATAAAATCAAACTGGCAATCAATAAATTAAATATATTGAGAAATCTCTGAATGGATTGTTAGATAATGCAAATGTGGTATGCCTATACAATGAAACATTTAGCCAGTTATACCTCTACAATGGAACATTATTATCATATGTAAAAGTATTGTAAAAAGAAAGGGAGTATTGCTCCCTTTCTGCATAATAATGCTGCATGAGGATGAGATTTTAAAGAGAAGTCATAAAGAAACAACAACAAAAACAACAAACAGAGAACAAAATAGAAAACAGACAGCAAGAGAATAAAAATAAATCCAATTATATCATAAATGTTTAACTTTATAAAATGTAAATGGTCTAAACTCACCAATTAAAAGACAGAGATTGACAGAGTGGTTTAAAAAAACAAGACCTAGCTATTTACAAGAGGTGCATTTTAGATATGAGAAGTCAGACACACAAGGCAACATATTAGATGATTTTACTTTTATATATAATGCCCCAGATAGGCAAATCTGTAGAGCCAAAGAACAGATTAACTTGCCAAGAGCAAAGTAGAGGGAGGTTTGAGGAGTGACTGCTCATGGTTACAGTGGTTTTCTCTTTTGCAGGGGAGTGGCGGGGGAGGAGGCTGGAAGTGTTCTGAGTCAGGTAGTGGTGATACTTGTACAACTTGATGAATATCCCAGAAGCCACTGAACTGTATATCTAAAAGACCCACATATTCTTCAGATGCTGGATGAATTGTTACATCAGCTCTGTAATTCTGTTTGATGGTGTTATTATATCTTCTTTATCACTATTAGTTTCTTGTCTTTTATATACCTCTTTGATTCTTTTGATTTGTATATTTACTACATTCTTTAAAAACATCTCATGGACGTAACTGTTGGTTATACTTTGCATATTTCGATACTCTGCTTTTAGGTGTGTACACACACATTTAGGATTGCTATGTCGTCTTGACAGATTAACCCTCTTTATCTCAGAAATGAAACCAGAGCATGGCACATCTTAAATTGTCAAAATCTGGTGACAAAGAAAATAGGAAAATATTAAATGTAGCTGGTACTGATAAATAATTTTAAGAATGTTCATAGACTTTTTGTCAAAAATAATGCAGTACCTTTTTATCTCTGGCACTACTCCCTGTCTTTGTCTACTTTGTCAGATACTTATGCAGCCACTCCTGCTTTTCTGAGTTATTTGTGTTTTAGATCATTTTCCACCTGCGCTTTTATATTTAAAATGCACCTCTTATAAATAGGTAGGTCTTGTTTGTTAAACCACTCTGTCAATCTCTGCCTTTTAATTGGTGAGTTTAGACCATTTACATTTTATAAAGTTAAACGTTTATGATATAATTGGATTTATTTTTATTCTCTTGCCATTTGTTTTCTATTTTGTTCCCTGTTTGTTGTTTTTGTTTCTTTATGGCTTTTTTTTAATGAACAGAATTTTCTTTTTTTAAAAAAAAATTTTATTGGAGTTCAATTTGCCAACATATAGCATAACACCCAGTGCTCATCTCACCAAGTGCCCCCCTCAGTGCCCATCACCCAGTCACCCCAACCCCCCTTCCACTATCCCTTTGAACAGAATTTTCTTTAAGGTTTCTGTCTTATCTCTGAAGTCAGGCTTATTAGTGTTTTTGACTTTTACTTTATTATTATAAGTTGCTGTATAGTGAAGTATACTTTTTTTTTTAAGTTTGAAATGAGAAAAAAACCCTTTGATATTTACCATTGTACTTGCCATTTCTGATGCTCCTTATTCCTTTGCATAGATTACAGATTGGCACTCTATGGCCTACCATATGTTTTGTTTTTTATTTTATTTTATTTTGTTAAATGTTATTTTTTTATTTTATTTTTAATATTACTTTTAATTTAATTTAATTTTTATTTTATTTGCATAGATTAGGGATTGGCACTCTATGGCCTACCATATGTTTTGTTTGTTTTTTATTTTATTTTGTTAAATGTTATTTTTTAATTTTATTTTTAATATTATTTTTAATTTAATTTAATTTTTATTTTATTTTATTTCTGAGGGACACACAGAGAGAAGCAGGGACATAAAGCAGAGGGAGAAGCAGACTTCTCATGGGGAGCCTGATACAGGACCTGATCCCAGGATCCTGGGATCATGACCTGAGCCAAAGGCAGGTCATGGTTGAGGACTCATCCTGGGATCATGACCTGAGCCAAAGGCAGGTCATGGTTGAGGACCCAAAGGCTCAACCACTGAGCCACCTAGATGCCCCTTACCATATGTTTTTGTAAATAAAGTTTCATTGCAATGTAACCACACTCATTCATTTATTTATTATGTGTGGCTCCTGTCATGTTACAATGGCAGAATTGAATACTTGGAACAAATGGCCTGCAAAGCCTAAAATAATGTTTACTGATCCTTTAAGGAAAATGCTTGCTCACCCCCAGTGTGGGTTCAAGCTTCCAGCAGATGGAATTTTCTTTTTGCCTGAAGAACTTCCCTTAATGTTATGAAGAGTATAGTCCTGCTGACAGTAATTTCTCAGCCTTGAGGTCTAAGGTTGCAGGCCCAGGACACCTTGCTGCCCATCCCCCAGGGGCAGAGAATATTTACTGCTTTCTCTCTGCCTAGCTTCAGTGGATTGTCACCTGTGCCCTGGACGTGGCAGCCTTTGCTGTCCTTCCCTTACAGTCTGATAGCTCTGTTCCATGGGAGACCAGGATCTGGACAGGACTGCCTGAGTTACCTGCTTTCACTGGGACCTTGTCCTAATCTTTCTCATGATCACCATGTGACAGACTGCAAAACAAGCAGCCCTGGGAGGGGGTGAGGGGGGTGCCAACTCTCTCATGGCTGTGGAACCCCAGAGTTCACATTCAGGCTCACTCACACTTGGCCTTTCATACCCAGATAAACATCCCAGCTTATCCTGTATAGTGTTGCACATTACCCTTGTGTTCTGCTCCAGATGCCTAAGCGCTCTTGTCTCACTTCTTCAAGCTGCTTGTCTTTCCTTAGATTTTTGGGTACTTGGTTGCTGTGTGATTACAGCTCTCCGATCAGTTGAAGAAACAGTATGTTTTAAGAAATTATTTGCTTTATCTTGTTAAGGCTGAAGCAGTGCTCTTGCCAGATGTCTACAGCCTAAGCAAATGCTAGTAGTCCCTTTATTTCTTCAAATGTATGTTTCTGTTCTCCTTCCTTGCCTCTTTCCTTCTAGGACTCTAAAGACATAAATTAAAGAAGTCAGTATTATTTCTTAGGAAATTAAAAAAAATTTTTTTCTCTCTGTGCTTCATTTTGGATGGTATCTATGGCTTTGTCTTTTGTTTTCATCATCATAATTCTATTCTATCAGTCTGGTTCCTTGCACTTTTTGTTTTTGATATTTTCTTGATTTCCTTTAGGTTGATTTGTATTTTCCATTTATGTTTTCACATAGCTATAATGCCTTCTTTTAAAATATATAATAATATATAATTTATATATAATTAATTTTGTCTTTTCCCAATAAGTTTTACAAATATACAGTCATGTAACTACCAGAACAACCAAGAAACATTCTCCTAAGTTAAGAATACTCAAATAGCAGCCACAGTGAAAACCATTTGCATCACAGAAATGTTAACCTGCCCCTTCTCAGCATATCCACTATTTGCATCTCTAGCCCTTGGCAACCTCTGATCTGTTTTCTCTTTGTACAGTTTTGCATTTTCTAATTCTTCATATACATAAGATAATGCAGTACACAGTCTTATGTTTGTCTGGCATCTTTCACTTAGCTTAGGACTTAGAGATTCTTTTGTGTTAAATGAAACACATTAAATGTGTTAGTGGTTCATTTCTTACCATAGCCATTTTAACATACTTCTCTGCTCATTTAATCATCTCTATGATTCCTAGGTCTCCTTTAATTGTGTGATTTTTTTTTTCTCCTGGGAAATACAGCACATATTTTACTCTGTTCACCTGTCTGGTAACTTTTGATTAATCCAAGACATTGTGAAGTATGTGATTGATTACTGGAATGCATTATAATCACCTAGAGACTGTTGGCCTTTTTACTAGAGGGCAATTAAAACTCTGGCACAGCAATTTCATTCTTTCAAGTCCTGTTTTGAAGCCTTTTTAAGATCATCTATATTGCAGGTCTTAACACTAGGTCTGATGTACTCCTCAAATGAATGTGTTGATGTGTGGGGTCATTTCTTAAAGCTCCATGTATTCAACAAAGTCTCTTCATTATGGCCTCTGTGATCTTGGATGATTCTCATCATTTTGTGAGCTCCTGAAATTATTTGATTTAAAGTTCTCCAGAATTTTTTCTTTCCTTCAAAACTGTTCTTCACCTGTTCTTTCATTCTCTAAATGCATAGCTGAGTATCCGGCCAAAGACTCAAGAATTCCACAATTGATAGACATTTTTTCTTCTGTAACTTCTTCCTTTTGATACTCTGCTCCTTAAGTTCCCACTACCGTGACATCTCTCTCTCATCTTCTCACTGACAGATTACCAGGCTCTGTATTCCAGTCCATGAGCCATGATCTAAAAATTGTTTGTAGACAGAGAAATATGGGGTGATATGGGCCTGACTTCATTCTTTCCCTTTCTTTCAGAGATTTCACTTATCTACTATATGTTCAATGTCTGAAAAGAATTAATATATATTTCTCAGTTTTTTTTTAATAGTTGATAGAGGGAGACCTTCCTCTTGACTTAAAACAGAGGCCCTTTATGATACATTTTGATAAAACAGAATTCCTTGTTTTCAATATGATTGACCTTACTCTTTTTCTTTATGGTTTATACTTCTATGTCATATATAAATATTGCCTTATATTATCTTTTAAAGACCTGAAAGTTTTATCTTGAACATTTTAGTGCTTACTAGTTTAGTACCAATTTCTGTTTGATACGTCAATGTTCTGTTTTTCCCCTGTGTATTACTAGTTATCCTGGCTCCACTTCTTGAATAGCTAATCCTTTGCTTGCTATTCTGCAATGCCTGTTGGATCATATATCAGGTTTTCACCTCTGGTTGGTTCTCTTCCTCAGCTTTTTTTTCTTATATATGTAATCATTTCAGTTTCTGTAATCTTTACATACCTGAAGCCACTGTTTGTGGCTTCCTTATCTTTTTGCTCATGATGGTATGTTTTGTCATTTCTTTCTTTGTATATTTTTACTGTCAGAAAATGATTTCAGCAGTGCTGTCCATGGCCATTCTTTGAGTTTTATGTTTAAAATATTTCTTTCTGGGTCACCTGGGTGGCTCAGCAGTTGAGCGTTTGCCTTTGGCTCAGTGTATGATCCTGGATTCCCAGGATCGAGTCCCACATCCTTGCATGGAGCCTGCTTGTCTTCCCTCTGCCTGTGTCTCTGCTTCTCTTTCTGTGTCTCTCATGAATGAATATATAAAATCTTTAAAAAAAATAGTTGGTTCTGGCATCATTTAAATATATTTCTGCCCTCTTCCCAGGGGTACTGACAACCCAGGACACTGGGTTTTTCAGGACCCAAGTTTTTCAACTTGGGTTTGAATTATAACTCAAACCTGTATGAATATGTGTTTAAGAGGAGTAATTCTTGGTGAGAACTTTTTTTTTTCTTCCTCTCCTCTTCATCTATAGACAAAGCTGAGCTAGGACTTGAGCACATTTTTTTCTAATGTGTCACTCCTCTTTGGTCCTATCTTCATGTAAGTGTCTCCAATCTAGAATCTCACCCTTCTCAGACCCCAGGTTTTATTTATTGTCGATTCATCTGTCGAATGTTTTAAAACCTATAGATCCAGAGATAGACCTGGGAAATAGCAGGGTCTTATCTTCTATTATTCCTTGAAATTACAGATTTTTTTTTAAAGATTTTATTTATTTATTCATAGAGACACAGAGAGAGAGAGGCAGAGACACAGGCAGAGGGAGAAGCAGGCATCATACAGAGAGCCTGATGTGGGACTCGATCCAGGGTCTCCAGGATCACGCCCTGGGCTGCAGGTGGTGCTAAACCACTGCGCCACCGGGGCTGCCCCAAAATTACAGATTTTGGTCATTTATACCCATAACTTTTATTCACTTACATAATTAAAACTATTTTTCATGTCTTATATATCTTTTTATTTTCTATGGGTTATGATACTTTTTGTTATTCATCACGTTTGACCATATTACCAAAAACTTGCATTTTATTGCTATCAGGTTGGTTGCCATAAATCTCAAACAGAAACCAGTAGGCATATTCTTCAGCAGACAGTGTCAAAATGTGTTCTCTCATGGAGGGGTACCTAAAATTAGCAGTCTTTGAATCAGTCTTAGGAGTGAATCTAGCATGTTAAATACAATATAGGCAGTGTGTATTTAGGTAGAGTGTATTATCCTTACATTTGAGATGTTCCTAAAGTAAACTAGATTCAGTATGCTAATTTAGATTAATGATACAGATATTAACAAAAAATACCCAGTTCTTTCTTTAGCAGATAATAAGTATGTGTTTGGAATAAAGGGAGAGAGAAATTTGTACCAAATTCTATAAATAGGTAATGGCTATAAACACCTAGTCTATCTTGTTTTTGAATTTTATATGGAGACATCATATGAAATCCTCACCCTACTTGTTATGTGGTACTTTGTGACTATATCAGTGCTTAGCATGGCATGCACATGCATAGTCAATAAGTTGTACAGAATGCAAAGTGAGGCAAGCAGCCTTCTAAAATGAAGAAAGTAGTTTGAAATTTCACCATGGTAATGACCTATACAAAATGATAAAGATAATTATACTCAGTAACTAAATCAGGCTGTCCTCAGTTTGCACCAAATTATGTTCAAAGTCATACTAATAAAATTATGAGAGAAATTGTGACCCAAGATATTATACTCACCCTGGGTTCAGTTTTGATACTAGGCCAGCAGATTATACCTTTCTAATTAGGAAAGAAATCAAGGAATAAAGCATATATGCTGTTGGAGATTAAACAAACTATTTGCTGATAAAATTAGACAAATTGAGAAATGAATCTAAATAGAAGTCAGGAATTGAGGCATCTGAGTTAAAGATCTAGTTGTAAATACAGAATTCTTTGAAATACGGAATTATACTAAACAGCTGTGTGTATTATAGAGAATAGAATGTCAGAGTTAAAAACATGAACATTGTAAAAGGTGTGTATAAAATAACAATACAGAAGGCTACCGGAGGGAAGGTAGGAAAAAATTGAGAATGTGCTCTTCATTTTTTATTGTGGGACATTACTCTTAAAGCTGTAAATAAGATATGATTTAAAAAAAGTTGGCAAATTGAATACCAATAAAAAATAAATTTATTATAAAAAATTTTAAAAAATTATAAGATCATTTTCTTAATATTAGATATTTTGGGAAACTACCTTACTAATTTTATTAACTTTATTAAATTTAATTTTAATTAATTCTTTGGGGTTTTTTCCTGTTAAATTTGAATAAACTAAATTGAATACTTGTTATTAATGTGGCAACCTGTAAGGGATTTTAAGGGATCCAGAAAGGAAAGAACAGAAATTTGACTTAAATTTATTTTTTAATCTACAAGTGAGGAAATTAAATTTTACTGTATTATTAAGTTTGACATTTCTTTGATTAGTCTGTGTGATAAATCGAATTACTTAAATGGTTCTAATTTTCCACTCTTTCCTGTAAACATGCCCATTTTAATGTATCTTACCATTCCTCCCTGAAAAGGCAGAGACTATTTCTCCATATCAGCTTAGGGCTAGATTTATGCCTTGTTTTGGCATATAGAATAGTGGTGGAACCAAAAGCATTGCCTCCTTCATTCTCTTTCTTGAACTCCTGTGACTGCTATGTGAACAAGGGCAGGCTGCTATTATCTCTTAATTACCTTCTTCCATTTGCCCTTCTCATGCCCATTCCCCCTACTGATCTTCCTTCTACATACCTAATATAAGCTTTCTTTTTCCATTTTATCTAGTTGTCCTTTGCTTTTTCTCTCCTTCAAATTGAAAATTTGCTCTGGTAGATTTTTTTTTTTTTTAAAGATTTACTTACTTGAGAGAGAGAGAGAGAGAGAGAGAGACAAAGAGAGAGAGCACACATATGGGCAGGGCAGGGAGGGGCAGAGGGAGAGAGCGAATCCCAAGTAGACTCTCTGAGCAAGAAGCCCTGGGTGGGGCTCTATCCATCTCACAACCCTAAAATTATGACCTGAGCTGAAATCAAGAGTCAGAAGCTTATCCAACTGAGTCACCCAGGTGCTCCCCTAGTGGATTTTTTCCTAAACCAAAAACAAATTGATGAATAGAAAGAAGAGTGTCTATATGGCATGAAAACATTCATGTACAAAGTGAATATTTACTTGCACTTTTAGATACTTTTGAGAATGAGAGGAGTGGTTTTGCATGCGTTCTTTGAAATACATGCTTGTTTAATTTCGTATGGAAATGAATATTCAGGGTGTTGATAGTAATTTGCATTAATTCTAAGTATGTTTGCATTGTATGGACACAGCTAGGACTTACCCTCTCTTATGAACAATTTACCCTTGGCATTATATGATATTGGAACTACTCTGTAGATGCTAATGACAGATGCCCCCATTATGTATTTTAATAATATCAAATTCCAGACTGGCTTGCTAAGTTGTCCATGCTCTTTGTATTAGTATAACATGAAACATATTTCATTAATTATAAATTATTCACAGGTCACTTGACCCTAGCTGAGGAGGCAAAGAAGCCAAAGAAGTTCATATTGTTCTTACTATATTTAGAAAAATATACCATTCCCTTACAACAACTATTTATTCTTTACTCATCATATAGATTAAAATTTTAAAACTTAACTTTGTTGGTTATAGTGTTTTTTACATCTATGGATAATCCCTAGAAATCACTATATTCTTCTGAGTTACTTTATGCAAAATCAGGCGTTGTGCACAAACAGTTGACATATATTTTTCAGTTGACATATACTTGTCAATAGGTAGCTTTCATTCACCATGATACATAGCTTTTTCTTATGATAATTTTTTTAGCTTCTTTGTCCATCCAAAAAAGCAGCGATGTATATTTCCTCAAGAGTTGATTTTAGGCCTACAGTGGTTTCTTTGTTTTCAATTGAAACTTAAAAAAAATTCTTTATGAGATTTCTGCAGAAGAGATAGGAAAATAAAAAGCAATCTTTATATATAGCCCAGATTTCTTTGACTTTCTCATAACCTTGAATAGGCTTTCACTTCAAATCTGCACCCTATACTTATTTCCATCAAGTTGTAAAGGTGAGGAGCAGGTGCTGTGAGAGGTTTGAATAAGGTCACATATTGAGTAATTCCAAACAGCCTCAACTAGTTTCTGAGTCATTTACAGAGAAAATTTCCTTTTAAGAAAGTCATATTATCTGGTAGAAAAAAGGGGAGGTTTGGACAGAAGTCTTTGATTTCTTTTTTAAAGAGAAGTTTAATACTATTTTAGGTGTGTCTCATGACACTGAGTAAAACTCAACCCTTTCAGGAGCTCTGTTTTATATGTGACTATAGTTAACCTCTGAGTATAATAAATTAGTTGGTAAAGCTTTTGAAATATTTTGTAGAATGTCAGGTAGCAGTATTTGCCACCTTATTAGCATCAGAGAATGTGTGTGGGTGTTGACATTTATATATACTGTTTTAGGATTGTTTTACTTCTCCTTATTTGACTTCTTAGGACTTTGTTTTCTGGGCCAACATCTTTCAGGAACCTACTTAAATTTCCCTTTCATACTGAAGATGATAAGACCTTTACTGTGTGAAAATATAGAACTTGAAAACAAATTTAAAGTGATGTTTTTAAACCTATTATTAAATAAATAACTTGAGTGCATGTCAGTAACACGTAATTTAAGCTAGAAAAGACAATTTTCCTGAAAGTATAAGAGGAAGAGAGATGTTTGTAATAAATATATCGTGGTGAGCTTTTATTCCTACTAACAAACAAAGTATACATTGCCTGCGACCGCCCCTCACCTTACTGGTTGGTTGACTTTGTCATCTACTGCTCAACAACTGTCACCATTCTATGACAACTTAAGTATTTTAAATGAAATCTGAAGATCACTGTCTCTGAGGTTATTATGAGGTAGAATAAAGACACAAATATATGGAAATATTCTATTTTTAGTGATTCATCTGAAAAAATGCACATTCCAAAATGTTGATTTAAAATACTGTCTCACTTCTTGTCCCCTGAGAAGCTTCCTGCTGCAGTGATGCTAAGTTGGCCCAGTAACTAACTCTTGGGCTGTGTAGCCATGTGTTAAAAGCATAGGGTGGACCCTGTACATTTAGTCTGATTGATTTTAAGATTTAATTTTTAATTCATGAGATACACACAGAGAGAGGCAGAGACATAGGCAGAGGGAGAAGCAGACTCCCTGTGGGGAGCCTGATGCAGGACTCAATCCTAGGAACCCAGGATCACAACCTGAGCCAAAGGCAGCCACTTAACCACTCACTGATCCACCCAGGTGGCCTTGATTCTTTTTTTTTAGCATGGATTATATGTGTGTGGGAGGACATGTGTATTTATAAATTCATGTGTGTGCGTGCATGAATGCATTCCTCTTTAGTTTCATGGCTATTTTTTAGTCTTTAGTCATAATATATTCAAACATGAATTAAATAGATTATAGGCTGTGTTTTCATGCTCATTTGCTTCAAAACCATGTTTATTCACTAATAAAGCACTAAGGAATGCATAAGAAAGGTACCAAATTTGGGGATGGGTATGTGTTTTTCAGCCTTCAAGAATGTTTGATTTTGTTTCTTAAATAATAAATAGTATTTTAAACATTAATTTCAAAGTATGAGTTAGTTTTACCAGTTTTCTGATAAAATTTTTTTTATGATAAAATTTTTGAAGCATGAACTAAACATTTCTTCATCATCAATAAGTAGCCCATGTGTACTTAACACCAATACAGAGACAGCCAGTGATGCCACTATCCTGTCAAGATTTGACATATTTGGACAAAAAGTGATAACTTAAAATACTTAAAATACATAATTTGTCTTAGAAGTATCCAAAATTCAAGGTAAGTCATAGAATTTAAAAGAACCTTCTTATTGGTTATAATATACTGCTACAAAGATATAACATTTTGTTACTACGGATAACTATTATGCTGGCAAAGCTTTAAGGAAGTATTAAGGCTTTGTAATCATTTGTTCATTTCTAAACATCTAAACAAGTTATATATAGAAAAATCATAGTAGTATATTTTTATTCCTAGATATTGTTATAAAGAAGGGATTTTGAATGTATTTCATTTATAAATAAAGTCATTTCTGAGAATGAGAGAAAAAATACAAAGGAAAAATTGAACTTGCTATCTAAAAAGTTGCTAGGTGCAAAAGTAGAAACCTTCCAAATTAATTTGAAAAACAAAGACTACAATACTGAAGGACAATTTGAATTAGGTCAATGATTCCTTTAGTTTGTCCAAAAATATTTATGAGAGGGCAGTGGAAAATGCAGTTGTTGAATGCTAAATGTGGAATAATGCAAATGCTATCTGAAGGTACTAAAAGAAATAGTTGAGACCAAACTGTACTACATTATAAATTTAGAATTAATTTGAATAAAATGCACAGAGTTTAAACAGGACCATCTATATCCATGAAAAATTAAGGACCTGCACCTAGGGGTGCCTGAGTGGCCTAGTTGGTTAAACGTTTGCTCTGCCTCAGGTGATAATCTTGGGGTCCTAGGATTGAGCCTGGCATTGGATGCCCTTCTCAACAGGGAGCCTGCTTCTCCTCCTCCCTCATCCACCCCCCCCCCCCCGCTTATGTTCTGTTTGGTTTTTTTTCTCTCTCTCTCTTTCAAATAAATAAAATCTTAAGAAAAAAAGATATGTAGCTACTTAAGGGATAATGTGGCATAATTCTGCACATACACTTGCATGAATGTATTTTGGTTTATGGGGGGAAAGTTTGTGAAAAGGGAGAAAAACCAAAATATAATCAAAAGACTACCAATTCATTGCAGGAAACTTTTTATGCATTTGTAAAAATATTTGGCCTCTCACCTACAAATATTTGTAAATGTGTAGAAATATAACATGAAGAAAGTTATACGTATTGCTTTGTTTGGCTTGTCATCTTGTCCCTAGTCTTTCTTGTAAGCACCCAGTAATGTCCATGGAGATGGTCCCATGATTAGATGCACATTTCCCCTGTGTTTGTGGCTTGCAGGGGGGTCTATGTGCTAGTTCACTTTCAACCTTAGGCTGTCCTGGTAAGCAAATACTCTTGCCACATCTCTATTTGAAAGCACCTATCTTTTGTTAGTAAGTTATTTAGTTGGTTTGTTAGAGAGAAACAGCAAGCATGAGCATAAACTGGGGGAGTGGCAGGTAGAGGGAGAAGCAGGCTCCCTGCTGAGCAGTGAGCTTGATACAGAAATCAATCCCAGGACCCTGGGATCATGACCTGAGCCAAAAGCAGATGCTTAACTGACTGAGCCACCAAGGTCTTTACTTTAAAGCTTAGCTATCCTGTGTGTTTAGCTGTCCCAAGAATTCAGTAAATGTTTTGATACAGCAGATTATTTGCCTTTCGTTGTTCTGACTCTTAAAGCAATACTTTTTCCAGCTCTCTATGCCCTATAAAGAAGTCAGAAGACTTATTCCACATAGCCCCTATTAATGTTTAGCTTTAAAGTATTTTATTATTTTTACCATATCTGTAACACAGTTGGAGTTTCAGTACCTTGTAACCTTCTGTTTTTGTCTTCCTGTTATCATTCATTTTAGTCTTGAGTCTATTTTATACTCCAAGAAAGATATGATTGCTTGAAAAAATCAATATTGACCTATATTTACTCATATATTTATCCTCTATTGTATTTGTTAGTTGTTGTATTTCATGTGTCTTTTGGGTTCATTTTCCTTTAGCCTAATTCCCCTAGAGTCTCTTTTAAAGAATGCCTGCTGGCAATGAATTTCCTCAGTCTGAAAAAAAAACTTTATTAGACCTTCATTTTGGAGGTTTTTTGCCTCATATAAATTTGTAGATGTTAATTTTGTTCTTACATACTTTAAATTACTGTTCCATTGTTTGCTATCTTCCATAGTTTCTTTTTAAAAGTTATGTGATAATCTTACTGTAGTTCTTTTGACAAATTTTTTTTTTCTTAGATTGTCCAGCAGCATAAAACTTTACAATGATTTTCTTTTTAAACTGATCCTATGTGAATGACATTAAATATCTTTACTATGTCAACAAATACCAATTTTTAACAATTTTTTGTTAACTTTATCTTCAAATGTTTCTTCTTGGGTTCTCTCTATTCTCTCTTTTAAAAACTCTTATTGAAGTATATTACATATTTTCCCCCATGTATCATGAAGAAAAAATTTTAAATCTTTTTTTTAACAATTTTCCTTTCCTATTAAAAAAAACAAAACAAAACAGTGTTTCACTTAGAATATATTTCTATTGACTTGTTTAAGCATGTTTTCTGTCACAGTTCCATTATGAAGTCTTGGCCTTCCAAAACCTACAGTCAAGAGTCTCGTTGCTCTTTATCTTTCAATACAAAGAAACCATGATAAATTATGGTTTTGTTTTGTTTTAAAGATTTATTTATTCCAGAGAAAGCACACATGAGAGAGTGGGGTGAGGGGCAGAGGAAGAGAAACTTAAGCAGACTCTCCACTGAGCATGGATCCTCCCGACCCCGGCCCCCAGTGTGGGGGTTGATCCTATGACCCATGATATCATGACCTGAACTGAAATCATGAGTCAGACACTCAAATCAACTAAGTGAGCCACCCAAGTGCCCCATTTTCTGTTTGTTTTTCATAAGATTTTGACTTATTTCTTTAGCCCGTCAAACCACATGATTAATAATGTTTTGGCAGATGTTTTGAGCTAGAAAGTATATGTGTATTCAAACCTCTAATCTTTGACTCTCCAGAGGTTAGCAATGGTGAAAAGCTCGTAGACTTCTCCAATAGTGGACCCTGCAAGCCTTAACCCTCTACCTGTAGCTCTTGTCAAATATTAGCAAAATTAGATGTGTATAATTGATGTCATTTAACTACTCCTCAATTCTGTGTTTTTACGCCACTAGCTCTGGGTTTTTAATTTCAATAAGTTGTTCTGAGGTCCCTTTTAAGTTGTAAGTTATTTTGGGGTTAGTCCTTTTCTCTATGCACCAAAAGAATCCTCTTTTCAGATATTTGATCTGACTCTGTTTTCTTTCCCAGTGTAAATTTCATATTTGGATAGCAAAAAGGAAAATATCCATGTGTTGGAAATCTTTAGTCTGCATTTTACCCCCCTTCAAACCTTCAAGTGAAAGTGCAGCACACTTCTCCATATTCTAAAGCAGCTATCGGACTGATTTGCAGCATTTACCATAAATCCCAATGTGGCTTTTATCCTAGGGACAGTTTCAAAACCTATGAAAGTTTTTCCCTTTTTCAGAATTTCAGTTTGTCTAGTTCTCCATGTTTTTTTCTGCCTTACTTTTAAATGCATTATCTTTGTAAAATTTCTGGCTCAACTGGCTCTTAATGGGAGTGTTTGCCTGCTTCAAATTATTATATTACACTGGGAAGTGGAAATTGCTTTATTCCAGCTCTAGTTTTTTTTTTAGCCAAAGTTCTAGAAGTCATTAATAAAGAGATGTTCAGAGAAATAATTGGAAGGTAAATGAGCATCTGCCCCCCCCCTTTTAAAAGATTTTTTGTTTATTCATGAGACACAAACACACACACAAACACACACACACACACACACACACACAGAAGCAGAGACACAGGCAGAGGGAGAAGCAGGCTCCCTGTAGGGAGCCCGACGTGGGACTCGATCCAGGGTCCCCAGGATCACACCCTGGGCTGAAGGTGGTGCTAATCCTCTGAGCCACCTGGGCTGCCCATTCCCCCTCTTTTTAATGAAAAGATTTATGACTGGTAACACTTTGGTGTCCTACTATCAGCAATATCCTTGAATACATGGGTATAAAAATCTAGGTCAAAATAATTTTACTTCAGTATTGGAACTGATTTACTCTTTCTGTTCATTATCTAGAGTTGACAATGGAAAGTTTGATGCCAATAGAATTTTTGTACCTTAGTATAACCTATCATTTTTTCCTCGAAAGCAGTTTGAATTTTCTTTATATGTGTACTTACTCAGTATCTTAAAATTTCACATTCCTGTACTACATGTGGTGAACCCTTTCAGTCTGAATACTAGAGTTTTCGTTGTCTCTAAAAATATTCTTATAATATTTATTCATTTACTTTAATGCATCCTGTCTATTCTCTCCTACAACTAGACTGTATATATATATATTTTTAATTTGTTTAACCTTGATCACGTATTTGTCTGCATTTTGGAAGAAATCATTGGCTTGAGCTTCCATCTAACAAATTCGTTTTTCATTTTTACCATTTATATATTCATTCCAACTATTGAGTTTTATATTTAAAAAAGTGTCTAAGGTTTGTTATAACTTGTTAGGAATATTTTCAAAGAGGATATTATAATTATGTCAAAACCTCTGCTTCTGTTACCTCTTTTTCCTCAGGTATTAATTTTTCCATTTGCATAATACATTTCCTTCAAAATGTTACTTTTTCTTAAATGGTGAGGTTTAGTTATTCAAATTTTATTTTCTTTTGAATTTTTCTTTGCATTTGGATTTTTCTTGGTTGACACCAAGTAGTGTTTGATATGGACTATACATGGAGATTTTGAAGGAGGAACTATGTGAACCAACAGGATGAAGTATACTTGTAGATTGTCTTTTTAGGGTGGAGACTTTATGTCTTCCTGGAAGTCTCTTAGATGTGCTCCCTCTTCAGTCCCCAATGGGCATCTTTGTTGGTATATACTTGTAAAATTGAGCAGCAGCTCTTGATGCTTGAACTTTATTTTGTATTTTTTCAAAATTTTTTTGTTTTTTAAGGAAGAGGCTATTATACATATTAAGTAGTTATGTAAAAAACATGTATATAAATACATATAAATTATAGGCAAAATTAGTATGTGAATATATAATTAATTGCTTTTTAACAACAACCACCCAAGCTACCATTTAGCTCAAATAATAAAATGCTATTAGTAAGTGGGAAGGATCCTATTGCCAGTCACATTCTGTGTCCTTCTACCTCAAAGAAAATTTGAGTTTTATATTAAGCATAGCTATTGTTTTCTGCACACACACATATGTGCATTTAGTGGTTTAGTAGTGCCTATTTTGTATATTACAGAAATCAAGACATTCCTTATGTATTCTTTACCAGCTTCACTTTTCTTTTCCACATTATATTTTTGACAGTTGCATGTTCAAATACATAAATATTACATAACTCAGTTATCTCTTCTACTTTCAATGAGCAGTTGTACTATTTCCAGCCATTTTTTAAATTATATGGGATGAGTCTATATATATTTGTATGTCTATCAATGCATATATAATATAGCTAATATAAGAATTTCTAGACAGTAAGATGTGTGCATGTTCATTTTCAGAAAGTTATGTCATACTAGTTTTCAAAAATACTTTAAGGTACAATTTTGCTAGTAGCTTTAAATATTATCATTGCTTTACATTCTTGGTAATAATTACTTTTATATTTTCAAACTCTTCTTGTCAAGAATGTGGATGTGATCATTAAGAAGATGGAGTATCTTTTCATGTTTCTTTGCCATTTAAGTTTCCTTTTCAGTGAAAAATCTGCCATGTTTTTGCTTCATATTCTGATAGATTGTCTTTTCTTATTTATTCATATGAATTTTTATGTATGATATGGATTATATTCTTTTTTAAATTCTTTCAGAGGGAGAGTTCAGTGATACATCAGCCATATACAATACCCAGTGCGCATTATATCATATGACCTCTTTAATGTTCATCACCCAGTTACACCATCCCCTACCCCACCCTCCCACCCCTCAGGAAATACTCAGTTTGAATCCTATGATTAAGAGTCTCTTATGGTTTGTCTCCCTCTCTGATTTCATCTCTTTTTAGTTTTCACTCCCTTCCCTTATAATCCTCTGTTTTGTTTCTTAAGTTCCACATATGAATGAGATAATATGATAATTGGTTTCCTCTGATTGACTTATTTCACTTAGCATAATACCCTTTAGTTCCATCTATGTCATTGTGAGTGGCATTGTTGGGAGATTTTTGATGGCTATTTCAAGTTCTTTGTGGTCATGTGTCTATTCAGGTTTTCTATTTCTTCCTGTTTCAGTTCTGGTAGTTTATACATTTCTAGGAATGCCTCTGTTTCTTCCAGATTGTCTAATTTGTTGGCATATAGTTGTCTGTAATATTTTCTTATAGTTGTATTTCTTTGGTGTTGGTTGTGATCTCTCCTCTTTCATTTGTGATTTTATTTATTTGTTTCTCTCTCTCTCTCTCTCTCTCTCTCTCTCTTTCGATAAGTCTAGCTAGGGGTTTATTGATATTATTAATTCTTCCAAAGAACCAAAGGGTTTTATTGATCTATTCCGTTATTCTTTTGATTTCTGTTTTATTGATTTATGCTCTGATGTTTATTATGTTTTATCCCCTGCTGGGTTTAGGCTTTATTTGCTGTTCTTTATCTAGCTCCTTTAGGTGTAAGGTTGCAAGTTTGTATATTTAGGGCCTTTCTTGTTTCTTGAGAAAGCCTTGTATTGTTATATACTTTGTTCTTATGACCACCGTTGGTATATCCCAAAGGCTTTGAACAGTTGTGTTTTCATTTTCTTTTGTTTCAATGAATTTTTTAAAGTTCATTTTTAATTTCCTGGTTGACTCATTGATTTTTTAGTAGGATGCTCTTTAACCTCCATGTATTTGAGGTTTCTCCAAATTTCCTCTTATGATTGAGTTCAAGTTTTAAACCACTGTGTTCTGAAAATAGACAGGGAATTATCTGAATCTTTTGGCACCAATTGAGACCTGAATTGTGACCCAGGATATGATCTATTCTGGAGAATGTTCCATGTGCACTTGAGAAGTATATATGTGTTCTGTTGTTTTAGGATAGAATGTTCTGAATATATCTGGAAATTCCATCTAGTCCAGTGTATCATTCAAAGCTGTTTTTCCCATGTTGATCTTCTACTTGGATGATCTACCTTGCAGTGAGTGGGATGTTAAAGTCCCTTGCTGTTATATTATTATCAATGTGTTTCTTTGATTTTGTTATTAATTGGTTTATATAATTGGCTGCTCCCATGTTAGGGACACAAATATTTACAATTGTTAGAACTTTTTGTTGGATAGACCCTTTAATTCTGATGTAGTATCCTTCCTCATCTCTTATTAAAACCTTTGGTTTAAAATCTAATTTGTCTGATATAAGGATTGCCACTTGAGCTTTCTTTTGATGTCCATTAGCATGATAAATGGTTTTCCTCTCCCTCACTTTCATTCTGGAGGTCTTTGGGTCTACAATGAGTCTCTTGCAGACAGCATGTGGATGGGTCTTACTTATTTATTTATTTATTTAAAAGATTTACTTTATTTATTCATGAGAGACAGTGAGAGTGAGAGTGAGAGAGAGAGAGAGAGAGAGAAAGGCAGAGACACAGGCAGAGGGAGAAGCAGGCTCCATGCAGGTAGCCTGATGTGGGACTTAATCCCGGGTCTCCAGGATCAGGCCCTGGGCCGAAGGCAGCACTAAACTGCTGAGCCACCCGGGCTGCCCAGGTGGACAGGTGCTTTTTTATCCAATCTGATATCCTATGTCTTTTTTTTTGGGACATTTAGCCCATTTACATTCAGAGCAACTATTGAAAGATATGAATTTAGTGCCATTGTATTACCTGTGAAGTCACTGTTTCTGCATATTGTCTCCATTACTTTCTGGTCTGTGTTACTTTTGTGTCCCTCTTTGCTTAAAAGATCCTCTTTAATATTTCTTGCAGTGCTGGTTTAATGATCACAAATTCTTTTAGTTTCTGTTTGTCCTAGAAGCTTTTTGTCTCTTCTATTTTGAATGATAGCCTTGCTAGATATTTTTGGCTGCATATTTTTCTCATTTAGTACCCTGAATATATCCTGCCAATCTTTTCTGGCCTGCTAGGTCTCTCTGGATAGGTCTGCTGCCAATCTAATGTTTCTACTCTTATAGGTTAATAACCTTGTATCCTATACATCCTTTCAGGATGTTCTCTTTGTCTTTGAGATTTACATGTTTCACTATTATATGTCAAGGTCTTGACCTATTTTTGATTTTGAGGGGGGTTCTCTGTGCCTCCTGGACTTGAATGCCCCCTTCCTTCCCCAGGTTAGAGAAGTTCTCAGCTATAAGTTGCTCCAGTATGCTTTCTGCCCACCCCATCTTTCCTCTTCTGGGATCCCAATTATCCTAATATTGTTTTATTTTATGGAATCACTTAACTCTCTAATTCTCCTCTCATGATCTAGTAGTTGTTGATATCTCTTTTTCCTAGCTTTTTTCTTCTCCATTATTTTGTCTTCTGTATCAATAATTCTCTCTTCTGCCTTATTTATCTTAGCAGTTAGAGCCTCCATTTTTTGTTGTATCTCGTTAATAGCCTTTTTGATTTTTCACTTGATTAGATTTTAGTTCTTTTGTTTCTCCATAAAAGTATTTTTTGGTGTCTTCTATTTTTTTTTTCAAGCCTAGCTATTATCTTTATAATCATTATTTTGAATTTTAGTTCCAATATCTTACTTATATGCATACTGATTAGGTCCCTGGTAGTCAGTACTGCCTCTTGTTCTCTTTTTTGAGGGCAGTTTTTCTGTCCTGTCATTCTTGCAAAAAATGGTTGCCTTTTTATTTGTAGAATTGCAGCAATTCTTTTCTTGGTATTCCAGTTGAGTTCACAGGTGTTCAGAATGAATTGATAGTTATCCAGCTGGATTTCTGGGACCAGACAAAACTAAGATGTCCTACTCCTCTGCCATCTTGGCCATTTCCCAGATTACATACTTAATTAGTTGTATACATTGCACAGGTAGTTTCTGGTTTGTGGATTGCATTTTCACTTATTCTGAGATCTCTTTGAAGTTCCCAGGTGATAATTTGGAACTATCATATACTCATGGTTAACTGAATATTTTATCATTAGATAGTAATGCTTCTGCCTGAATGTCCTCTTGAGCAATAGCTGGCAGTGATATTTTATGAGTATCTTTAAATATTTTTTGAGGTGGTACTATTTTGTTTGACAGTCTAAGAAATCTTTTAATTTTCACTAAAGTTATAAACTGGAAGTTTAATAAGCTTCCCTTGTTTTTTAATTAAATCTATGTGAATACTCAATATGTTTTTTTCTTTAATTCAGGCTACCAATTATTCTTCATGGTAGAATTATTTTTTATTTCTACTTGGTATAAAAATGACAGCCTAGATTGATCAGTATTTTAGATCTGACAGGTTAACTGATGTCATAAATATCAGTAACATACTCAGGAAAACATATTTCTTTCCCAAATAAAGTACTTTGCAAGTGTTCTTGGCCAAGAAGTTTTCTGATCTAAGCCCATACCATGTAAGAAAAAAATACATAAATATAAGAAAAATATAGAAGGTCAGGTCTCTTCACTGAGGCCTGTGGACTCTTAAAAAACAAAAACTAAACTAAAATAAAACAAAATAACAGTCAATGGCCAACCAAGATCCAAGAGAAGGAAGCAGATCCTATTTTTTCACATGAGGAAAATAGCCACTTGTCTGTACAGAAAAACTGCCATCATTTATAGGCAATAAATAAAGTTACAATAATGCAAGACTTAAGAGAGTAACTTAGGCTCACAGCCTCAGAGAGTATTCTCATCCCTTCATGTCTCAAGAAAGATGAAAATCTTTCTGGGCCTCAGGAAATGTGTGGGGCCTTGGGAGCCTCAACAAAACAAAGATATGTGGGAGCCTTAGATGGATATGATACTAGGGGAGCCTCAGAAATCACCCTGTACTTACTTGCATGGGACTTAGCAGAGGCACAAAGTGTAAATTAGATTAATTTGATCTATTCCCCAGCAGGATTGATGGAAACACAACTGTCAGTTCTTCACAAAGAGCGTGTCCTTGTGCATACACACTCTTTATATTTAAGATAGAGTGTTATTTGCTACTTTTACATTTCAATATTTCTTAGCTCCTCATGTCTCATGTAGAGAGGTAGATGCCTTAATTGGTGGATATAAGATGGGGAGTGCTAGTTGGCTATTTTAAACTCAATTTTGCACTTGAGGCCTTGAGATAAAAAGTGGAAGAACTAATGTGAGTTACACTTACTTGCTTTACAGACCCAAAAGATGGGGCCTCCCTCTGAAACATGTGACCTCAAGCTGGCTCAAATCTAGCTTATTAAATTCAAATGAGAGAATGTCCCTGGCATGCAGATTTGTCAGGACTAAACAGTTACAAGGTAAAACACAATGGAAAGAGCCACTGTGGCATAGCGCTACTCAACAGCCTCACGGCTCTGTCACTAGAATAAAGCCCATACTCAATTCATAGGACCCAAAGGCAAGATGGAAATTAAGTTTTAAGTTGATTGTCTGTGAAGAATGGTGCCTCAAATTAGACTCAGTATGGAGTCATTACTTTTGCAAATGTCTGTATTTAGTGAGAAGTCTGCAGTGTCTGAGATTCCACGCTCCAGAGATGCAATGTGCATGTGTTTTTTCTCCAAATATGTGAAGCTCACAGTGTTAAAATTAACTTGTTGTCAGTAAATTTCTCCCCGTTGGCTTTAAGACTACATATCGTGGATTCTTAAAAAGGGACACAGATTTTTTGGCTTTGTGGTGAAAATAAAACCAAGATTTTCTCTGTTGACCTGATTCATTGATAATTCCATTGAGTCTTGGCTACAGTCTGGCAGCACTTAAAACTAGAAAACTTATGATGTAAATTAGCTTGAAATAACTACTCTTAGCAGTGGAGATTTTTGTTTGTTTTTTTTAAATGTGGTGAATGGGGGTTAGGGCTCTGATAATCCCGTATTTATGTACTTGACATCATTAGGTCATGAAAGTCTGGTTTAAAAACAGTATAATGGGATGCCTGGGTGGCTCAGTGGTTAAGCAGGTTTGTCTTCAGCTCAGGGCATGATCCTGGAGTTCTGGAATTGAGTCCCACATTAGGGTCCCTGCATGGAGCCTGCTTCTCCCTCTGCCTGTGTCTCTGCCTCTCTCTTTCTGTGTCTTTCATGAATAAAAAAGTAAAAATCTTAAAAAAAAACAGTATGGTTATTGAGAACTTGAATTAACTATATCCATGCCAGTAAGAGTTAGGCCAGGTGATGGTTCCTCAAAGAACACTGAGAACTCTTCTTAAATGTGACTGGGCATAAGAAGTTGGAGAGGAATAATTCTAAACTTTAATTTATCAAGTTACAAGAGAAAGTTAATTTGCTTTTGGATCATAATTCATTTAGTCATTAACATACTTAAGGTTTAACCTAAAAGAGAATTTAAATTTTGGACTTGAAGTTCTCTCTGGAGATTTGAATATAAATCTATTTTAATTTTTTTTAATACATCAATGTTGAAATTTAATCTCATCATTACATCTCTTGTGGGCAATACTGGACGACATAACTAGATGTAATTTGGGAGGGAAGTAAATAGTGAATACATCCATAGCCTCAAGGTAAGAATGATTTGGAGTTGCATGAAAAAAAGAGTAAAATTCCTAGGAATAAACTTAACCAAGGAAATGAAGGATCTGTATATTCAAAACTACAAGAAATAGATGAAAGCCTTTGAAGAAGACAAAAATAAATGGAAAGCTGTTCTTTGCTCATGGAATAGAACAATCGGTATTATTAAAATGTCCAACAAGACATTTAATTAAAGTCTGTGCCTTCCAATAGCAAAATCTGCATTGTCTAAGAGTGGCTTCTAGAGAATATCCACATGGAGCAATGATTGGTGTGAGTGGTGTGGCATCGTAAAGATATGTCTGTGTACAGGGGGTGGTGCTGAACTATCCTATAACATGCCGATAACCTGTCCTGGTGTAGGGCATATGTATCTCTGGTTAACTAAAACCTTAAGAGTTAACCAAATGGATTATGAGAACAAAAATTGGAGGAATTTTTTTAGGATTTCTGGCTCCTCTCTTACTATTGTTTCTTCCATGTAAAGGAAAATAACATTTTAACTTCCATTCCTCTACTTACTTTCCCCTGGTTGGAAGAGAAAAGAGTCTTGCATAGACCAGGCTCTCTTCCTTTCTTTCAAAAACAAGATGGCTGCAGAGAGAACATCTTCTCTACTACTCTGATTCAGGAATGTTTGTGAATATTAGTGTTAGAAATCTTCTATCTGTTCCCTCGCATCCATTCTTTACCCATCTTTGTCTTGATTTCGACCCCAGGAAAGCTTCTACTACATCTATAGACACTTTTGATCTCTGGCTTTGAGTTGAGTTTCAGCTAAGGAGAGACTTAGCAGTAGATCAGAAAGGAAAAATGAGGTCAATGTATTTCCTTCTTTAAGTTTCTCTTTGTTAGGTTGCAGTGGGCTGCCTGCATCCCTTCAGCAAAGGTCTTCTTTGATGTAGCTCTTTCAACAGGCAACTGTCTCGGGTACTTTGGCCATCACCTGCTCGCTTCCTGCCTATAGTTCTAAGGGCAATAACAACTCCATTGTTTTTTGCTCCTGAGTATTGTTGAATGCCTTGTTGGATTCCCTGCATTCTAACTAAGTAAATCCTTTGAGCGACCTTGCCTGAGGAAGTAAATTTTTCTAAGTTTGAAATTCAGTACAAGGAAGTCTACCTGACTATATTAGACATCTATGTCTAAATCTATATTTAAATCTATATATCTCTATCTAGTTTTTACATGCTTTAGTCATGTAAATTCTCTAGTCAGTAAAACAGGTAAGATTTTGACTCCCTTTTGACTTTTTTGTCTTATCTTGACTTTTTTTGTTGTCTCATGTTTTAGTTAGCACAGATGGGAGGAAGAGTGCTATATTAGAACCCAAGTCAAGAAGAATAAAAATATATGGAAGACATTCTTGTTTTTATATATATTTTAAACTGTGTCCTTTTGTTCCTAGTATGGTACTCTTTTTTTTTTAACGGTGTGTGTATACATGTGTCTGAATTTAGTAGAAGTGTATGTGTGTTTGGCAAGGTACAAGTGTGAGTTGTGAATTAAAGGAACTGGCATGTAAGTTCTTTAATATCTGCTTTTTTATTTTTTAAAATTTTTTAAAAATATTTTATTTATTTATTCATGAGAGACACAGAGATGGAGGGAGAGAGGCAGGGACTCAGGCAGAGGGAGAAGCAGGTTCCATGCAGGGAGCCTGACGTGGGACTCGATCCCAGGTCTCTAGGATTACGCTCTGGGCCCAAGGTGGCACTAAACCGCTGAGCGACCCGGGTTGCCCTAATATCTGCTTTTGATGCTGGTAGGAGTTTTTCTGCTTGTCTTTCAGTAAAGTGTTCACTAATTTTTAAAAGATAATATAATAGTAGCATACAAAATAGACCAACTTTAATTGGAATCCTTTTCATGTGCACAGTATGAAAGTCTCACAACCTTTAGCCAGAGATCCTCCTATAGGAGGCAACCATTCTCTACTTAGAATCCATCTAATGAAGAGGACTTCTACCACCACTGGAAAGGAAAAGGTTCCCATTAAATTTAGACCCCAAATATTAAAGTAGTTAATTTATTTTTCAAAATATTATCTTTATTTCCCACAAACTACTAAACAGTAGTTCATTTTGATGAAACCTCTCAATTGTGATTTTATTTTTTGTTAGATAAAAATACAATTTTAGTGAATCCATTTAGACAAAAATGAGTTATTTTCTAAAAATTAATATAAGAATTAGAATTTTACAATTATGGAAAGATTTAAATGTAGACATTTTTCCTATAGTGAAAGAAAAACTAGTTCCTTGCACAGAATAACATACACTTCTATACCCTGTTGCGTTCTGTGGAATGAAATGGTGAGCACTGAAGTTAGATAAATGGTGGTGTTAAAAATTAACTTTGTCAAAGGGAAAATAAGAGTAAAAAGAAAAAGCCTTAATTTATTTGCATGTAGGGTTTTATACTTAATTTGAGGGCTATTAACATGATTTCCTGCAAAAATTGAGTCTTTGTTATCTGTCTGTAGGCATAAGAACAGGAAATGTATGTTCCTGCATAGGGGTAAGGGAATACACTACAGTCTGTAATCCTATTTTCTGTTGAAACATAACTGGCTGAAATCGGGTGTTCCCTGGATTACTCTATATGTAAAACTTCTGTAGCCTTGGGATATAATACTGGGTTTACGGGGGACAATTTGTGCTCCCTGAATGCTTTACAGGACTCTTACTCAAATGCTATCACCTGAAATTGGGCATACCAATCCTGATGAGAATTTTCGGGTTGTGGAAGCTTGCAACTCTATTCTTTTTATGTTATTTAGATGAGTAAATTTTGAAATATCCAAGTGATGCTTCTCTCTAATCTTCCAGCATCAGTCCAATATTAATGTTTATTAATATAGCGATCATAGGCCTTTTTTCCATTTCATAATATTAGAAGTCCCTAAACTGATACTTAGTATACTTTTGAATTTTATTATATTTAGAATATATTATAATGTCATATATGTTTTTGTCTTTTAAATCAGAAGCAGTTCATTAAAAGCCCACACATTTTAATCTTACAATTAGAGAATTCTCTAAAATTCTTTGTCATCATAAGTCTAAAACTCATCCATAAATTTATAACATTGGAGACTCACTAGCCTTCCCTTATGGAGAAGGTTTTCCAAAACTTTAGCCCCAGAGAAACCCTTATTCTAAGTGCATCACTCATAATTTTTTATTTGCATTTGTTTTTCTCTACATGGATCTTTTAGCTTCGTTGCTATAAGAATTCCACTTTCTAAACCAGTTATGCCTGCAACTAAAAAAGTTAATGAGCAAAATCATGGCATGGCTACAGCAATGCTTAGACTTTGTCTAAAGACAATAGCAGTTGAGTTACTTGGAAAATAGGAGTAATCCCAGATATGATAAAATCTCTGCTTTTTAAGACTCTATCTTATGATGACCTCAGATATTCTACAGGTCAAATATATAAGCATTCACTTTTTAATAGTTTACCAGGTAAAGTTTGTGTTGATATTAATTTTATTTAATTCTACCGATCTTATTTTTTTTTTTTTTTTTTTTTTTTTTTTTTTTTTTTTTTTAAAGATTTTATTTATTTATTCATGATAGTCACAGAGAGAGAGAAAGAGGCAGAGACACAGGCAGAGGGAGAAGCAGGCTCCTCGCAGGGAGCCTGACGCGGGATTCGATCCTGGGTCTCCAGGATCGTGCCCTGGGCCAAAGGCAGGCGCCAAACCGCTGCGCCACCCAGGGATCCCTCTACCGATCTTAATTTACGTGTGTGGCACATTAATGATGGTTGCAATTTTTTCGATGTGCTAATCAATGACAGCCATGTTTAATGTGCCACATCCATGATTTCGTTTTGTTTTGTTTTATCTTTGTTTTAAGGCCCTGGTTATTTCACTTATTTTCCTGGGAGTTTGCTTATGCAATTAAAGAATATTTTAGATTTCCAGCTTCTGCCTAACATGTAGAAAACTTGAGAAAGAATTTCTCCCATACTTAAATATTGAATAATGAGAAAAAAAGTCAAAACTTCTCTAGAACTCATCTCTGAGCTATTACAGGGAAAGTAACTAGGAGTCTGAAGAAAGGAGAGAAAGTGCATAAGCACTTGCTTATCTGGGCAGGTTCTTGACGCTCACAATCATATTTTTTTAAGAAGTTGAATTTTTAGAACATTTTATTTGAAATCATTTTATGCATACAGAAAAATTGCAAAAATTATACAAATAGTTCCTTTATACAGCTCATCTTTCTCCCTTTAATGTTAATACCTCATGTAACCACTTGTCTATTCTCAGGATTATGACATTGGTGCAATATTATTAATGGAACTTAAGGCTTTATTCAAATATCACCCAGTGTTAAAAATTAATAACACTTTTCTCTTCTCAGAATCTACCTATGGTATTTGGGGATTTTCCAAGTCTTGTTCCCTCTCAAACTTTTCCTTACTGATTTTAGCATTCACCATGGGTCTTGGTTGCAACAATTATTATTGTGGTGTTTATTTTAGGGTGATACTATGTATGCCTCTGCATTCTACATTTATTAATTTGGCCTTTCCTTAAGGAACAGCTATCCCTTCTCTTTAATTATATATTTTAATTAATATCAGTGAGGACTCTTAGATGTTCATTTCAGTCTATAGATTACAATTCAATACTTTGATTATTTTTGTGGCTCAAACACTTGCCATTTTGGTCATTAGGACATCTTTCAGACTTGTGGTTCTTTTCACAAACATTTCTCTTTGAGCATTTCCTAGCTTCTTGGCACAAAGAAGATATTTTTGTTCTTCTTGTGTTTTCCCAGCCCAAGCTCTGATGTCAACAACTTCTCCAAGGAGCTGTTTCTTTTTGTTTGTTTGTTTAGAAGCAAAAATCTGGACTCTAGGTGTGCTCATAGACTTTGGGCTCATTTTTTCTAGGCCTTCTAAGCAGATATGACTAGAAAATAATATGCATTTGTACTAATCCACACATTCACAACCATACTTTCTATTTATCTGTGCCTATATTAAAAGACAGGATCTGATATGGCCACCTCAGATTCTGTTCCAACACCACAGTGTGTTAAGCCTTCCACTTAACTGATTTATGATGTCTTTTCATAATGAGAACCTTAGCTTTCATTATGTATATTTACTTATTCAACTGGAGTAGTTTCTGAATTGCTAATGTAAATCTCTGTGGGAAACACTTGTACTAATTACACGATAGCATTTATGCGCAGTCTTTTCATCTTTCACCTTATAATGTTGTTTATTTTATTTAACTGTTTTCCCAGTTAAATTCTTTATTTCCATTCCACGGGAACATGGTTATGCTACTTATTTGTAAAATAAGTTTATTTCTTAATGTTGGTATTTCCTTTTGTATGTTCTCTCTAATTCTAGTTTACTTTTATGGTCTGGGAAGGGTATGTCAACTGTCACTATGGTTCCAAGAGTCAGAGGTAAACAAGGAGATGCTCAGAGCAGTGTCACTCCTTCTTCCTGGCTGCTCTGTTTCTATTTTCTCCTTCTTTCCAGCCATTTCCTACCTGCCATCTGCACATTACCAATCTCTTTAGTTTCTAATTTATACTTCCTGTATTTCTTTTGCACATAGACAGATGCATGCGTACTTTTATATCACCTTTCTTACAGGAAGTATGGTATATTATACACATTCACATAGACTGTGCTTTTTTTAATGATAAACATTTCCATGTCTGGAAATTACTTCATTTCAGTCTATAAATATGTTCTTCCTTCTTTATTTATATAGCCAAACAATGCTCCACTGTGTGGTTGCACACATTTAATTCAAACTTTTTTTTTGTAATTATAAACAATGTTTTGATAAATAACCTTGAGCATATATAGTTTTGGAGGTATATCTACAAAATTTTTTCTGTTAAGTGGAATGTTGACCCAAAAGGTAAATGAATGGATAATTTTATTGTTTAATAAAATGCCAAATTTCCAGTCAATAGGATCGCACCAATTTGCTTTATCACTATAGGTCTATTTTCTCATAGCCTTTCTGATATTAAGTATCATGTTTTTGAAACTTTTGCCAGCTTGGTGGATTAAAATATGGGTTGGTTTAATTTGTATTTTTTTTAATTTTTTTAATTTATTATTATTTTTTTTATTTATGATAGTCACAGAGAGAGAGAGAGAGGCAGAGACACAGGCAGAGGGAGAAGCAGGCTCCATGCACCGGGAGCCCGATGTGGGATTCGATCCTGGGTCTCCAGGATCGCACCCTGGGCCAAAGGCAGGCGCCAAACCGCTGCGCCACCCAGGGATCCCTAATTTGTATTTTTGTAACTACAAGTGAATTTGAATATTTTTCATATATTTCAATATATTTTTACCTTTTTGTATGAACTATCTATCCATGGCTTTTCCTCATTTTTTTTCAAGTCATTTGTCTTTCATTTTATAAGACCTCTTCATATATAAGTGATATTGGATCTTCTTTGTTATATTTTGCAAATATTTTTTCTTCATTTTTGGTTGTTTCTGAACCTTATGGTGTTTTTGTCATGCAGATTAAAAATTACATAGTCAAATCTATAATCTTCTCTGTATTGAATTTCAGATTTTGAGTTACAGTTTGAAAGCTTTTCCTCATACCATATTGAAACAGGAATTCACCCATATGTCCTTCTAGAAACTAGACAGTTTCAAGTTTTACATTTAGGTCATTCATCCACTTGGAGCTTGTTCTTGTGTGTAGTGTGAACTAAAAACCTGATTTTATATTTTTCTAAATTTCTACCCAATTTTCCCAAAACTATTTATTAAAAATCTCATCTTTATTCTCAGTGCTTAATTGTGCTACTATTGTCTTATGTTAAATTTACTTAAGAGTTAAATTCTAATTTAAAATTTTTTATTCCCTTGGTTCATTTATCTACTCACATGTCAGTACAACATTGTTTTAATTATAGGGTCTTTATAGTATATAGTAGTGCTAAAATACCTTTACATTTTTTCTCTTCTAGTGCTTTCATGGCTCTTTTCATCTTTACACAAAAAATTCAGAATTGAGTTTTCTAACTGTATAAAATTTACTCATATTTTCATTATGTTTGTATTGACTTTATAAATTATTTAGGAATGACTGACATGTTTATTTTGTTGAGTTGTCCTATCCAAGGAGAGGGGATATCTTTCATTTTGGTCAAGTCTCTTTTAGTATTTTAGGGATGTTTTTACATTTTTCTTACATTTACATAATTCTTATCAAATTTATTGCTATATGTATCATCTTTTGTGTTACTAAAATAGGTTTACTTTATCAGTACAGTCACTATTAGTATATATAAAATTATTTGACTTACATATGTACATTTTTTATCCTTTTTCTTCCCACTGAATTCTTTTATTGTTTGAAATGATTTATCACTTCTTTGGAATTTTCTATATATATATTGTCATTCTCCAATAGAGATAGTTTTACTTCTTTATATTTTTTTATTCATTCTCATTCTATTGACTGAGTAGACCTATTTATAAATAAATATAAAAACCTATAACGCCTGGTATCAGTAAAAGCATGTGGCAATAAGCATTTTCAGTCCTGTTGATGTGAATGTAAGCTGATACAGGTATTAGAAGATTAGTATCGCTATTGATCAAGAGACTTAAAAGGTCATCATGCCATTTATTCATTCATTTCTTGGTATTTATTTTCAAGAAAAAAAAATCAGGACTGACTAATGATATGTGAAAAATACATTTATTCTTCTATAATAGCAAGTACTTTGAAACAATTAAAATGTCTAATAGTTGAGGAATACACAACCAAATTATGGTCTGTACACATAAAAAATACTATATGATCATTCTAAGTAAATCATTGTTTAATATTTCCTAGAAGATGATCCATAGAATATTTGTCCAAGAGATATATTGCAGGTGGAGGATGGCATAACCAAGCGTATTTGGGAAACAAAGCTCCCATTTAGGCAATCTCCCATTTAGGGGATCATATGTAGATTAGCTTTAAAAAGAGAGAGGTGCTATACTAAATAAACCTGGCTAACCCCATTTAACTTGATATCTGTCACATGCACAGAAGTATGGAATCTTTGGGTTTCAAATAACATTATCTGAGAATCTTTGTTTTTCAAGTAACATGCTTTATTTCACAAGATAAACTTTAAGAATAATTGTCTTATTAAAAATTGTATGAAATGGGAAAATGTTCATGCCATTTATTATATTCAAGAGACAGAACATAAAGAAACAATCTTGTCTTCCTGAAAAGATATTTATATGTAGACATATACAAGTATATAGTAAGATGTTGCTGATTATTCACTAAGAAGTAGAAGTATACTACATTTTAATTTTTAACTCTTCATTTATATATACAAACTTTTTCTCAGTAAACTATTTTTCTGATGAAATTTTAAGGAATGAATAAAAATGAGAATTTTCTTCAAAATTTATAAAGTGGAAAGTAGTATGTATTTTTCTGGGTTGAGGGAAAAAAGAGATTGGTCATTAGACAAAGTTACAAGACTGTCCAAAGATGAAAAAAAAATATTTTTCAAAAAATTGAAAATGACAAAGTAGAAACTTGATATTCAGATAAGCAAGCATAGTCTAACTGAAATTAATGAAAGCATGTGACTTAATCCTGGTAACAGATGATATACGCATAATGAAAATTGTCTTTATCTTTTTATTAACTTCTATTAAGTTATTGGCAATTCTTTAAAGGAGCCTTAACACATGGAAATCTAGGTTTTCTTTGATTTGCACATTGAGAATAAGACCTAGAGAGCCAGTTTGAGTAAGGGTTAAATGAAAGTTCTTTGCAAAAATCAAAATAACAACATGAAAGAAACTTACAAACAGAAAATTCAAGGAGCTTCTTTGTGAAAGAAGAAGCATTTCTATAGTTTTTCACCATAGCAGGTTTGTTTGTTTGTTTGTTTGTTTGTTTGTTTGTTTTTTCACAGAGTAATTCAGGTCACAGAGAAGGCCTGTACTTCACTGCTCAGAGATGTTTGCATAAATCTTTCACTCAGAAGGTTCACACTTTGTAGTGGTAACATATTACACATACTAAAAACTCACTCTCCATAGGAAAACATGTTGGCAATTCTTACTCATTGTTATAATTTAAATTTGATACCTGTTGAAGTAGTAACTTTGTTAAGGAACCAGTAGTTTCTGTTAAGGCTGTACAACTTCTGCAGTATTTCTTAGAGACCTAGAGAGTGAGGATGGTGATGATGGCAATAAAATGTGATAA
The DNA here is from genome assembly GCF_048418805.1 of Vulpes vulpes. Classification (NCBI taxonomy): domain Eukaryota; kingdom Metazoa; phylum Chordata; class Mammalia; order Carnivora; family Canidae; genus Vulpes; species Vulpes vulpes. The sequence continues at coordinate 133,245,818 of NC_132781.1, forward strand.
ATGATACAGTAATGGAAGTGTTTGTGCTGCAGAGTCTTTTAATGGCTTTACAAACATTAGCTTAGCAAATCTTTACCAAGTTTTTATGACAAAGGAGTTGTTATATGAACTTCATTGAGAAGACAAGTGAGGGATGTAGAGAGTAACTTGCCTCTAGATCGAGTAACTAGGAATTGGGAGAGTCCAAACCTGAATTCTTCAGCTGAGTCTCACATGAGCACAGGGCGGGTGCCTGACCTATCTACCCAAATATCCTGAAACTACAGAATAGCCTTTCATACAAAGGAAAATTTTTATATAGAATTTTAAAATAGAAATGAATGTATAAGTAATTTTAGTAGGATAAGTATACTCAGACTTTTGGTCTTTGTCCAGAGTATGCTTTAATCTATATACTATTTGAAATGTGTCTGAGAATTCACACACATACACACTACATATATTCTATAACCACATACTAATCCATAGTAATTAGTCACCAGTAAAATAAGAATCTATCGTGAATTAACTACGTATCCATAGCACATAATTGTGTGTTAATTAAAGATAGATTCTTATTTTACTGATGACTATGATTACTAGAACTCATTTTTGCTAATAGATTATTTATGAATAAATATGTTATGAGCTTAGGGCTCAGAATGTAGATTGACTTCTCAATTTTTTTATTATATCTGGTTTTATATCGAACAAGAAAAATATCAATGCAAGATAGGACTAAGTCCCAAATAGATGTGTTGTCTGGTAAAGAGGAGAGCTGGAAATCTTTAGAGAAGTTTTGGTAGAAGGTACAGAATTTGACAGGCATGACAGTACTGTGGTCTTAGGGGTTGGTGGGGAATTATAAAAATTAGACACATACGACTGATCTAGAGAGTTGTGGGGCCAGTTGTTGCAATACCTTAGTCAAAGAAGTTAATATATTATTTGCACAGAGGGTTGATGTGTGTCTTAGATACAGTGCAAAAATCAGTTGGTATCTTTGTATCTAGCACGATGTAATCAATCAGCTGGTGCTACCACAATATAAATCAGTCAGAAGAGGATCTAGCTCCTTCCTTCAATTTGGAATCTCTGTTCTCTATCCTGAACCAAATTCAAATTCATCCTGTTAAGAAGTTTCTGGGAACTGCCCATGATGTCTCTTAGAATCATCTTTTCATTTTTGCTGTTTTTTTTTTTTTTTTTTTTTTTGCTAGTGTTGTTCTCTGATACCTTAGAAATCTACAGATCACCCAAACCGCCTGTTTGGTCAACTTGTATTCTTGAGGATTCTCTGTGAGTTAGCATAAGTTAAAAAAAAAAAAAAAAAAGGAAAGCTTATTGGCATAAACTTTAATCTGGTAGAAAAAAGGGTAAAACTTGCCTCAGGGACAGCTAAATCCAAGGATTTGTAGGCTGTCAAATCTTTCCCATCTGTAATTTCCTCTCTCTGTTGGCCCCATTCTCTGCTTTTGCATACAAACTTCCTCTGTGTGGCAAGTGGCTTGGTCTCCAGCTATTTGATATTCACATTCTCCAAGTGTAGAGATCTAAAAGGAAGGAGACTCTTTCTTGCCCATCATAGAAAATAACTTTGCTAAATGCTGGAATTAACTCTCCTTTGGTCAAGAAACCATCTCCAGAGAAATTGCTTTTTGCAAAGGGATAGGGTACTAGAATTGAAGGTTTCATCAGAACCAGTCAGTGGGTGAGCAATAGTAAAAAAAAAAAAAAAAAAAAAAGTACTCAAAACAGAGAAGTACATTTCTGAGAAGACATAATTTTAATGGAAAATTTGCCCACTGCCCTGATGTCTGAGTAGTAGTTTTAAAATATATTTTCCACATGGTACTTCTGTATTGAAAATGAAATGTTTATTCCTGGCATTGCCATTTGTTTTCATTAGTTGTTCTATAGTGTCTTCTCTCATGACTCTAAATTTGTCAGTCCTTTTAGTTTTGGGTTTAAAACCATGCTGTCTGATTTACTAGGTAGGTGGTCTTAGGCAATTTATCGATCATCTTCAATCTTTGATTTTCTCATCCCTAAACTGATGATACCGATTGTGCCAACCTCCTGACTTGATTAAAAGGATTAAATAAACGTAGAAAATACATGAAAAGGACTTTGCATAGGGAGTGTCACATAGTAGACATTTGGTAACTATTTGTGGAAAGAGTAAGTGGCTAATAAAATCTGAGACCGAATTTCTAATTCTCTGTTTTTTTCTGTCTTCCCTCACAAGTGTTTTCACCTAGGAGTCCCCATCTTCTTGTCATTCCAGGTTCACCATTTTCAAGATAAAACTAAAATTTATTTCCCTAACTCTGACTTCAGTTTTTAGGGCTTCATTTTGCATCCTACTCTGTAAACCACCTGACAAAATGGCTTTGCGTTCACATAAACCAATAGTAAACTAAAACTAGTCACATTTTGTGTTCCCATGACAAAATGAAAAAACTATGCTTTTTTTTCACTTAGGATGAGACTTGACATTTGAATCCTATATTTACCTGCATGTTTGTTTCCATCCGGTGTTACTTGGCATGGTTATTTGTGACTTGAAAAAAATTGTGTGCTGTGTTTAAAATAAACAAATCTGGAAGATTAAGTAGCGCGGTGTGTTATTGTCCTTTTCAAAGGTATGAATAAGAAAGGTTGATAAAAATATATATACAGAAACATGCACACACACGCCTATACACACATGTACACACACCTACACATGCATGCACCTGTAGGTGTATATGTGTATACGATGTGTTCCTTAATAGAATTTTTGGGAAGCCTTCATTTAGCTCTATCTCCATAATAATGGGCATATAATGTTTGCTCAGAAAGCCCTCTTTCCTTTGATAATATATGTAATGTAATGAACTTTGGGCACTTAAAAAGAATCTCAAGGCCTTTGCCCAACAATGGAAAATATCCCACTTCAGCTGTTTTCTTTGGGATTCTTCAGCAACTCCATGGTCCCTTCACTGAATAGTGTTGAAAGGCTCATGCAAACCCTTGCTGGAGGAGTCTGCTCCCTCAGAGAGAAGCTAAGGGACACTAAGCCTGATCCAGCTGGGTTGCTGTTGTATAGCCATTAGGAATTCCAGGAGCCTCCTGGTGTTTCTGAGTTTCAGTTGAAGACTGGCAGTGGTTTTTGGATCTGGTGAGCTCAGTAGGATTGTGTTTGGTACCACAGGTCAGGAATGGTGGTAGTTGCGGAAGAAAGAGGGACTGGGGTGAGGACTTGAGAAGTTCTTGGTGGTTGAAATGGGATTTAAAAATGTTAAGTGAGGGGCACCTGGGTGGCTCTGTCAGGTAAGTGTCCCACTCCTGATCTCAGCTCACACTTTGATCTCAGGGTCCTGAGGTTAAGCCCTGTGTTGGGCTCCACATTGGCATGGAGTTTACAAGAAAAAAAAGTTAAGTGACATGGTCTGAGAAAATGCTTTGAAGATACTAACATACCACACAAGTTTGCATTCCTCTCTTTCTCAGCAAAAGAGAGACTTAAGTGGGAGCTGAGCCTGAAAATTCACAGTATAGAAGGACTATTGAAGAGGGGCACCTGGGTGGCTCAGTGATTGAACGTCGACCTTTGGCTCAGGGCCTGACCCTGGGGTCCAGAGATTGAGTCCTGCATCGGGCTCCCTGCAGGGAGCCTGCTTCCTTCTCTGCCCATGTCTCTGCCTCTCTCTATGTCTCTCAGGAATAAATAAAATTTAAAAAAAGAAGAAGAAGGACTATTGAAGAAAGCAAGGGTGTGGGTGAAGGTACTGCCAACGTATCTGACTTGCTCAGACCCTTTGCCCTTTTGTGTCTTCCCTTCAGAAATCCACCTTGCACCCCCCAAACTATTCTGTCCTTTGTCAGCCTTGGCTCCTTAGGTGTTAATTCCTATATTTCAGATACTTTTTCAGTCACATGTTGTAGAATTCTAAGATGTTCCTCAAGAATTGCACCGCCTGGTGGGCCCATCCTCTATGGGTGTCCCTGAATGTGGGTGTAACCTATTGATCTGATTCAGTTCTGCTAAGTGGAACTAGCAATGTGTACTCAAGTGGGTGTACTAAAGTCTGTGACTCCTTCGTAGCAGAGTAGAGTGAGATCGTCCTGCTGGCTTTGAAGAGCCCTCTGCATGTTGTGAGAGGACCGTGTAGCTAGGATGTAAGGGCAAGCTCCAAGAGAACAGACCTCCCCTGAGCCACCCCCAGCAAAAAATGGGACCTCAGCCCCTGAACCACAGGAACAGCATTCTGCAAACCTCCTGAGTGAGCTTGGAAAAAGACTCCTGAACCCTCGGTGAGAAAACAGCCCACCCAACGCCTTGATTTTAGCCTTGTGAATCCCTGAATGGAGAATTCAGCTGTGCTATTCCCCAACCCCTCACCCGCAAGAGGAGGAGATAATGCATGTTCTGTTGTTTTCAGCTAAGTTTGTGGTAACTTGTTATGCAGTATGAGATAAATATTTCAGCTTTTAAATTAGAATGAAGCCTTATCTATAATTTATTTTTCAGAGCACCTAGTTTAGTACCTTGTACAAAAGCAAGCATGCAATTAAGATTTGCTGGTGGATTAATTTGTTGATTAATACAATTCTTCTGAAAATTTCCCTTCCCATTTGGCCTCTTTTGCCTCAACTATAAAAAAGTCCCTAAACTTTTTTTCCAAGTATTTAGAAAACACCGTTGTCTTTTTCTTTTCCGGGAAAATTTCTTCTCTCATTAGCCTGTCAAGCATGTCTGTGTTGACAAAAGCCAAATCACTTATTGATGTAGGTCATAAGGTACTTTGGGAGGAAACATGATATTTGGGGACAATTGAGTTAGTTAGCTACAAAGTCTTATCTACTTGATTATTAAATTAATAATAACTGTTTGGTCCGAATGGGCCAGAAGTTTAAATTTTTTCTCTTGATGTTTCCCAATTATGTTCATGCACATGAAGAATAGTGGTAATAGTTACAGCAATAGCCACCCCTTATTAACCACTGGGTATGCCCTTGAAAATTTAGAGTTTTATACCTATTAACCTATTGCAGCCTTAAAATGTATGCGACCTAGAATACTGTTGTTATCCCCATCATACAAATAAGGACAACAAGGCACAGGGAGGTTAAATAACTTGTCTAGGGTCAAATGAATAATAAGAAAATCCCTAGAATGTCACTCACATAGTGTTGTATGAAGATTTAATCATTCAATCTTTACTACAAACCTGTGAGGTTCATTACTATTATTTCCTTCACTGCAGAGAAAATTTAAGAGTTTTTTGACTTACATAGGATGTATTATTTCAACATTATTTTTTCAAAATTTCAAAATCAATTTCATACTGCCAGATGAATCTTTCTTGAGGCACTTTGTGAGGATGTTAGTTGTTTACCAGGAAACTTTGAATGGTTATCTCCTTGCTAATGGACCCAAATCCCACAGTGTATTCTGGCCCTTCAGAATCTTTTGTGATCTTACTAATATGTATTTCTCATAAGATGTTTTCATTGTGCCTCAACATGTACTCTGAGTTCTGTCCAATGAGCATAGGTAATATTCCCTACAGCCAAGTTTTCATGGCTCTCTGGTTTTCTGATTTAATTATGGGTACCTGCAAGCCCCACCTCCATCTCAGCTTACCAAAATAACATTTCCCCTTCACTTTCATGTGTCAATTGCTTTAGCAAGACTTCCTTTAATTCTATAGCCAGACATGTTTGCTCCCTTATTTTGCAAATGTCTCGTGGACTAGATCACATCTATGTTCCTATTATAGTCTTGCTTTTATAGCTTCCTTACAGACATGTATTTCTTAAGTGAGCAAGTTTATCTTTAGTTTTCCTTGTGTGAGGCAGGGGAGAGCTGTGATCCATATAATGACGACACACCTAAGAAGATGGAAATAAGGGAAATAGAACTTGTTTGGTGGGGTAAGGATACACTCTGTTATTGAAACATACCATGAGCCAGACAAAAATTGTTTTCCCCATGGAGTTTAGATTCCAGTGGGAAGCAACAAGCAATGAACACAATAAACTAGATTATATATTAGGCAGTGCTATACTAAGTACTAAGAAGCTATAAATCAAAATAAAAAAAACTAGTTTTGGCAGAAGATAAAGGAAGGTGGGCCTCATTGAAAAGATGATAGCTGATCAAGAAAAGCTCTCAGAGAAACTCTATTCCTTACTTGTGCATGGGTTATACCCTTTGAAGGAAGGAATACTGGTTCTCTGTTGTTAAAGGAAAAAGCAAAGTTCACATGTGGCCTTGATTAAGTCATAAAGCTAAATGATTTGTAAATGTTTGACATTTCTTGTCACTCAAATATGGAATTTGAGTAAATGGATTTTGGCTGTATACTCAAAGGTTAAGTGAGAGGCATGATAGTAAGGATTAACTTGAGCACCCCACAACTCACACATTGGAGGCCTGACCCCCAGTACCTCAGAATGTGACTACACTTGGCAATACTGCTTTTAGAGGTAGTTAAGGTAAAATAAGGCCATATGGGTAGGTGTCAATCCTATCTGACTAGAATTGTTATACAAGGAGGAGATTAAGACATAGACAACACACAGATCAAGGGGTGTGCATGTGAGAACACAGAAAGAAGGTGGCCATTTGCAACCCACACCTTGCTAGTGCCTTGGTCTTGGACTTCTATCCTCTAGGACTGTGAGAAAGTAAATTTCTGTTGTCTGTAGTATTTTATTATGGTGGCCTTAGCAAACCAACACACATGACTATATGCTAGTTGAAGAAAGAGACCATAAAAGCCTTTAAGAGTTTTGAAATAGGCTTTTCAGATTGATTGTAAGATGTAGTCTGTGATTTAGTTTGTTCACAGCTGCTCTATGGAAAGATAAAGCTTTGGAAGTTGAAGATAGCATGCCAGGTGTAGTGGTCAGCCTGTGGGTTCCCAGTGATGCTTACCCCTTGGTATTCATGTGTTGTGTAGTTTTCAATCACAGCTTTCCTATGTGACCAATAGAAAATTCCCATGTGACCTTACTACTCTGGGTCATATCAGATATTAAGGCTTTGCCTTGCTCTGTCTTGGATCACTGGCTCTGAGGGAAGAGAACTACCATGTTACACTAAAACACTTTTATATATAGGTCTACGTGGTAAAGAAAGGAGGACTCTTCCAACAGCCTGCATGAACCGTATTGGGAATAGGTCCACCAACCCCAGTTAAGACTCTAGGGACTTCAGCCCTGGTTGATGCTTAACTGCAATCCCATACATAACCCGAGGCAGAGCATTCAGTTAATCCATTCCTACATGTGTGATCCCCAAATTCTTAGATTACATTCACCGATGTCTTAATTTACTAAGTTTTGAGGTAACTTGTTATAGCAAAAGATAATATAACACAGATGAAGTCCAACATGCTTGCTGTGCAATATGAAGCTGTAGTCAATTTGTCTTATTTATTTCAACCTACAAGAATTAGAAAAGTATATTTCTAGTTGACATATACTCAAACTATCTTTACTAACATCGCTAATGAGTTTGGTTCACCATAATTGCTTTATAGTTCGAGTGGTCTAACTTTAAAATAGATTTCATTTTTGATTTTTTATTTTTCGATTCTCCACTTACTAGTCAAACCTGTAGTCTATAAAACTTAGAGTGGCTATTTATGTAAAATATCTCACTAATTCTACTTATTTCCTGTTGGAATATGTTCCAAAGAGTATTGTGTGGTGAGAGCTAGAGGATGGAAATAAGGCGGTCTCCATTTTTGTAGTGAATGTACACCTTCTCCAAGTTATTTTCTCCCCAGTTTTATTGAGATTTATTTGATATATATATATATATATATACATATATATATATATATATAATTAATACAAACAGCAAAAAAGAATTGACTTAAATATATTGTGAAATGATTATTACAGTAAGCTTAATTAGTATCTATCACCTCATAAAATAGAAAGAGGAAATAAGAAAAAAACACACACACAGATACTTTTGTCCTGTAATGAGAACTCTCTTGACAACTTATATCTCACAGCAATGTAAACTATATTAATCATGTATATTATATTTTTAGTACTTATTTATCTTGTATCTTGAAACTTATACTTCTTGACCACATTCATCAAATTCCCCTTTGCCTACTCCTGCCTCTGATAATCACAAATCTCATCTCTTTTTGTTATGAGTTTGGATTTTTAAGTTTTTTTTTTTTTACATTCCATATATAAGTGAAATCATACAGTATTTGTCCTTCTCTCTGACTTATTTCACTTAAGATAATATCCTTGAGGTTCAAAAAAGGTAGAATTTCATCATTTTTAAAGGTTCTGTAATACTCTACTATGTAAGTATACCACAACTTATTTATTCATTTATCTATCAGTGGACACATAGGTTGTTTTCATATCTCAGTTATTATAAATAATGCTACTCTGTACTTGACAGTGGAGATAGATTTTTGAGTTAGTGTTTTTATTTCTCTTGGATATATTTTCCAGAAATAGAATTGCTGGATCATGTGGCACTTCTACTTTGAATTTTTTCAGGCTCCTCTGTACAGTTTTTCACAGTGACAGTCTCAGCAAGGGTAAACAGTTGTTCCCTTTCCTCCACATCCTCATGAACATTTATTATCTCCTTTTATTATCTCCTTTTATTAATTTATCTCCTTTTATTATCTCCTTTTATTAATTTATTATCTCCTGTCTTTTTGATACTGGTCATCCTAACAGACGTGAGGTGATACCTAATTGTGCTTTTGCTATTGCCCTAATAACTAGTAAGGCTGAGCATCTTTTCATGTACATGTTGGCCTTTTGTATATATTCTTTGGAAAAATGTCTGTTCGTGTCTTTTGCCCATTTTTTAAGATCATTTGTTGGCTAGTCTTATGAATTCTTTATATACTTTGAATATTAAGTCCTTATTAAATATATGGCTTGAAATAATTTTCCCCATTCTCTGGTCAAGTACCACTGTAAGTATGGCTGTTGGACGGGCTACTAGTTTACTGCATGCTCTAGTAAAGTTCCCTGGTCAGGTGGGTTGAAAGCTATATTTAGCAAGTAGTGGGGCTACAGATTAGTCCCCCTGCTTAGGTTTAGTATGAGAAGCAGCTCTGAGGTCAGTAATGCTTTATGTGTTCTTGACTGAAGCCAACGCATGCCCTAAGTCCTCTCACCAAACAGGTCCACTGGTTTTACTCTTGGCATGAGGAATTCTGCCTTTCTGTCTCTCCATATGAGAAACACTGGGTTAGGGAGCTTCCATGTGTTCTTACCAGCTCTTTCTGTCAGATGGGGCTGGGATCTACATTCTTTAGTGGGTATAGGTATGACTCAGGCTCCTGCCTAGGCATGAGCATACCAGGTTCCCCACCTGGTAGCACTTCCCATTTGGGGACCCAAATCAAGACGACCTGCGTACCACTGAGTTCCCTGGTCAGAGCCTCCTGACCTGTTGCAAGATGAGCAAAGCCATGATTGGGAGGACTACTTGGGGCTCTGTATGTAGTAACCAGGTTCACCAAGACCCCATTTCTGGTTGTTGGAAGCCCCTTGTTCCATATCTGCCACAATTAGATTCCCATTGGTTGAGCTCCACAGATTTTCATGTGGCCCTTGTGGAGTGAGGCCAGAGTAGAGCTCCTACAAAGTTTACCCACAGTGCTGAGAGGCTCAGGGGATACCACTCTGCATGATGTGGTGCTTGCCTAGCGGAGGGACAAGGCAGTCAATATGTATCTGTTTCTTTTATCTTTCTACTACAGTTGTCTTTAGTCTTGGTGGTAATTCAGTCTCACTCCTCTGTTCTGTAATTCTCATACTGATATCTTGTTGATGAAGAGTTGTTTGTTGTTTTCCTCTGGAGGGGGAAAGAAGTTAGAAATGATCTGTGACACCATGTTGGTGATGCCACTCTCCCACTCTGAGTTACTAAATCAAACACTAATATAAATGGTGCTTTGAAGGGATTTTGGAGATATAACTCAAGTCCCTAGTCCGTTGATACAGTAATTCAACAGGGAAATTATCTTAGATGGGTGTGACTCATTTGGAAAATCTTAAAGATAATCTCAACTTTTCCTTGAGTGAAGAGAGACTCAAGTGTGGACAAAAAGTTTCAGCTTGTGCCATTTGGGTTCCAGAGTGTTGTGACCCTCTCTTTCTGCTGCCTGTTACATGGATTTTCAGACCTACTTAGCCAGGCAAATATAAGTAAGCAAATCACCTCTAATGAATTCCTTAATATAGACATAAATAAAGATATCTGTATTAATATATACAGATACAGATATGAAATCTCTTGTACTTTTTGCTTCTTTGGTTGAAACCAGAATGATCTATTTACTAAAAATAGTGAGGAGTGGGTTTTTTTTTCTGTTAATATTATACAAATTATCATTTGATTAAGTAATCCAGTTGTATTTTAGCAATCAATTTAAATCAATTTCCAAACAGTTAATTTGTTATATATACATTCAGCCAGAAATTTCATAAAATTAACATCAATTAACTTCATTGAAGTATACATTTCTCTCATGATGAATTCTCTGAAAGGAAAAGACCGTGTAAAAACTTTATCCATTTTCTCAAAAAGAATGAGTGTCAAGTCAAAAGAGTAGCATGTGTCCTCTGGGAAAAGAAATCGTTTTTGAAGTCAATTATTTATTCTTCTCCCCTCAGTAAATGCCTATCCTTCCAAATTTAAAACAACAAAAGTATCAATCAATCTTACTTTCACCGTAGGTATATCCCTCATTCCTATTCTTACATCTCTCAGAAGAGTAGTCTGTATTCAGTTTCCTTTTTTTTTTTTCCAGTTTTCTTTTTTTTTTTTTCTAGTTTTCATTCACTCCTCAGCCATTAAGATTTGGTTTCCATTTTCAAAACTATAAAACTAGCGGGCTTCTGGGTGGCTCAGCTGGTTAAGTGTCTGATTCTTCATTTCGGTTCAGGTCATGAGACTGAGCCCCCACGTGGTATTCTGCACTCACTGGGGAGTCTGCTTAAGATTCTACCCCTCGAAAGGAGGAAAAGATGAGTGGGAAATATCAGAAAGGGAGACAGAACATGAGAGACTCCTAACTCTGGGAAACGAACTAGGGGTGGTGGAAGGGCAGGTGGGTGGGGGGTGGGGGTGACTGGGTGAAGGGCACTGAGGGGGGCACTTGATGGGATGAGCACTGGGCGTTATTCTATATGTTGGCAAATTGAACATCAATAAAATATAAATTTATAAAAAAAAAGATTCTCCCCCTCTCCCTATACCCCTCTCTCCCTAAAATAAGTAAACAAATCCTAAAGCTACAAAATTGGCCCTGACTTCTTTGTGATTAAATTAAATAGCCATATTTAATGATCAACTTACTCAACCTTTTGGCATCATGTGACAGCATTTGATGTCTTTTTCCTTCTCAGAAAACTTTAAAAAATATTTTATTTATTTATTTGAGAGAGAGAGAGAGAGAGAGGCACAAGCAGGGAGAGGGAGACATGTGGGCAGGAGGGACAGAGAGAGAAGTAGGCTTCCTATTGAGGAGGAAGCCTGACAAAGGGCTCGATCCCACGATCCTGGGAATAGCACCCGAGCTGAAGGTGGACCCTTAACTGACAGAACCACTCAGGCACCCCTCTCAGAAATCTTTCTTTCCATTGGCGTTCATGACATCACAACCTTCTATTTTCCTTTTGTTGACAGATTGTACTTTCCCTGGCCCTTTTCCTAGCTCATCAACTTCTGGCCATGCTTCAGTTTCTCTAAGTACAGTCCTAATTTTCCTTAATTTTTTCTCTATAGTCTTTCCTAGTAATATTATCTCACATGCATGGCTTCAGTAACCACCTAGATGTCTGAAAGCATTCTTTCTATATCCTTTTGCTTTTATTCCTTCTTTTTAAGCTCCTCTAATCATATTTACCTCCATATCCCACTAATTCTACCATCACAATTTGACTTCTCTGGGTATCCTCCACTCTAATGCAATTTCAAGCTACTGTCTGCTCACAATTAGACTGTCAAAGGTCCCTAGTTAGTCTCTGCACAACCACTCTCACTCAACACTCTTTAATTCATTTTTACACTACATGCAAAAAATCTTTTAAACCCTAAGTCTCAAACCTTTTACTTCTTTGCTTAAAAAGCTTCAGAGGTTCCTAGCTACCTACATCTTTTTTGTCATTTCTTGCCATGCTCTCTAAATTTATTTGTCCCAACACTATTCATCTTCTTTCATTTGCTACTTTGGGAACTGCACATGCTTTCTCCATGTTTGCCAGACCATGGTCAACCAGCACCTTCACTTTGTTAACTTTTCCTCATTATTTGGATTTTCACCCAAATGACATGCATCAAGGAACAATTTTCCTTATGTTTATGATTAGATTTTCTGTCATAAACTCTCAAGCATCCTCCAATTTTCCTTATTAATATTGTATCTCTGTGTGCCTTGGGAAACTGAGGTGTGCCTATTTCCCTTATTGTATCTTCAAGTGGTAGAAGAGGCCTAATGCATGTCAGATACTCCTAAGTACTTGAGAAACAACTAAATAAATGAAATATTTAATGAAGCACCATTACCACATCCTAAGTAGTTTCTCTTGAAGTATTAGTGTTGAAATGTGATAAGAACCTGAGAAATATGATCTTGTGGATCTCCATATTTATTTTTTCTTAATTACATATACTTTGCGCTGGCACTGTCTCTAAATCACAGGCTATTTTTTAAAAAAAATCTCTACTAGAATTGAAAATTCAGCCTTTGATGTGAAAACCCAGCTGTGTTCTCCCTACTTACCATCATCGCCAAACCACAAATTCTGCAATTAAACACAAAACTTTGTAGGTGATGCATGAGAATATCTAGCTTGTTTTTCCATAGCTTTATTGCCTCTGTTGGTCTTTTTGTAGTCAAAACATTCCTTGAACTTATAATAAAAGTAACTGACACAAAAATACACAGCAAGCAGAAAGAGAGAAAAAGTTCCATCTCTGTATGACTCATAGTTAAACCTACAGTTTACTTAAGTATCAGAATTTTTAATTATGTGTGCCATTTTTTCTTTTGAATATCTGATGAATGCCAGTCAATAGTGGCTAATTAGCTTACCTTCTAAAATAGTCTTCAGGGAGGCCCAGGTGGCTCAGCGGTTTAGCACTGCCTTCAGCCCAAGGCGTGATTCTGGAGACCTGGGATCGAGTCCCACGTCAGACTCCCTGCATGGAGCCTGCTTCTCCCTCTGCCTGTGTCTCTGCCTCTCTCTTTCTCTCTCTGTGTGCGTCTCTCATGAATAAATAAATAAAATCTTTAAAAATAAAATAAAGTCTTCATATACATGGATTCTTCAGGATCCTGGAGTTTTATGATAGTTGTATTAACAAACAAAAGAGAGAGACTGGAAGTAACTTGGTTATGCATGAGAGCAATGGTATTATGGACCAGTAGCATTCTAAATCCAATAAAAAAAATCTTGATCTTCTTTTCCAGTTCTTAAAATCTCAGTCATAAACTCATTAGGTCATAAGATATACATATTTTTTTTATTGGGTGAAGTCAACGAAATTATTCAAAGGGCTAGATGTGTCTTCAGAAATTCCAGGTGTTGCATCAAAACACAGTGGAACATCGTGTGGCTGAACTTTGACACCTTTCTGCTATCCCTCTGGTGGCAAGCACAAAGAGCTTAAGAGTTTTCACTTTATCTTCTTCCCCTGTGCCCTCTATCCTACCTTCAGTAAGACACAGGGGATTGAAAGAAGTAGGTCTCGAGTGATGTGATAGTATCTTTTTGTTCCACATTAGAGTCTGATTTCTCAGACTCTTAGAACTTTTATATGCTTTTGTGCAATAATAATTCTGGCAGGGAGTGTGATTATTTTGTAGAGCCAAGCCATATGCTATCGGTGGGATTTTGTGTGTGTGTGTGTGTGTGTGTGTACATATGTCTATGCATGCACAATCTGGACAGTGCAGTCACAGGCCTGAGGGCTAAATGTCTGGCATTGAAAGGAGACAGTTGTAGGTCATGCTCCATAAGGGCCTTATATAGTGGGAGTCAGAAAGGAAAACAGAGCACCTGGGAAAACTTTGAATCTAGCATATAGAATTCAGGCATGTCTTAGGCCTGAGGGCATAATCTAGCTTCAGGTCTGCCAATCCCTAGAGAGAGCCCTTGCATCTCTAGGATATTGGATTTCATCACCAAAAAGCATGTAACACTACTGTTCAGCTAAGCTATCAGCTCCACTTTGTAAAAAGAGTTGACAGGTAATTAAAGATACAAACTCTCTTCGCTGGGGTTGCTTTTGGAGGAGTCAAGTAGGAAAGGTAGCTATGGAAGCCTAAAGTTAACTCCTACAAATATAAAAATAAAAATGAATGAAAATTTTGATCTTAGAAGGGCTCCACTGTACTTTGTTTTAGCACAAGGTGCCCTCCTTCAGAGAACCTGCCATCACTGTCCCCATCACCTCAGGGGTAATTACTTACTAATAAGTGGATGCTGTCTCAGAAATACCCAGTTTGCAAAGGTATTGATAAGATCAATTTGTAGCTTAAGGGGGGAGGGGCAAGATGGCGGCAGAGTAGGGTCTCCAAAACATCTGTCCTCAACAAATTACCTAGAAAACCATCCAATCATCCTGAAAATCTACGAATTCGGCCTGAGATTTAAAGAGAGAACATCTGGAACGCTACAGTGAGAAGAGTCCGCGCTTCTATCAAGGTAGGAAGACGGGGAAAAAGAAATAAAGACACAAAAGGCCTCCAAGGGGGAGGGGCCCCGCGAGGAGCCGGGCTGAGGCCGGGGCGAGTGTCCCCAGGACAGGAGAGCCCCGTCCCGGAGGAGCAGGAGCTGCACCGACCTTCCCGCGGAAAGGCCTCCCGGGAATTGGAGCAGGATCCCCAGAAAGGCGGGGATGCCCTCGGGCTCCCGGGGACAGTAACAGAGGAACTGCGCCCCGGGAGATGCGCCGAGCTCCCTAAGGGCTGCAGCGCTCGGCGGGACCCGGAGCAGCTCGGAGGGGCTCGGGCGGCGGCTCCGCGGAGGGGGCTGCGCGGCTCCGGGAACAGCTCGGGCGGCGGCTCGGGCGGAGGAAGAAGCTCCGCGGAGGGGGCGGCGCGGCTCCGGGAACAGCTCAGCGGCGGCGGCTCGGGCGGAGGAAGAAGTTCCGCGGAGGGGGCGGCGCGGCCCCGGGAACAGCTCGGAGGGGCTCGGGCGGCGGCTCCGTGGAGGGGGCTGCACCGCCAGGAGCGCAAATCCAACAGCGCAGGCCGCGGAGCACAGGGCGCCGGGACACAGCCCAGGATCCGGCCTCCCCCCGGGACAGGCAGAGGCCGGGAGGGCCCAGGACAGCGAGGACGCTCCTGCCTGGAACTGAGCAGATCAGCGGCCCCGCCCGGGAGCCCCCAGCCCTGCAGACGGAGAGCCCCGGAGCTACTGCGGGAGCTGACTCCAGGGTCCCAGAGCTGGGCCCGCCACTGTGGCTTCCTCCGGGGGCCTCACGGGGTGAACAACCCCCACTGAGCCCTGCACCAGGCAGGGGCAGAGCAGCTCCCCCAAGTGCTCACACCTGAGAATCAGCACAACAGGCCCCTCCCCCAGAAGACCAGCGAGACGGACCAGTTCCAGGGAAGTCAAGGGACTTAAAGTATACAGAATCGGAAGATACTCCCCCGTGTTTTTTTGTGTGTTTTTGTTTTTGTTTTTGTTTTTGTTTTGTTTTGTTTTGTGCTTTCTTTTTTTTTCTCTCTCTTTCTTCTTGATTTCTGATTGCTTCCCCCACCCCCCCTTTTTTTTTCTTTTTTCTCCTTTCTTTCTTTTTCTTTCTTTTTCTTCTCTTTTCCCCGTTTTTTTTTCTTCTTTCTCTTTTTTCTTTTTCTCTTTTCTTTCCTTCTCTCTCTTTTTCTCCTTTTCCCAATACAACTTGTTTTTGGCCACTCTGCACTGAGCAAAATGACTAGAAGGAAAACCTCACCTCAAAAAAAAGAATCAGAAACAGCCCACTCTCCCACAGAGTTACAAAATATGGATTACAATTCAATGTCAGAAAGCCAATTCAGAAGCACTATTTTACAGCTACTGGTGGCTCTAGAAAAAACCATAAAGGACTCAAGAGACTTCATGACTGCAGAATTTAGATCCAATCAGGCAGAAATTAAAAATCAATTAAATGAGATGCAATCCAAGCTAGAAGTCCTAACGACGAGGGTTAACGAGGTGGAAGAACGAGTGAGTGACATAGAAGACAAGTTGATGGCAAAGAGGGAAACTGAGGAAAAAAGAGACAAGCAATTAAAAGATCATGAGGATAGATTAAGGGAAATAAATGACAGCCTGAGGAAGAAAAACCTACGTTTAATTGGGGTTCCTGAGGGCGCCGAAAGGGACAGAGGGCCAGAATATGTATTTGAACAAATCCTAGCTGAAAACTTTCCTAACCTGGGAAGGGAAACAGGCATTCAGATCCAGGAAATAGAGAGATCCCCCCCTAAAATCAACAAAAACCGTTCAACACCTCGACATTTAATAGTGAAGCTTGCAAATTCCAAAGATAAGGAGAAGATCCTTAAAGCAGCAAGAGAAAAAAAGTCCCTGACTTTTATGGGGAGGAATATTAGGGTAACAGCAGACCTCTCCACAGAGACCTGGCAGGCCAGAAAGGGCTGGCAGGATATTTTCAGGGTCCTAAATGAGAAGAACATGCAACCAAGAATACTTTACCCAGCAAGGCTTTCATTCAAAATGGAAGGAGAGATAAAGAGCTTCCAAGACAGGCAGGAACTGAAAGAATATGTGACCTCCAAACCAGCTCTGCAAGAAATTTTAAGGGGGACTCTTAAAATTCCCCTTTAAGAAGAAGTTCAGTGGAACAATCCACAAAAACAAGGACTGAATAGATATGATGACACTAAACTCATATCTATCAATAGTAACTCTGAACGTGAATGGGCTTAATGACCCCATCAAAAGGCGCAGGGTTTCAGACTGGATAAAAAAGCAGGACCCATCTATTTGCTGTCTACAAGAGACTCATTTTAGACAGAAGGACACCTACAACCTGAAAATAAAAGGTTGGAGAACCATTTACCATTCAAATGGTCCTCAAAAGAAAGCAGGGGTTGCCATCCTTATATCAGATAAATTAAAATTTACCCCAAAGACTATAGTGAGAGATGAAGAGGGACACTATCTCATACTCAAAGGATCTATCCAACAAGAGGACTTAACAATCCTCAATATATATGCCCCGAATGTGGGAGCTGCCAAATATTTAAACCAATTAATAACCAAACTCAAGAAATACCTTGATAATAATACACTTATACTTGGTGACTTCAATCTAGCTCTTTCTACCCTGGATAGGTCTTCTAAGCACAACATCTCCAAAGAAACGAGAGCTTTAAATGATACACTGGACCAGATGGATTTCACAGATATCTACAGAACTTTACATCCAAACTCAACTGAATACACATTCTTCTCAAGTGCACATGGAACTTTCTCCAGAATAGACCACATACTGGGTCACAAATCGGGTCTGAACCGATACCAAAAGATCGGGATAGTCCCCTGTATATTCTCAGACCATAATGCCTTGAAATTAGAACTTAATCACAACAAGAAGTATGGAAGGACCACAAACACGTGGAGGTTAAGGACCACCATCCTGCTAAAAGATGAAAAGGTCAACCAGGAAATTAAGGAAGAATTAAAAAGATTCATGGAAACTAATGAGAATGAAGATACAACCGTTCAAAATCTTTGGGATGCAGCAAAAGCAGTCCTGAGGGGGAAATACATCGCAATACAAGCATCCATTCAAAAACTGGAAAGATCTCAAATTCAAAAGCTCACCTTACACATAAAGGAACTAGAGAAAAAGCAACAAATAGACCCCACCCCCAGCAGAAGAAGACAGTTAATTAAAATTCGAGCAGAACTAAATGATATCGAGACCAAAAGAACTGTGGAACAGATCAACAGAACCAGGAGTTGGTTCTTTGAAAGAATTAATAAGATAGATAAACCATTAGCCAACCTTATTAAAAAGAAGAGAGAGAAGACTCAAATTAATAAAATCATGAATGAGAAAGGAGAGATCACTACCAACACCAAGGAAATACAAACGATTTTAAAAACATATTATGAACAGCTCTACGCCAATAAATTAGGAAATCTAGAAGAAATGGATGCATTCCTGGAAAGCCACAAACTACCAAAACTGGAGCAGGAAGAAATAGAAAACCTGAACAGGCCAATAACCAGGGAGGAAATTGAAGCAGTCATCAACAACCTCCCAAGACACAAGAGTCCAGGGCCAGATGGCTTCCCAGGGGAATTCTATCAAACGTTTAAAGAAGAAATCATACCTATTCTACTAAAGCTGTTTGGAAAGATAGAAAGAGATGGAGTACTTCCAAATTCGTTCTATGAGGCCAGCATCACCTTAATTCCGAAACCAGACAAAGACCCCACCAAAAAGGAGAATTACAGACCAATATCCCTGATGAACATGGATGCAAAAATTCTCAACAAGATACTAGCCAATAGGATCCAACAACACATTAAGAAAATTATTCACCATGACCAAGTAGGATTTATCCCCGGGACACAAGGCTGGTTCAACACTCGTAAAACCATCAATGTGATTCATCATATCAGCAAGAGAAAAACCAAGAACCATATGATACTCTCATTAGATGCAGAGAAAGCATTTGACAAAATACAGCATCCATTCCTGATCAAAACACTTCAGAGTGTTGGGATAGAGGGAACTTTCCTCGACATCTTAAAAGCCATCTACGAAAAGCCCACAGCAAATATCATTCTCAATGGGGAAGCACTGGGAGCCTTTCCCCTAAGATCAGGAACAAGACAGGGATGTCCACTCTCACCACTGCTGTTCAACATAGTTCTGGAAGTCCTCGCCTCAGCAATCAGACAACAAAAAGACATTAAAGGCATTCAAATTGGCAAAGAAGAAGTCAAACTCTCCCTCTTCGCCGATGACATGATACTCTACATAGAAAACCCAAAAGCCTCCACCCCAAGATTGCTAGAACTCATACAGCAATTTGGTAGCGTGGCAGGATACAAAATCAATGCCCAGAAATCAATGGCATTTCTATACACTAACAATGAGACTGAAGAAAGAGAAATTAAGGAGTCAATCCCATTTACAATTGCACCCAAAAGCATAAGATACCTAGGAATAAACCTAACCAAAGAGGTAAAAGATCTATACCCTAAAATCTATAGAACACTTCTGAAAGAAATTGAGGAAGACACAAAGAGATGGAAAAATATTCCATGCTCATGGATTGGCAGAATTAATATTGTAAAAATGTCAATGTTACCCAGGGCAATTTATACGTTTAATGCAATCCCTATCAAAATACCATGGACTTTCTTCAGAGAGTTAGAACAAATTATTTTAAGATTTGTGTGGAATCAGAAAAGACCCCGAATAGCCAGGGGAATTTTAAAAAAGAAAACCATAGCTGGGGGCATCACAATGCCAGATTTCAGGTTGTACTACAAAGCTGTGGTCATCAAGACAGTGTGGTACTGGCACAAAAACAGACACATAGATCAATGGAACAGAATAGAGAACCCAGAAGTGGACCCTGAAATGTACGGTCATCTAATATTCGATAAAGGAGGAAAGACTATCCATTGGAAGAAAGACAGTCTCTTCAATAAATGGTGCTGGGAAAATTGGACATCCACATGCAGAAGAATGAAACTGGACCACTCTCTTTCACCATACACAAAGATAAACTCAAAATGGATGAGAAATCTAAATGTGAGACAAGATTCCATCAAAATCCTAGAGGAGAACACAGGCAACACCCTTTTTGAACTTGGCCACAGTAACTTCTTGCAAGATACATCCACGAAGGCAAAAGAAACAAAAGCAAAAATGAACTATTGGGACTTCATCAAGATAAGAAGCTTTTGCACAGCAAAGGATACAGTCAACAAAACTAAAAGACAACCTACAGAATGGGAGAAGATATTTGCAAATGACATATCAGATAAAGGGCTAGTTTCCAAAATCTATAAAGACCTGATTAAACTCAACACCAAAGAAACAAACAATTCAATCATGAAATGGGCAAAAGACATGAAGAGAAATCTCACAGAGGAAGACATGGACATGGCCAACAAGCACATGAGAAAATGCTCTGCATCACTTGCCATCAGGGAAATACAAATCAAAACCACAATGAGATACCACCTCACACCAGTGAGAATGGGGAAAATTAACAAGGCAGGAAACAACAAATGTTGGAGAGGATGCGGAGAAAAGGGAACCCTCTTACACTGTTGGTGGGAATGTGAACTGGTGCAGCCACTCTGGAAAACTGTGTGGAGGTTCCTCAAAGAGTTAAAAATAGACCTGCCCTATGACCCAGCAATTGCACTGTTGGGGATTTACCCCAAAGATTCAGATGCAATGAAACGTCGGGACACCTGCACCCCGATGTTTCTATCAGCAATGGCCACAATAGCCAAACTGTGGAAGGAGCCTCGGTGTCCATCGAAAGATGAATGGATAAAGAAGATGTGGTTTATGTATACAATGGAATATTACTCAGCGATTAGAAAGGACAAATACCCACCATTTGCTTCAACGTGGATGGAACTGGAGGGTATTATGCTGAGTGAAATAAGTCAATCGGAGAAGGACAAACAGTGTATGTTCTCATTCATTTGGGGAATATGAATAATAGTGAAAGGGAATATAAAGGAAGGGAAAAGAAATGTTGGGAAATATCAGGAAGGGAGACAGAACATAAAGACTCCTAACTCGGGGAAACGAACTAGGGGTGGTGGAAGGGGAGGAGGGCGGGTGTTGGAGGGGAATGGGTGACGGGCACTGAGGTGGACACTTGATGGGATGAGCACTGGGTGTTTTTCTGTATGTTGGTAAATTGAACACCAATAAAAATTAATTAAAAAAAAAAAAAAAGGAAGGTAGCTTAAGGCTATTCACAAATAATTATATTTATAGATAATTATTTATAGTCATAATCTAGTATTGGGCTTTCATTTGTCTTTTCAAGTTCAATTGTAGAGTTGGATGTGCTCTTGTCAACTTTTTCCTTCTGAGCTAGGAATGTATAATGTTGATTCCTTCGCACGAAGAAGGATGTTTTGTAGAGGATTGGCACTGCTATACATTATCTTTCCAAAGAAAGCATGAATAAGGCAGTAGGTGGGACTTAATAACACATTTTTAGTGGTTTTATTGAATCAGTCTTGTCTACATCCTAAAAAGATTAAACCTCTAGTCAAAGAAAATGAAACAAAATATTGTTCAGACCTCGTCAAACAACTGCTTATGTTGATGATAATAGTAAATGATCAGTTTGATTAAGCATTTCGTTTGCCACTGGCTACATTAGTGTTGTGTTGAGACATTGCAAATCAATTGTGAAATTCAAATTGCGGCCACCAGCTGTGGGTTTAAATCTGAACCACAGTATATTTGAAGTTGACTCTTAAGTCGTTTATTATTATGCATCACATAATATCATAATCCCAAAGGTACCTGTAATATCACTCATCCATAAAGCCATAAGATAAAATTTTTGCATAAAGACTAGATGTCCTTTTACAGAAATGTTGGTAGCTTCTGGTTCATACTTGCGCACACTGGCTAGTGATTACCGGCTCACAAAGATAGGAGAGTTCTGGCCCACTGAATATGTCCGGTTAGAGCTGACTTTAGTATCTGGGTAATTTTTTGAAGGCAGACTTAATGTTCTGTTTCTCAGTTTACTCAGCTTATTGAAGTGTTCTTGTTTGTTTTATGCCTTACTCTGTCCTTGTGGAGTTGGGGTATTACTACAGTTTTTCTTAAGGAACTTGAGAATCACTAGGGAGAATTAAGAAATTACAAATTGTGGAATTAAGAAAAAGGAGAATTCAGAAGTTGTTAGTTTTAGAACTAAGGAACAGGTCAATAGATAAGCAGTGCGGTAGCACCTCTAGAAAGAGAAAAAACAATGTCTGGGATAGAGGAGTACATTGAATTTCTCAATGAGTTCCTGTCTTCCAAAGATCCCTCAAAAGCCTGGGGTGGCTTTATTTTATTTGGTGAAGTGATCTCCGAGATTATATCTAATGGAGCTGTTAGATAAATCTGGCATTAAGCAAGGTCCTGAGTGTTTAAGGATAAATATGTACATGCAAATCCCCTTGTTAGAAAATGATCTGACTCGAATGAACTAGAACCACCTTCAACGTTGGTTCAGAACACAAGACAGACAGCCAACATCTATTATTCTTGTCTCAGCCAGAGGAGATGTTGGTGTCATTGAGAGGTTAATTGGCTTTTGACCGATTAGTTTCTAGTGTAGCTATTACCTTAGTATCTTCTTTACAACCGAGTAGTGACAGGTGCAGGGGATTTATATATATATAAATATATATATATATATACACACACACACACATAGATAGATCTATACAAATTAGGATTCCTTACCTCAAGAAGAGAAGTCTAGCAGATAAGCCCACACATAGCAATAAAGCAATTCAAGATATATTAAGTACTGGAAGGAAAATAGCATACAGTGCCAAACTGATTCCATGGTGAGATGTTTTAAAAAATAATCTTGACTAATACATTATAGAAAGAAGTCTCTGTTTGATCCTACATATAGATAATTAGTGCTCTCCGAAGCTATTCCTCTGCAGAGTACTTTTTAAGGACACCGTTAGGTGTGTTGTTAACACAAGTATTTTGTTTGTTACAGCACACAGAAGATGCTAAATTATGTATAGGGAGACCATTTTTTCTCCCCTCTTCAGGTTTTTACCAAAGTGTATTGGAGGGACTGTCTGAACAGAATTATCCATCCTCAGTCTCTCTCTTTGTTTTTGCTTTCTCTCTCTTATCTGCTTCTCGCTCTCTTCTCCCTCTGCTTGCTTTTTTTTCTTGTCAATCTGGCATTTATGGAGCCAGGCTAATTGGAGGAGTGGCTGACCTTGTCAAAAGGACAATAGGCAATGCTGACTTAAGGAAGCCACTTTCAGGTTGTAGCTATATTTTTAAAACCAGTGTAAAGCTGAGCAGTTATTCAGGACTTAGTGGACACCCACTCATAAAGGGACAGTTGGATCTTCATCATACTCCTGCGTTTCTGCACTGTTAGAACCCAGAGAAGAAAAGGCATAATTATCCAACACTTCAAATCTCAAATATGCAAGTCCAATTAAACAGCTTTCTTGCTTCAGGATTCTTTAGGTCTAGTGTTAAAGTAATGTAGGTTGTGAATATTTAAGTAAGGTCTATATAATACAGTATTTCCAAAATCATCTTGGGGCTACTAGTAAGTCATTTGAGAGCTAAAAGAACAGTTAGCACTTATTACACTTGTACTAAGTACCTAGAATTGTGTTAAATTTTTGCTGATATAATCTCAATTTATTCTTAAAACAGTCCTGCAGGATGTCATCATCACATAATGATTTTGCAGAAAACAAAAGTCAGGGCAGTCTGAGAGGCTAAGGAACTTGGCCAAAGTTACAAAGCAGAGAAGTTACCAGGGTGGTAATTCCAACACAAATCCATGCTTCAAAGATTCTGCTCCAAACCACTGCATTGTCACATGGAATATATTTGAGAAACACTTGTTCATAAAGGGCATCTGTCTTCTCTGGGTTATCTTTCAATTATAGGGAATTTTAATACAGATCTTACAATTGTAGAAAAGACTGAGAATAGAGCTCAAGTCTTGCTTTAGGTTTCATATGCATCAGGCATTAATACAGCTTCAACATGAAAAACATCACCTCAGTCTGGTGCGTGGGAAAAGATTTATCCATTTCTCTCATCATTACCGATAGCACTAAATATTAACTACTCTACAAACAATAACAATATGGAGGAGAATATTTTCAGATTTATTTCTATGTTCCAGTCAAGATTTAGACACATCCACTAAGAAGCTAGAACCTAAGAGTGTTTTAAGAAATTCCCTTGAGTAATGCAGCTCTCTGGGGAGCCGGACTCCTGTGTCTTCACCCTGCATCTATGGGTGGGGGGATTTGCAATGTGTCCATTTGCAAGGAGGGTTAAGCCTCAAACCTGGAGTGGCTATCCACAAATGGATTTTGGATGGAGTAGTCAAAAATCAGTATGCATCTGAATTCCAAAGAGAAGGGTTATTGACCCCTTCCTACATTTGAGCTAAGATGCTAATTAAGTGATGGCTACTATATATTAAAGAAAACAAATTCTGGTCTATTTACTGTTTGTAAAAACTAGTAACACAACACACCTATATATAATATTTTTGAATTGGCTGTATGTTTAACGATGCAGAGTGGAACTGGAAAGTTTAAGAGGAATTCACAGACAAATTAAAAACTCTGAGTCTGTGAAAGGAAAAGAGTTCCTTTTTTTCAAATTCTTTTTTTTATTAAGTTTTTAAAATTATAATTCCAATAGAGTTAACATACTGTGTTAGATCAGTTTCAGGTGTATAATATAGTGATTCAGCAATTCTGTGCATTACTCAGGGCTCATCATGATTAGTGTTTCTGGGTTTGTCTCTTTCTTTATCTCCTTTTTTTCTCTCCTTTGCTCATTTGTTTTGTTTCTTAGATTCCACACGTGAATGAAATCAATAGGATGTTTGTCTTTCTCTGACTTATTCGCTTAGCATAATACTAGCCCCATCCATGTTGTTGCAAATGGCAAGATTTCATTCTTATGGCTAAGTAATGTTTCATTGCATATATACACCACATTTTCTTTTTTTTTAGTCCTATTTGTGTTTTATTTTTTTTCTTTCAAGATTTTATTTAGATTCTAGATAGGTAACATATAGTGTAGTATTAGTTTCAGGAATAGAATTTAATTTTGCAGAAAATTACATCTATATAGTTGTGGATAAGCTTGGGATGCATCTAGAATGTACTGAAAGGGGTCAGAGAATAATCAATACAGAAGATCGAATAGGTGTTATGAGAAAAAAAAAACAACAAATGAGATGTTCCAAAAGTGAATGGAAAGATAATTTAAATATGATAATATTATTAATAATACTAATAAAAACTTTGCTGCAATAGCCAAATGCCTGAATTTGAACGTCAAGATGACCTATGACTTTAAAAAAAAAAAAAAAAAAGGAAAAGCAGATGATTACTTACTGCCTTTGATAACTCTTGAGATTAAAAAGTAAAGAACAGATAATATGAAAATACAGAAGAAAAAGTGTATTTTCACACTGGAAAAACAAACCAGTTTCTCTTAGCTCTCTATATCACACTATTTAATGTCGAATACCATGAGGAAAAGTAACTAAAATAACTTCAATGCACACCCATAGAAAATCACTCAAGTAAATTATTTTCTATCCACATGATAAAATACCTTGGGATTGTTAAAGCAATAGAACCCTAGGATACAATAAAGACAATTATGGAAAACATCCATGAATTAGTTTAAAATAAAACTAATTTTTCAATTTGTGTTTATTTCTGTATTTCATTCTGTATATTTTCTTGGAGTCTAATTTTTATTTTTATGTAGCTGTGCCTAAATTAGTGTTCTATCTATTGAGATTCTAATTTCAATAATCTTATTTTTTGTTTGAAGATTAATTTGCATTATTGAAATGTCAGACATTTTTGTTTGCTGATTTTGCTTGTAAAGAAACTAATTCAGACACAAAAAGGTATAGGTATAAAAAATCTATAGAAGAATAACTCTGAAAAAATATGTTTAAAATATTAATACTGTGCTTTTAGTTGTTAAAACCAGAAATAACCTTGAGTATCATTTTTTCCATGTTTTTAATTTTACGTAAGAATTTTGAGGCTCTTTCCAGATCAAATTTTTGACCAATAGCACATAGGTAATTAGTAGCAGAGATTAAATTAGCACCTTGTTCTTTTGATTCCCAGTTGAGTTTTGGTTCTTTGGCAATTTCAGAAGAGTACAGAGTCCAGTAATTACTTAGGAGGCTCAATGTACTTTGAGTTCAGACAATAATGCCATGTATAAAAGCCCAGTGTTTCAGTGCTATTGGAATTTGACCTCCTTAAACCTAGCAGACATGAGAAAACAAAAATTAATCAAACATCAATTAATAGCTTTACAGCACTTTTCTTTTTTAAAAAGATTTATTTCTTAGAGAGATAATGAGTGGAGGGGCAGAGGTAGAAGGAGAGAAAGAATCTCAGCAGACTCCCTGCTGAGTGCAGAGTTCCTTGTGGAGTCTCAATCTCAGGATCCTGAGATCATGACCTGAGTGGAAATCAAGAGTCAGATGCCCAACTGACTGAGCCACCCAGGTGCCCTGCTTTATAGCACCTCTAGAAACATCTAGAAGGTATGTATTTTTTTCAGAGCTGCAAGAGCTGTCTAAATTCATAATTTTGTTAGGAGTTTAAATATTTTCAGTGTTCAGTCAGAAAAGCTTCAAGTTATTCCATTCCATTGATAGACTTAAAAAGCTGTTGAAATTTTAATAATGGCTTTTTCATATGTCTAACTC
This sequence comes from Vulpes vulpes, assembly GCF_048418805.1. NCBI lineage: Eukaryota > Metazoa > Chordata > Mammalia > Carnivora > Canidae > Vulpes > Vulpes vulpes. The sequence continues at coordinate 133,272,298 of NC_132781.1, forward strand.
TGTATCTAGGACCCAGTCTAGCAGATAGCAAGTATTCCATCAATACTGGATGAATAAATTATTTCTTGAAAAGACTTGAACAAAAACATAGGCCATTATTCATGCCCAGACATTAATTAGACAGATAACCAGGAATACTCTCTCATCTTCAGTTTTTAGATCTGGAAAATGACATATTTGTACAAGGTCGCAGATGGTAATAAGTATTAAGTTGTTCACTAATTCTGTTTGAAAATGGTTTTATGGTGCCGCCATTGTATTAATTATAATATGATGACAGTTCAGGCTCAGTTGGGAGAAACATGTTTATTAATTAGTGATGTGTCTTGTGCAAAGGATAAGAGATCACATATGAGCTATACATTTTTATACATATTTGAAGATTTTCCTTCCCATTTGTGTCTGGGCCAGTTCTGTTTCAGAGGCTCTTTCTATCTCAGATTACCAGGAGTGTCAGGGTCCTCTTGTTCTGCTTTGTTTTGATCCATTGTAATACAACACCTTGTAAATGTCATTTTATCAAAATGCCCTAACCTCTAATAACTAGTAGCTGTTTAATCCATTATGGGGAAGATTAAAAAAAAAAAACAAGTTGAAAAACTATGAAAAAGAACAGATGGACAGTCGGAGTACTTCATGTAGTTCTTTGATTCTCAAAAATTTCTACCCTAGAGCGTGATAAAAACAAAAGAAAAAGGCTTGAGGACCGAATTTCAGTGTTGGCTACAGATGCCTCAGCTCTACAGAGAAATAACATCTGATTATTACATAAAATAAAAATCTTTCATTATTCAAATGGGACTCATTCTTCTATTTTCAATATATCTCTAATAAATATGTAAATTCTACACACATGAAAGAGGAATTTGAACATTAATGCTTCACTATATCTGAGAGCTGGTGGAGATCTAGAAAGTGTCATTCCATCCGTGCCTCCTCGGTATCTCCCAATAGGGCAGAGATAATGCTATTTCCTAACTGCTTTATTTCTCAGTGGCTAACCCAGTGCTGTGCAAGCATTAGATACCCCCAAAAGAACAAACCTATCTGTTGCCTTAGTGAGTGAGCCAGCATGCTCTCCATGATCTGTGGTCACACTTTGGAGACAAAAACACACTTTGGTTGGAAGGGAAAAGAGGAACAGGCCTTGGTTCTTCCTGTTTTTCCTCCTTCTCCTGAAAGGCTCAATTTCTGTACGGATTGAAAGTTAAGCTCTTGCTTCAAAGTTGAACTAGAATGAAGCCTCCTTCTTGACATCTCTTTTATTTAAAACATTTTTATTTTTGAACATAGCTGACACACAATGTCACAGCAGTTTCAGGTGTACAACATGGCGATGCAACTTCCCTAAGCCTTATATGCTGTTCTCACCACAAATGCATCTACTGTCTGTAGCCATACATCCCAATTATAACATCATTGACTTTATTCCCCACACTGTGCCTTTTATTCCCACAACTTACTCATTCCATAACTGGAAGCTTGTATTTCACACTCCCCTTCACCCATGTTGCCCATCCTCACATTCTCCTCCACTCTGGCAACCATCATCAGTTCTCTGTTTTAATAAGTCTGATTCTGCTGCTTGTTTATTGCTATGTTTTGTTTTTTAGATCCCACATATGAGTGAAATCATAGGCTATCTCTCTTTCTCAGCCCGACTTACTTCATCTTGCATAACACCCTCTAGGTATATCCCTGTACATCCGAGGTGCAGTCCACTGTCATTTCTCTCTCTTTCTGTATTTTCTTTCTCACATATCATGACTGCTTTGTATCAGAGGTAGTTGTTTAAAAACTCTTACTTATAAAATTTAAACTAATTGCAGGCAACAATTAGGTCTTATTAATCATGTTAAATCTCAGAAAAATAATTAGAATATATTTGTAGTTAGTTAATGAAGAGACTCGAAGGTCAGTGATGGTCCAATGAGAGTCACCTAAACTCTGGTGAAAAGGGAAGAGTTAAGAAAGTGGAGAATCAGGTAGGTGGCCATAGCTCCCGAATGACTGTCCTTACAAGATGCTCCTGAAGCACTGCCTTCATTTAAACCGAAGTAGCAGAGGGGAGGCAACACATTTCATATGTTTTCTCAAAAATATTTTCACTTCAGGAAGGACAACAGAGGTTATTCCTAGAACGACTGATCCAATCAAAAATGAATTTTACTTGAATTTGAAGTGTGTGGGAGTGATGCTTAGAACCATCAAAAAACTTGATTCTGAATGCAAGTTTAGAGATAGAATGACTATTGCAGCTAGGATGGATCCTGGAGATCATCCACATCAATTTAGTGATTTTCTAGGTGGAAAACTTAATATTCAGAACGAGTAGAAAAGTGTCTGGAAACAGAAATAAACAGCACTAGACCTACAAGGAACAGACATCCATCCATCTGAGAAGTTTTGAAAGTTTAAGGGACTTTATTAGAAATGACAAGCAACTTCAAGTTTCCTGAGATGAGAAATCCTACTTCAAAAACTTAAAATCATTTATATATGCAGGTGCAAATGCTCAGGGGATCAAGGAAAAATGTCTTTATTTTTAAAACATCTCTGGAGTCTGAAAATGAGAATAAAAGCTTACCCCAGGCAAATGGAAGAAATCTAACTTCTAGAGAGCTAATAAGAAATTCAGAAGGCAATGATAATATACATTCCGATTTCCATAGAACGTGAAGGCCCCTCTAGCATTTACTTATATTAAAAAATGTTATTCACAGTTGCCTATAATTTTTTTTGCCTGCTTCCCCCTCCTTCTCCATTAATTTTCAATAGCTATAAACATAAGCTAAAGCGTGCATTTCCAATTTCTACTATAGAAATAAAGGTTTTTATTCCAAGTTTGTAATTTAAATTGTGGTGAAAACAACCACCTAAAGTTTTCTTTAAAAAAAAAAAATCTATCCCTCCCCTTTTTTTACTAGTTTTTAACAGAAGAATAATTGACATGTTGCACTGTATAAGTTTAAGGCATATAGCATGATGGTTTGATTTATATGTATCATAAAATGACCCAAGTAAGTTCAGCTAGCACCCATCTTCTCATATTGATGACATAAAAAAAAAAAAAAACCTTTCTCTCTGTAATGGAACCTTTTATATTTACTTTCTATTATTGAGGTAAGATGGGCATATAACCTATAAGTTTAGGGTACATCATCTTATAATTGCAAATCTATGTGTACGACAAAGTGATCGCCATTAAAAGTCTAGCTATTATCAGTTACCTAACATTGGACCCCTTTACTAATTTCTCCCACCCCTCAGCCTCTCCTTTTGGGTAACCACGAATGTGTTGTCTGTACCTATGAGGGTTTTTTGTTGTTGTTGTCCATTTGTTTGGTATAAATTGTTATTTAGGTTCCACATCTGAGTGACATTGTATAGTAGTTCTCTTTCTCCATCTGACTTATTTCACTTACCTAATATATTTCAAGGTCTATACATGGTGTGCATGGCGAAGTATCATTATTATTTATGGCTGAGTAGTAGTCAACTATATGCATGTGTGTGTGTCTGTACAAACATAGATACATGCTATATCCTCTATCCATTCATCGATGGATGGGCATTTAGGTTGTTTCCCTTTCTTAGTCACCGGAGAGACTGCGGCAATGAACAAAGGGGTGCACGCGTTTTTTTGGAATGAGTGTTTTGTATTCCTCAGATAAATACCCAGAAATGGAATAGCTGAATCATAAGATAGTTCTACTTTTTAATTTTGTTTGAGGAAACTACATATTCTTTGCACACTAGCTACACCAATTTATATTACAGCAACAGTGCAGGAGAAATCCCTTCACTCCACATCTTGTCTGATAATTGTTGCTTCTTGTCTTTTTACTAATAGCCGTTCTAACAGGTGTGAGGTAACAGCTCATTCTAGTTTTCATTTGCATTTCCTTAATAATTAGTGATATTGAACACCTTTTCATATGAATTCTGGCTAAGTGTATGTCTCTTTTGAAAAAGGTCTATTTATCTTACATTATCCATTTATTACCATTCATTCATCAGGGTTTTTTTCTTGCTTTTGTGAGTTCTTTGTATATTTGGATATTAGTCCCTTTTCAGATTTCTGATTTGCAAAAATCTTTTTTAATTCATTAGGTTACTTTTTTGTTCTGATATATATATATGTATATATATATATACACATATGTATATATATATGTGTATATACATATACATATGTATATATGTCTGTGTGTGTGTGTATATATATATATATATATATATATATATACAAAACAAATATATATATATATATTTTGCAGGAACTTTCAAATTTGATAGGAATCTCATTTGCTTATTTTTTGCTTTTGTTTTCCTTGCCTTTATAGTCAGATCCACAAAAATATCAGTGAGATTAATGTCAAAAGGTTTACCAACTATTTCATTAAGGAAATTTAATGGTTTCAGAATTCTCATTCACATTTTAATCCATTTTGAGTTAACTTTGGTGTATGGTGTAGGAGAGTGGGCCAGTTTTATTCTTTGGCATGTGGCTGTTCAGTTTTTCCAACACTATTTACTGAAGATTTTTCCACTGGATGTTCTCGGCTACTTTGTTGTATTAATTGCCCATATATGTGTGTGTTTAATTGTAGGTTCTCAAATTTGTTACATTAATCTGTATCTATTTTTAAAAATGTTATTGAAGTATAGTTAACATTCAATGTTATATTAGTATATGGTGTTTAACAATAGTAAGTCTATATGTGAGTATTGGAGTTACCTTTGTCACTATAAAATGTGCTACAGTTGGCCTATATTCCAGTGCTACACTTTTCATTTTTTAGAATTTTTTTTTTTAAAGACTTTATTTGGGCAGCCCTGGTGGCCCAGTGGTTTAGCACCGCCTTAAGCCCAGGGCCTGATCCTGGAGACCCGGGATCTCCCTCCCTCCCTCCCTCCCTGCATGGAGCCTGCTTCTCCCTCCACCTGTGTCTCTGCCCCCGCCCCCCACCCCGTGCCTCTCATGAATAAATAAATAACGTCTTTTCATGAGAAACACAAGAGAGAGGCAGAGACACAGGCAGAGGGAGAAGCACGATCCCTGCGGGGAGCCTGATGCAGGACTCGATCCCAGGATCCCGGGATCATGCCCTGAATCGAAGGAAGATGCTCAACCGCTGAGCCATCCAGGCATCCCTACACTTTTCATTTTTATCTTATTTTAGAATTATAAATTTTTGTTGCTTAATCCCCTTTAACTCTCTAGTCCATTGTCCTTCCCACCACCGTGCCTTCTGACAGCCACAAGTTCTCTCTATTGATAATGTTTCTGATTTTGTTTGTTTGTTTTTAGATTCCAATATATCATGATACTGTTTCTGATACTGTTTTTTTTTATTCCAGTATAAGTTTAATCATATGGTAATTGTCTTTCTCTGATTTATTGCATTTAGTAGAACACCCTTTAGGTCCATGCATGTTGTTGCAGATAGCAAGATAATATTCTTTTCATGCCTGAGTAATATTCCATTGTGTATTTATATCAATATCTTTATTCATCCATATATATATATATATACGCAGAGATTTCTTCCATATATTGGTTATGATAATGCTGCAATAAAAGCAGGGATCCATGTGTCTCTTTAATGTTTCCTTTTTAAAAAATTTTTTTGTGGGGTATAAATGCCCAGTAGTGGAATTACTAGATTACATATTATTATTTTTAATCTTTTGAGGAATCTCTATACTGTTTCCCACAGTGGTTGCATCAATTTATATTCTGACCTATAGTGGATGAGGGTTCCTTTATCTCTACATCCTCACCAGCCCTCATTACTTTCTATCTTTTTGATAATAGCAATTCTAATTGGTGGGTGGTGATTTTGACTTGCATTTACTGGATTAGTGATCTTGAGCATCTTTTCATGCATTGATTGCCCATTTGTATGTCTTCTTTTGAAAAATGTCTATTCAGTATTAAATAGTATTAAAAGTACTATAATATTAAAATACTATTTTTAATCATAGTATTATTATTTGGTTTTAAGTTACATAAAGTCTATATATTTTGGACATTAAGCCCTTATTAGATATGCAGTTGGTTATTTAATATCATGTACAAATGTTTTCTCCCATTCACAAGGTTGGTGTTCTGTTTTATTCATGGTTTCTTTTGCTGTGTAAAAGCCTTTTATTTTGGTATAGCCTCAATAGTTTATTTTTGTTTCCCTTGCTTGAGGAGACATTTCCAGAAAAAGGTCACTGTCCTAGAGATTAATACCTGTTTTCTTTTAGGAGTTTTGTGGTATCAGGTCTCACATTTAGGTGTTTAATCCATTTTGAGATGATTTTTGTGCATGGTATAAGAAAGTGCTTTGGTTTTATTATTATTATTATTAATATTATTATTTTGCATGTAGCTGGCCAGTTTTCCCATTTACTGAACAGACTATATTTTCCTTATTGTATATTCTTGCCATTTTAGTCATATATTAATTCACCATATAAATGTGGGTTTATTTCTGGACTCTTTCTATCCAGTTCCATTGATACATGTGTTTATTTTTGTGCCAGCACCATTATGTTGTTTTTGGCTATTGTAGCTTTGTATCATATCTTGAAATCTGGGACTGTGATTTGTCCAGCCTTGTTCATTTTTCTCAAGATTTCTTTGGCTATTCAGGGTTGCTTATGGTTCCATACAAATTTTAGAATTACTTGTTCTAGTTTTGTGAAAAATACTATTGGTATTTTGATAGGGATTGCACTGAATCTGTAGATTGTTTTGGGTAGTAAAGCCATCTTAACCATATTCTTCCACTCTGTGAGCATCGTATATCTTTCTGTGTATTTGTGTAGTCTTCAGTTTCTTTCATCAGTGTCTTATAACTTTCAGAATACAGATCTTTCACCTCCTTGGTTAACTGTATTCCTGTGTATTTGATTCTTTTTGGTATAGTTGTAAATAGGAATGATTTCTGAGCTCTTCTTTCTGCTTTGTCATTAGCTTAGAGAAAAAACAAAATAGTTCTGGATATTAATTTTTGTATCCTGATATTTACTGAGTTTATTCATTTTAATAGATTTTTGGTGAAGTTTTTACAATTTTATATATAAAATATATATTTTATATAAATTACATATTTATAATATATATATATAATTATATATATAATTTATATAAAATATATATATTTACCTTTACCATATATATATATATGGTATCATGACATCTCCAAATACTATTTTATTTCTTCCTTACCAATGTGGATGCCTTCTGTTACTTTTCTGTTTGATTACTATGACTAGAATTTGTTGTACCTGTGTTGCATAAAAGTGGCAAGAGTGGACATTCTTGCCCTGCTCCTGATCTTAGAGGAAAAGCTTTCATTTTTTTTCCCTATAGAGTATGTTGTTAGCTGTGGGTTTGTCATATATGACCTTTGTTAATGGTGAGGTATATTTCCTCTGAATCCACTTTGTCAAGAGTTTTTAACAGAAGTGACTGTTGAATTTTGTCAAATGCTTTCACTGTATCTATTTGGAAAATCATATGGTTTTTATCCTTTGTTTCATTAATGTGATTTATCATAATGATTGTTTGGTGCATATTGAACCAACCTTGCATCCCTGGAATAAATTCCACTTGATTCTGTTGAATGATCCTATCAATGAATTGTTGATACATTAGCTAATATTTTGCTGAGGATTTTTGCACCTATGAATATTAGAGATATTATCCTGTAGTTGTCTTTCTTTGTCTACTTAAAAAATACGTTTGTCTGGTTTTGGTATCAGGGAAATGCTAATCTTGTCAATTTGAAAGTTTCTGTTCTTCTGTTTTTTGAAATAGCTTGAGAAGAGTAGGTATTCACTAATGCTTAAATGTTAGGTAGAATTAATACATGAAGCCATCTCGTTCTGGACTTTTTTGGGAGTGTTTTGATTCAATTTTGTTGCTATTAATTGTTGGGTTTAAATTGTATGTTTTTTCCTGATAAAGTGTTGAAAGACTGTATTAAGTTAGCCTAAGTTAGCCAATGTGTTGGCATGTGATTTTTCATAGTAGTCTCACAGTCCTTTGTATTTCTGTGGTATTGTTACTTATTTTTTATTCTAATCTTATTTTTTTTGAGTCCAGTTTCTTTTTTTCTTGCTGAATTGGCTAATGGTTTATCAATTTTGATCTTTCCAAAGGTCTTGGTTTCATTGATCTTTTCTATTGTCTTTTAAGTCTCAGTCTTTACTTCTCTAATTTTACTATTTTCTTCCTTCTACTAATTAGGGCCCTGGAGTTTTCTTCTTTTTCTAAATTCTCCAGGTGTTAAATTGTTTGAGATTTTTCTGGTTTCTTGAAGGAGGCCTGTATGACTATGATCTTTCCTTTTAGACAACTTTTGCTGCATCTCAAATATTTTTAGGTTGTATTTCTGCATTCATTACTCTCCAGGTTTTTTTTTTTTTTAAAGATTTTATTTATTTATTCATGAGAGACAGAGAGAGAGAGAGAGGGAGAGGCAGAGGGAGAAGCAGGCTTCATGCAGGGAGCCTGATGTGGGACTTGATCCCGGGACTCCAGGATCATGCCCTGCACCAAACCAATGAGCCACCCAGGGATCCCCAATCTACAGGTTTTAAAAAATTTTATCACTCATCTCTTGGATGACCCTTTGTTGTTCAGTAACATGTTGCTAATCTCCACATTTTTGTGCTTTTTTTCCCAGTTTTTCTTCTTGTTACTCATACCTAATTTCATACCATTGTGGTTAGAGAAGATACTTCATATGATTTCAGTCTTCTTGGACTTATTGAGATTTCTTTTGTGGCCTAACATATGATCTATCCTGGAGATTGTTCCATGTGCATTTGAGAAGAATGTACATTATATTGCTATTGGATAGAATGTTTTTATATTCCTATTAAGTCCACTTGGTCTAATGTATTAAGATTATATTTGCTTATGAATTTTCTTTTTAGATTATCTAATGATGTATGTGGGGTGTTAAAGTCCCCTACTATTATATATTGCTGTCAATTCTTCCTTCATGTATGCTAATTTTGTTTTATTCACTTGGTATTCCTGTTTGTTGCTTTATTCACTTGGTATTCCTGTTTGTTGCAGAAAAATACCTGTGTATATACATATATTTACATGCACACGTATTTAAAATTTATAACATATAATTTGTTATATATAACATATAATTTAATATATATAACCTATTTATAAATTTTACATCCTCTGGTTGGATTCACCCTTTATCATTATGTTATGTCCTTCTTGTCTATCGTTTGTCTTTTTTTTTTTTAAGTCAAGTTTATTGACTTTATTTTGGTTCCGCTTGCATTAAAATATCTTTCTCTATCCCTTCCCTTTTGGTCTCTATGTGTCCTTCCTTCTGAAGTGAATCTTGAAGGCAGCATGTAGATGGAGGTTTTCTTAAAGCATCATTCAGCCATTCTATGTCTTTTGATTGGAGAATTTTATTTATTTACATTTAAAGTAATTATCAATAGGTATGTAATCAGGCATATTGTTAGTTGCTTTTTAGCTATTATTACTCTGTTCATTTCATCTGCTCCTTCTCTAGTCCCTTGTGGTTTGATGGCTTTAATTAGTGATGGATTTAGATTCCTTTTTAATTTTCCTGTGTGTATTTACTATAATATTTTGCTTTGTGGTTTCCATGAGACTAGCACAAAACTTCCTATATGTATAATGGTCTGTTTTGAGTTGATAACACCTTGAATTTGAACACATTCCAAAATTCTCTACCTTTTCTCTTTACATCCAAGTTTTATATTTTTGATTTCACAGTTTACATCTGTTTATCTATCCCTTAGGTAATTACTGAAGTTTTAGTTAATTTTCGTATTTTTTCCTTTTAATATTCATATTTCTTTAGAAGTGACTAATCTGTCTTTATTATACACTTATATTTTCAATTGAAACTTTACTTGTATATGTTTTCTTGTTATTAATTAGGGCCATTTCTTACCAGTTCCAAGAGATCTCTTAAACACTTCCTGAAAAGTTCTTTTAGCGGTGATGAACTCCTTTAGCTTTTGTATATATTCAAACTCTTACTCTCTTCTTTAGGGGTAAAGAATTTTTGGTTGGGAACTTTTTCTTTCAGCACTTCAAGTATTTTATGCCACTTTGTTCTGGCTTGTAAGATTTCCACTGAAAAATCTGTTGATTTCCTATAGGATTTCCCTTGTATGTAATAAATAGTTTTTTTTTCTTCTTGCTTTTAAGATTCTCTCTTTAACTTTTACCACTTTAAAGTCACTTCATGCAGATCTCTTTGGCTTTATCTTACTTGGATCTCTCTGGGCTTCTCAGAGTTCAATGTCTGTTTCCATCTCTAGATTACTTAAGTTTTTAACAACTATTTTTCCAACCAAGTTTTCTGGCCCTTTCTTCTTCTGGGAGTACACGAATACAAATGTTGGTTCCCCTGAAATTGTGCCAAAAGTCCCTTAAATTTTCTTGATTTTAAAAATTCTTTTTTCTTTTTGTTGCTATGTCCGTATAAAGTCTATTGCTTTGTCTTCCAGGACTGGTCTGATCAATGTCTTCATCCAGTCAGCTATTGAATCCTTCTAGCATAATGCCCAGTTCAGTTTTTGTAGTCTTCACCATTTTAACTTCTGTGTGGGACTTACATATCCTCTTTCCTCAAGATCAAACTGTGTTTATACATTCTTCTCCCAAGTTCAGAGACCATTTTTATTATCATTACTTTGAATTCTTCATCAGGTAGATTGCTGATCTTCATTTCATTAAGGTCTATTTCTGATGTTTTGTTTTTTCTTTTGTTTGGAACATAGTCCTCTGTCTTCCACTTTTCCTAACATGCTGTGTATGTTTCAGTGTATCAATTAACTCTCCTAGTCTTGGAGGAGTGGCCTGGTGTAGGAGACGTCGCATGGATCCCAGAAACACAATCCTCTCTGAACACCAGGCCATCACAGGGCACACCCTTTTTGGGCTGAGCATGCCCATCTGCTGTGGTGAGGCCACACACATCGCAGGGTTTGGCAGGGCTGGTGTCTGGCCAGCTATGACATGCAGCTTCACTGAGATATGTGAGGGGCAGGGTTGGCCCCTGGCCTGGTGTGGTATTGTGGTTGTGGGTTGGAGGGGCTGCTGCCCAGGCAAACAGTGAAGTTAAGGAGAGCTGTCACTCAGCCTGGCTGTGATTTGTGGTTTGTGGCTCTAATGGGGCACAGAGGTTGTCTGGCTGTCATCCAGCCCACTTGTGATATGCATTTGTGCTGTGGGGCATAAGTAGGGTTCTCAACTAGCTCTGCTCACTTATTCTAATAGGTTAGAAGGATAGTGCCAGTGACATGCACCAGCACAGACGTTAGTAAAGTCTGATGAAGTTGCAAATATGGTGCCTGCCAGTCTTTGTTCCCAGAGAAAAATCCCAGTGGTTATGCCTCTCTGGAAAGTTCTTTAAGATAAGTGGCTCTCCTTCATATAGGGTCTAGGTGCTTTACAAAATGTTTTTGCACTGCATCCCAGGATGAGTTGAGTCTGTAGTCTGTTTGTGAGCCCTTTAGGAGCATATTCTCCATTTCTTAAGGTTACAGGGTTGTCCTGGACATAATTTCCATTGATTTTCAAAGCTCATCATTTAGGAAGCTTATTTCATGCAAGATCTAAGGGTTGGGGTGCCTGATGTAGAACACAAAACCTTCATTTAGGGAAAATTTCCCTATTTTTGTGATTCATCTCACTTGTGGATTGCTGTGACTGGGGAAGGTTTTTTGGGTGAGTGTTTCTCTGCCTCCCCTACCCATCTTAATGCTGTCCTTTTTTCTTCTTCTGGAGATTCTATTCATCCAGTTTTCTTATGTTTTTCAGAAAAAAAGTACTCCATATATATTTGGTATTTTTTGGATCCGTGGGATAGAGTTCATGATGTCCCTACTCTGCCATCTTGAACCCAACATAGATTTAAACTCCTAATAACCTGGGATACCTGGGGTGGCTCAGTGATTGAGCATCTGCTTTGGCTCAGGGCATGATCCTAGTTGGGGGATCGAGTCCCACATCAGGCTCCCTATAAGGAGCCTGCTTCTCCCTCTGCCTATGTCTCTGCCTCTCTGTGTCTCTCATGAATAAATAAAATCTTTTTTTAAAAAAACCCAATAAACTCTAATAACCTATTTATATATCATATATAGTATAAAATGTATTATTCATTTTAATAATGAATACACCTATTATTTATAACTGGAAGTTTGTATCTATGACCACCTTCAAGCATTGTATCCTCCCTCTACCTTCTGCCTCTGGTGGCCATAAGTTTCATCTATTTTTCTGCGAATTTTATTTTTAAGATTCTATATCTAAGTAAAACCATAAATATTTGTCTTTCTCTGACTTATTTCACTTAGTTTAATTCCTCCCAGGTCCAACCACAGTGTCACAAAGGGTAGGATTTCCTCAATCTTTTATGTGTAATATTCCATGTGTGTTTTATATATACGTATGCATGTGTGTATATATTTTATGTGTGTATATATTTATTTTATGTGTATATATACATAAATGTGTATGTATACACACCCACCACAATTTCTTTATTCATGGATGACACTGATGGAGTTTTAGGTTGTTTTCATGTTTTGACTATTGTAAATAATACTGCTCCAAATATGGCAGTGTACATATCTTTTCAAGTTAGTGTTTATGTTTCATTTGAATATATTCCCTAAAATGGAATTGTTGGATCATATGGTAATTCTATTTTTAATTTCTTGAGGACTCTACATACTATTTTCATAGTGGCTGTATCAATTTACAATCCAAACAGCACTTCATAGAGATTCCCATTTTCCTACATCCATGCCAGCCTTAGTTTTCTGTTGTTCTTTTGATGCTCAACATTCTAAGAGGCATGAGGTTATATATCATTGTGAATTTATTTCTTTAAAGACTTTTTAAATTTATTCATGAGAGAGAGAGAGAGACAGAGAGAAAGAGAGGCAGAGACACAGGCAGAGGGAGAAGCAGGCTCCATGCAGGGAGCCCGATGTGGGACTCGATCCCGGTACTCCAGGATCTCACCCTGGGCTGAAGGAAGGCGCTAAACTGCTGAGCCACCCAGGCGTCCCTCATTGTGAATTTAATATGCATTTCCCTGCTGCCTATACTGACCATCTTTTCATGTAACTGTATATTCTTGGGAGAAATATCTATAAAGGTCCTCTGTCCATTCTTTCCTGTGTGTGTGTGTGTTTTATTAATCTGTAAGAAATTTTACTATATTTTAGATGCTAATACCTTACTAGATATATGGTTTGCAAAGATTGTTTCCCCGCCTCATCGTTGGTGTCTTTTGCTGTCTGGAAGCTTTTTAGTTTGATGTCCTCCCATTTCTTTGTGCTTTGTTACCTACTCTGTTAGATTTCATATCCAAAAAATTATTACCAACACCCATGTCAAGGAGCTTTATTTCTGTTTTTTTTTTTTTGTAGGGGTTTTATGGTTTCAAGCCTTACATTTAAGTCTTCAATCAATTTCAAGTTAATATTTTGACTAATGTATGATATGTGTCCAGTTTTATTTTTTTACATAAGAATACTCACCTATTTCAGGATCATTTTTTAAAGACATTATTTTTCTCTCTATTGAGTGAGCATTCTTGACACTTTTGTCTAATGTAAGTTGAATGTACATGCTTGGGTTTATTTCTGGGCTTTTGGTTCTCTTCCATTGATCTGTTTGTTTATTCTATTGCCATACTGTTGTGATGACTTTCACATGTCAATAGCATTATAGTAGAGTTTGAAATCAGGAGGTATACTGCCTCATGCTTTCTTCTTTCAGGATTGCTTTGGCTATTCAGCATCTTTGGTGGTTCCATATAAATTTTGGGAGTGTTTTTCTCTGTCTTCAAAATGCCACTGGACTATTGATAGGGATTGCATTGAATCTATAGATGGCTTTTGGTAGCATGGACATTTTAATAATACAAATTCTTCAACTCCACGATCAGGGAATACCTTTCCATTCATACATGTTGTCTTTGAGTCCTTTCATCAGTGTCTTCTAGTTTTCAGAGTACAGGTCTTTCACCATTTGTGGTAAGCTTGTTTCTAAGTATTTTATTTTTGTTGCTCTTTTAAATACCCTGGATTCCTTTTTTTTAAAAAGATTTTATTTATTTATTCATGAGAGATGCAGAAAGACAGAGAGGCAGAGACACAGGCAGAGGGAGAAGCAGGTTCCATTCCATGCAGGGAGCCTGACATGGGACTCGATCCCCAGTCTCTAGGATCATATCCTGGGCTGAAGGCAGAACTAAACTGCTGAGCCACTGGGGCTGCCCGCATGGATTCCTTTTTAAGAGACTTGTTAGTATGTGGAAACACTACAATTTTTTCTATGTTAATTTTGTAATTTCAGCTTTAGTTAACTTACTGGTTGTATCTAATAGTTTATTTTGGTTGAGTCTTTATGATTTTCTCCCTATATAAAGTCCTATCAATGAAATAGACAATTTTACAATAGACAATGAAATAGAAAATTTTACAATTTTCCAATTCTGATATCTTGTACTTATTTTTCTTGCCTGATTGCTTTATTTAGGACTTCCAGTACTAAGTTGAATTGAAGTGCTGAGAAAAGACACTCTTGTCTTTTTCCTGATCTTGGAGGAAAACCTTTCAACTTTTCACTATCTACTGTGATGTCAGCTGTAGGCTTGTCATATATTAGAAACATATCTCAACTTATGTCATGTTTCCAATATACCTAATATAGTAAGAGTTTTTGTTATGAAAGGATGCTGTTATATGCCAACAAACTGGGCAATTTGGAAGAAATAGACAAATTCCTAGAAACACACAGGCCACTAAAACTGAAACAGGAAGAAAAAAGGAAGTTTGCACAGACCTATAGCCACCAAAGAAACTGAATCAGCAATCAAAAATCTCCAACAGGGGATCCCTGTGTGGCTCAGTGGTTTAGCACCTGCCTTCGGCCCAGGGTGTGATCCTGGAGTCCTGGGATCGAGTCCCATGTCGGGCTCCCTGCGTGGAGCCTGCTTCTCCCCCTGCCGGTGTCTCTGCCTCTCTCTCTCTGTGTCTCATGAATAAATAAATAAAAATCTTAAAAAAAAAAAGTCTCCAACAAATTTGCAGTGCAGGGCAAGGGCTTCTTTGGGCCAATGCTACCAGACATTTAAAGTCGAGTTAATACCTATTCTTCTCAAACTGTCCCAAAAAATATAAAGGGAAGAAACACTTCCCAATTCATTCTACAAGGCGAACATCACTTTGATTGCAAAACCAGTTAAGGACCCCACTACAAAGGAAACTTATAGGCCAATATCCCTGATGAACACAGATGCAAAAATTCTCAACAAGATACTAGCAAACTGAATCCAATGGTATATTAAAAGAATTATTCACCACAATCAACTGGAATTTAATCCTGGGCTGCAGGGATAGATAGTTCAATATTTAAAAGCCAATCAACACCACACACTTTAATAAAAGAAATAATAAGAACCATATGATCCTCTCAAAAGATACAGAAAAAGCATTTGACAAAATCATGCATTCTTGATAAAGACCCTCAATGAAGTAGCTATAGATGGAATACACATCATTGAGGCCGTATAGGAAAGACCCAAGCTAGTCTCCTCCTCAATGGGGAAAAACAGAGCTTTTCCTCTATGGTGAGAGACCAGTAGGAGTGGGTACTCTCTTTAGCAGCTGATGGGGCTAGGAATAGCTTTCAGGCCCTGACAGGGTTGCAAGTCCAGACCCAGGGCCTGTAGAGCTCATTTCAAGGGCCTGAATTAGGCTCGTGTGTGCACTGAATTTCCTAGTCAGGTGAAGCCACTGGTTTTTCTCTGTAGAAAGGGGAAGCCATACCTATGCTCTCTGCTGTAGTGCCATTGTATATAGGGCTATTGAATGTGCTTCACAGCTTCCCAAGTGATCTTTTTAGGGTCACTGGTCAGCCTGGCTGTGGGCTAAATTCAATGATAAGCAGTGCTATAGTAAGATTCTCTGCGTGGTGCTATGGGAGAAGGAGCTCTCAAGATCTTACAGCTCTGTGTGGTCTTAATGAGAGCCTCAGCCAGTTGCATGGTGACTCAGTACCTTGCCTGGGTGGCATGGGGAGGGGCTACCTCAGGCTATTATCAATTTCCCAAACCGGAGCTCCAGGTCAGAGGGGCTGCCTATGAATTTACTCTCCTCTCTGTTCATAGCACACAGGAAGCCTCTGTTCCTGCTACTGGCTTTGCTCTGGAGGCAATCAGCTCCCCCCTCTCAGCTCAAGTGGTGCTGGCCTGCACTGCATCCAGGAGTTGTTACCAGTCCTTCTGGTTACGTAAGTCTGGCAGTCATTCTCCACAGCTGGAGGGGCTGTGACTCAGCACCTTACCTGTGCATGGGCAATACGCAGACCAGACTGGAGGGCTGGCAAATCTCCCCAGTTAGGGATCTCAGCCAGGCAAATCTATACCCTACCATGTTCCCTGGGCAGCATGCATCCCTCACTTGGTTCTATAGATGAGCAAAACTATTATTTGGGCTTACTACCTGGTCACTCCAGGTATGAACTTGGTTTGCCAAGATTTGTGTGCTGCTTATTGCAGGTTCTGCCCCTCTTTTCTGTCCCAGTGAGATTCTCAGTGGTTGAGCCCCACCATTCCCCTGCTTTTCCATGGTGTGAGATCAGATCATATGGGGGTCTGGTTGTGGCTCCTGGGTTTTCTTTTTTCATTGGAGGCAGTGGAGGCTTAGGGGAGCTCTCTCTCTGTACTGGCCTGGGGGAAGTGCAATGCAGTCAACATGCAGCCATTCCTCTGACCCTGTAAGATAGTCTGGCTTGGTCTCTGAGGTGCAGGGGAGTGTTTCGACCTTACCTTAGTATTCAAGGGTTCTCTCAGGCATGTCTGGTTTTCAAATAGTCATTTGTTCCTCTTGTGAGGTGAAACAGACTCAGGAACAACCTGTATTTCCATCTTGGTCACATTTAGTTTCTTTCGACTTGAATATGCCACCTGGCTATTTTTTTCTTTCTTTCTGCGCTTTGAATATTTGTAGAAAAAATGTCTCCACCCTTTGCTAAAACTGAATTTAAAAGAAAACAGGTTTGAGCTTAATCTCAAATTGGTTGTGATTTCTATAAACTGTGTTTTTGTTTTGTTTTGTTTTCTTCATTAAGGACCTTGTGAAACGGTCAGGTTGCAGGAGTCTAGGAAGTAAGATAAGCATCTGCAGAGACAAACCAGTATTGAATTTAAGTAATGTAGATGGCTTTCCCCAGCCTTGTATAAGAACTCTGCTCAGAAATCACTTGCTATGCTATGGTTTTAACCTGTTGGATTCCATCTGAAGGGCCTTATTGCTGGAGAAATCCGAATGATATCAGTACAAGCCAATATCACTTTATCTGACCATTTTTGTACAACTTTTTCAGGGACTACTTTCTCCACCTTCCAGGTGTTTGTCATCACTTCCATCCCCTTTCTTTAATTTTAGTATATATCATGGTGATACTGCACCAGAGTGGATCTGCTTTCCCACATCTTAGGTTGAAAGATAGTTCGGAGAATTTTCCCTAGTTGACACTTAACTGTCAGTTAAATATTTTTCTAGCCTAAATTATGGAAAGCTCAGATTATCTTCAGCCCTAAATGTGGTTTTTTATGGGTTTGTATTCCCAATTGGTGCTCATTGCTCATGCCATAATTGCTGTCCCTGCTAGAGTTACAGATTTGAATCATGGTGATAATACCTAGTTATTTACAGAAATGAAGATAAAGTACAAGAGTCTGATTATCTAAAAAGAAGATCCAGCAATTAGGCAATAGAGAAGCTGAGATTGTTTACAGCAGAACCTTTGGCCAAATAAGAACTCAAAAGTTTTTTATTTTTTATTTTTTTTAAGATTTTATTTATTTATTTATTTATTTATTTATTTATTTATTTATGAGAGAGAGAGAGAGAGAGGCAGAGGGAGAAGCAGGCCCCATGCAGGGATCCTGATGTGGGACTCCATCCCAGGTCCCCAGAATCACATCCTAGGTCAAAGGCAGGTGCTAAACCACTG
Source organism: Vulpes vulpes (assembly GCF_048418805.1). Classification (NCBI taxonomy): domain Eukaryota; kingdom Metazoa; phylum Chordata; class Mammalia; order Carnivora; family Canidae; genus Vulpes; species Vulpes vulpes. The sequence goes on from NC_132781.1 coordinate 133,290,353, forward strand.
AGCCACTCAGGGATCCCCAAAAGTTTTTCATCTTTAAGGTTTTACTTACTCTTTTCTTTTTTTATTAAAAGGCAACAACAAAGCTCGGAGCACTAACTCTTCCTAGCTATTTGCTGTTTTAATAACTTACTTCATGTAGCCCTAGTCTCCAGTGAGAATTCAGGATTATGCAGTTATCATTGAATTAGCTTGTTTATAATTTGCAATAAAGCAAAAACCCCTGTTCAAATTAAATACAAAATGGAGACTGGGCTTGAGAAAATCCTGGAGGAGACTAAACCATTTAAGCCACATAAGCAAAACTAAACATAGCTTATTTTATAAACATAAGTGCCTCTGACGATTATAAAAGAAATTTATCTCATATTTTTAGGGAAATGACTTGCTGCTTTAAACATATCCCCTGTGTTCTGGAAATTCCCATTGTAATAATCAATCATTGTAAAGGTTAACAGCTTCCTCACTTTGATTTTATAAGTCACCCTGTAACCTCATGACCCTGAGCTTCATATCCTTGTTTTTAAAAGCTCCCAGTTTGTGAAATGTGTCATACGCACAAAAATCTTATTACTCTTTGTTAATGTGGTGGTTTTGATTGTGATAGTTCTAGATTTTTGACACTTTACATAGAGGCTTCTTCATAAGTGAAAAGGAGAGAAGTGTTCCATCTAAATTCATCCTGCTGAGATTTATCTTGATTCCTTCTTCTCTCTTAACCATTTCCTTCATGATATACCTACTATATACAGTCCACACAGTCACTGTATTAAAGTTAATAATTTTATAACAGTTTAAATAAAATTCAGGGTAAAAGTTATATACAGTTTTGATAGCAGAAAATAGGTAAATGAGGCAGTGTCATTCCTATTAGAAACAGGAAGCATTTAGGAGCAAAGAGGTCAAATACCTTGTCAAAAGTCCTGGAGCCTCTTAGAGCATCTCACACTTAGCTTAGTCCAATTTAACAACCTGATTCTACTTAAACATGTTCTCTTTGATGCACTCTCCATTCCTTATAATCTGGAGCCACTCTCTTTCTTCTCTTATTAGGTCTTCATAGCAAAATAAGAGTCAGACATTCTTTCCAGAAATAAATAGCTTTTATTCTATCAACAAATTTTATTCTTTTATTCTTCCAGCCATGTGCTAAGTACTCTAACAAGTGCTGAGCACTTACAAGTGAGAAAAACAGACCTGATCTGATGTGACCAAAACCTGTAGTCTGGTGTGAACAACCAAATAAACTCATGAATAAGTGATAATTCATTGTGATACAGATTTTGAAAAAAACAATAAAGATGCTTTTAGGCTAGCAAGGAGGACGGGTATGATGCATGAGCTGATAGGGGAGAGGTTTAAGAATGAAAAGGTTGGGGTAGCAGGAGGACAATCAGGCAGATGGAACATAATGGTCTCTTTCCTAAAGTAGGAGAGTATGGGTTATTTAAGGAGTGGAAAGAAGGCAGAGATGTTACAAGTGGAAAGGAGATGAAAAAGCAGAACATAATGAGGCTGAAGAGGCAGGGAACAGCACATTCGGGTCTTCATCTTTAGCCTAAGAGGATTTATGGTAAGAGTAAAGGGAAGGTTTTGAGGAGCTACAAACAGGAAAATGACAAATTAGAACTTCATTTGTTTCTAAAAGATGATTGCAGAGGAACTAGTCACAAATCTACTGCAAAGGTCAGGAGAGATGAGGGAAGCATGGGCCAGGATGGGGATGGGAGAGAAGACAAAACAGTCACAGAAATCAATGGCATTTGGGTATTGAAAGTGAACAGATTATAGGACAGTTGAGTGCCTCTCATAGGTTATATATTTATGACGAAACAGGCACTGTTAGAAGTGTAAATGAGTATCTCCACTTTAGGTAGTTGAAGGTAATTGGTACAAAAAAAAAAAAAAAAAAAAAAAAAACCCTGAAGCGCCCAAGGCTTCTATGGACAAAGATATTTACTAATGCATTCATTCCTTAGTAGTCATTACCTGCATACTCAAATACAGAGGAAAGATTACTTTAATTATGATAGAGTTACCTCCATTATGCCTTTCTGATTTTTAAATAGCTTTTTACAGTGAACATGTCTTAAACAGAAAAATTCGTATCTCATCAGCCATCCCTGACATTATGTCTTATTTAAAACATCACACTTTGGCTTTAAGACTTTACCTTTAGTCTGCAGTTTTGAAGGGTTGGGCAGAAGCTAATGGAAAGTTAAGACTTAAGGAAGATACCTTGCTGAGGATAGTTTATAAACCATAAAACAGTAAGTGCTAATAAATGAGCATCTTCCTTTAATGGCCCAACTGGCAGTAAGTGTATGTAAAATATTCACAAGGGTGTATGAGTTCCTAATAGGTTTTACAGAAAAGCCAAATAAATGACGATTTGGGCCTGATAAAACTGACCTCTAGTTCTGTAAGGATGCCCCTCCTAACCCTTACGCTACCTGAGGTAGGTACCAGGTACGCACTATTCCTTCAAGGCAAGGTAATGTTGAAGTCCACAGACGGGTTGAGGGTCCACAGGGGTAAGTGGAGCAACAGAAAGTAGTTGAGGTGCACACTAATGCCCAGAGCATAATGCATCCATGCATATGGCATTGTATCTACTGGGCATTTGTAAATGGCTCTGGGGAGAAGATACCATAGAAAAAGAGGGTTAAGTACATAGACATTCTACTCTCTATGTAAGACAAGAACATGCACAGGAGTGTGACTTTAAACAATAAAGAATACCAGATTCTCTTACTTGAGGACTGGTTATTTATCCCGAGGATGTATATGTGATGGAGGACAACTGCTGGGCTAGATAAAAGCGTGAAAATTCTGTCTTCGCAATCTGTTAGTGATCGCCTAGGACGCGCATGCCATTTGAGTATGACGCTTATTCTATTTTGTCAGGAATTGTGACTGTGAGGAAATCCAGTTTAAGGATAAAACCAACCTATGGAGGAGAGAAGAGCTTAGACAATTAACAGAATGGAGCTGAGGATGTGGCTAAAATAGTGCTGAATATTTCTATTTCCCTGAAACCTAATTATGTGAGCCATGGAAGTCCCTCAAGAGTTCAAGCCAGATTGAAAGAGGCGTATTGTTGCTTGTAATTGAAAGCATTTTGAACATTCCCCACATATATTTAATGACTGGGATGAGAATCTGAAATGTCTATGCATGTCTTGCACAGGCAATGTCCTATAGAACATGTTTCCAGAAACATTTTTAATCACAGTCTTTACTTTGAAGTTATACTATCATTTAACCAATTTACATTTTACCCAGTGTATGACTTATATTTTTCTACTATTATAATCAACCTACACTTAACACACTTAACAGCCTTTTGTTGTTGTCGCTATTGTTTTGCATTTCCGTATGCACATCAATGACTTTGTCCTCAGGATAAATTTCTAAAAGCGGACTTAACTTTATTAAAGTGAAATTGATATACAACACTCTAGTAGTTTCAAGGGTACAACATAATGATTTGATATTTGACATAAAGTTCTCATCACAAGAAAAAAAATGTAGAAGTATAGAAGTTGACAGATGTTAACTGTATTATTATGGTGATCACTTCCGTTGACAAAGTAATGACCACAATAAATCTGCGTACTGTCACCGTCCACAGTTACTGAATTTTTATTTTCTGTGATAAGAACTTTCAAGTGCCCACATGGGCAGTACAGTTTTTTTTTTTTTTTAATGGTAGTCATCAGATTTTATGTCACAATGCCCTGACTTAATTATTTTAGAACTGAAAGTTTCTACCTTTGGACTCCTTCATCCATTTCACCCACCCCTCTCTCTGGCAACCAGCAACTTCTTCCTTGTATTTTTTTAAACATTACACATAGAAGTGAGATGATACAGTATGTGTCTTTCCCTGACTTTATTCACTTAGCATATTGTCCTTATGATGCATCCATAGGGTCACCGATGGAAAGATTTTATTCTTTCTTAGGGCTGAATAAAATTCCAAGTATATACCATGCTTTCTTTATCCATGAATCCATCAGCAAGCACTGAGTGTGTTTCCATGCCCTTGGCTATTGGAAATAATGCTGCATTGAACATGGGGGAGCATTTATTATTTCACTTGAATATTTTTGTGGTCTTCAGATGAATACCCAGAAGTGGAGTTGATGGATCATAGGGTAGTTTTTCATTTATGAAGCAGTGGTGATCCTGTTACCTGTTGTGGTTGCAGCAAGTTACACTCCTACCAGCAATGCACAAAGTTTCTTTTTCTCCACATCCTTTCTTGTCATTTTTTGTCTTTTGGATAATAGATGACTCTAATAGATGTGCCATCTCATTGTGGTTTTAATTTACATTTTTCTGATGATTCATGACACTGAACATCTTTTTGTTGTTGTTAGTTGTATGAGTTCCTTATATATTTTTGGATAACTTCTTATCAGATATCTAATTCACAAGTATTTTTAGTCATTTAGTGATTGCCTTTTCATTTTGTTCACTTCCTTTACTATACAGAAAGAAGCTTTTTCAACTGATGTAGTCCCACTTGTTTTTTGCTTTTATTGCCTCTGCTTCTGGTGTCAAAAAAAAAAAAAAATCATCACTAAGACCAACACATTAGGGAGGTTACTATCTTATGTTTTCTTCGATGAGTTTTCTGGTTCCAGGTCTTATATTCATTGTTTATCCATTTCTAATTATTTTTTTGTGTATGGTGTAAGATGGTGTTCCAGTTTCATTCTCTTGCATGTAACTGTCTGGTTTTCCCAGGATCATTTATTGAAGAGACTGTCCTTTCCTCACTGTATATACTTGGCACCTGTCATAAAATAAACATCAGTTTATTTATGGGCTGTTTTACTGATCCCTGTGTCTTTTTTAAGGCCAATGCCATACTGTTTTGATGCCTATCCCTTTGTAATAGAGTTTGAAATCAGGGAGCAGGATGCCCCCAGCTTTTTCTTTCTCAGAATTGCTTTGGCTGTTTGAGATTTTCTGTGGTTCCATACAAATTTCAGGGTTGTTTTTGTAGTGAAAAATGAAAAAATTATTTATTTTTTAGAGATTTTATTTATTTATTCATGAGAGACACAGAGAAGAGAGCGAGAGAGGCAGAGACACAGGCAGAGGGAGAAGCAGGCTCCATGCAGGGAGCCTGATGTGGGACTCGATCCTGGGAATCCAGGATCATACCCCAGGCCGAAGGCAGGCACTATACCGCTGAGCCACCCAGGGATCCCTGCTTTTGGAATTTTTATAGTGAGCACATTGAACCCGAAAATGGCTTTGCCTCATGTGAACATTTTAACAACATTAATTCTTTCAATCCATAGCATAGAACATCTTTCCATTTATTGATGTCTTCAATTTTTTTTAGTCTATGTGTCCTATAGTTTTTAGTTTTTGTATTCCTAGGTAATTTTTAAAAAATCATAGGTATTTTATTCTTTCTACTGCTATTAGAAATAGGATTGCTTTTCCTAATTTTCTTTTCTGATGCTTTGTTAATAGTATGTAGAAATACAAGAGTTCTATAGTGACTTGTTATCCTGGAACCTCACTATATTTATTTATTCGATCTAAGAGCTTTCTGTGGTAACTTCAGGGTTTTTTATATAATGGATTATGTCATCTTCTAAGAGTGAGAGTTTACTTCTTCTTTTCCAATTTCAATGATTTTTAAAGTATTTTTATTGCCTATTTGCAGTGGCTGGGACTTCCAGTGCTTTGTTGACTACAGATAGTGAGCCTGGGCATCCGAGTCTTATGACAGATCGTAGAGAGAAAGGTCACTGCTGAGTATAATATTAGGTTTATACTTGTGATCATGGCCTTGATTATGTTGATACCTGCCTTTTCAAGATTTTTTTTATCAAAAACAATTATTTTTTGTCAAATGCTTTTTCTGTGTCAGATGACCATATCGTTTTTATACTTCATTTTGTTATTTGGGTGTATCTTATTGATTTTCAGATGCTGAATCATCCTTACATCCTGGAATGCATCATACCTGATAACTAGGTATGTTCTTTTCAGTGTATTGTTGAATTCATGTCACAAATAATTTGTGGAGAATTTTTGCATCTCTGATAGTCAGAGATATTTGCCTGTCACTTTCTTTTCTCATGATATCTTCTAGTTTTGGAATCATACTAGGGCTGGCCTTATAAAATGGATGAAGTGTTAATTCCAATCCTTCTAAAACTATATCAAGAATAGAAGAGGAAGTAGCTTTTCCTGAAAAGTTTGGTAGCATTCACCAGTGAGGCCATCTGGTTGTGGACATTTGTTTGTTGGGACAAGCAGTTAGGCTTCTTTCATAGAAAGGCTGGTGATAGATTTCAGTTCTGTTGGTGTAGCACCATAGGGGTGGGAGCCTATAAAAGTTATCACTCTGATTACACTCTGATGGGACCAGTAACACATATGTCTGTAACAATCAGATCCAGGTGAGTAGGGGGTGTTCCTTGGGTGGCAGCTGCAAAAACCAGGGCACCAGACACATTAAAAAAACTTCCCTCCAAGTGACACTGGTGCTAAGGCAGATGGCAGTGGGAGAATGTGAGGACTGTACCCACTTTGTGAGGTGTCTGTAGTTTGCCCTTAGATAGGTGTTTAATTAGAAGCCTGTCCCTCAGCTCATAGCTCTGATGATAAGGTCATAGGCTTTTTTCCACAGGAAGACTGAACTTCTGTATTTGTTGCTTCTTTCTGTACACTGAAGGTAGTAGCTCTTGCAGAACTCTTTCACCATGGGCGTTAGCAAGTCTGAAGAAGAGTAGGAAGATGATGACAACCAGCCTTCATCCTGTACAGTATGACAGACTTGTGCTTTAAACTAACAAATCAGTCTTTTGCATATAAAATCTAGGTGCTGGGATCCCTGGGTGGCTCAGCGGTTTGGTGCCTGCCTTCAGCTCAGGGCATGATCCTGGGGTCCTGGGATTGAGTCCCACATGGGGCTCCCTCACAGGGAGACTGCTTCTCCCTCTGCCTTGTCTCTGCCTCTTTCTCTGAGTCTCTCATGAATAAATAAATAAAATCTTTTAAAAAATTAAAAAAAAATCTAGGTGCTTTTCAAAGGACTGCTTCTGTGCTGGGCATGGGAGTGAGTCTGCCTACAAGCACTTTAAGGGCCATGATTTAGTTCACCACAGGTGAACATGATTTAGTTTACCACAGGTGTCCTAGACATGTGTCCTATTGGTGCTGGGCATGGGAGTGTGTGAGTCTGCCTACAAGCATTTTAAGGGCCATGATTTAGACCCACAGGTGTCCTAGACATGTGACCTATTGGTTTGCAAAGCCAGACGTTTTAGAGGACTCTCATGTGCCAGTCTTAAAGGTTGGGGTGCCTGATATGGATTCCCATGCTGGCAGTGGGGTTTATAGCAAACCTGTGTCTCAGCCTTTCCTCATTGCTTCTGTGTATTTCCCCCCCTAGAGGACATTATTCTATAGATATCTGTAGATTTGGAGTGTTCTTTAGAGGAGGTGACATACGCACATGAGAAAATGCTCTGCATCACTTGCCATCAGGGAAATACAAATCAAAACCACAATGAGATACCACCTCACACCAGTGAGAATGGGGAAAATTAACAAGGCAGGAAACAACAAATGTTGGAGAGGATGCGGAGAAAAGGGAACCCTCTTACACTGTTGGTGGGAATGTGAACTGGTGCAGCCACTCTGGAAAACTGTGTGGAGGGTCCTCAAAGAGTTAAAAATAGATCTGCCCTATGACCCAGCAATTGCACTGCTGGGGATTTACCCCAAAGATACAGATGTAATGAAACGCCGGGACACCTGCACCCCAATGTTTATAGCAGCAACGTCCACAATAGTCAAACTGTGGAAGGAACCTCAGTGTCCATCGAAAGACGATGGATAAAGAAGATGTGGTTTATGTATACAATGGAATATTACTCAGCCATTAGAAACGACAAATACCCACCATTTGCTTCAATGTGGATGGAACTGGAGGGTATTATGCTGAGTGAAATAAGTCAATCGGAGAAGGACAAACATTATATTGTCTCATTCATTTGGGGAATATAAATAATAGTGAAAGGGAATAGAAGGGAAGGGAGAAGAAATGGGTAGGAAATATCAGAAAGGGAGACAGAACATGAAGACTCCTAACTCTAGGTAATGAACTAGGGGTGGCAGAAGGGGATGAGGGCGGGGGGTGGGGGTGAATGGGTGATGGGCACTGACGGGGGCACTTGATGGGATGAGCACTGGGTGTTATTCTGTATGTTGGCAAATTGAACACCAATAAAAAATATTATTAAAAAAATTTTTTAAAAAAGGAAAAAAAATAGAGGAGGTGACATACAGTTCTTATATCACCATTTTGAACCAGAACCTAGAGGTAGATTTATTTTTATTTTTATTTTTTATTTTTTTATTTATTTATGATAGTCACAGAGAGAGAGAGAGAGGCAGAGACACAGGCAGAGGGAGAAGCAGGCTCCATGCACTGGGAGCCCGACGTGGGATTTGATCCCGGGTCTCCAGGATCGCGCCCTGGGCCAAAGGCAGGCGCCAAACCGCTGCGCCACCCAGGGATCCCTAGAGGTAGATTTATTAAAGGATATACAGACTTTCATAGTTTGTTGAGTATAAATTTTTAAGTATCAGGAAAAAGTTGGAACTCTAGTACTAATTCTCATGATTGCAAGGGTAATTCTTAAGCAATATAACTCAATAGCTTAATAAGACCATTAGGAATAAATTTGGAGTATACTAACATGGTAATATACATTTTGGTATAATAAAACCATAAGAGAGTGCACAATGGAAAAATAAAGTAGCAAATAATCCCCTTAGCTCTTCTGCATTTAGGAAGCCTTGGTTCATACTTTTACTGGTGATTCTTTCAGTGTATAGTACCCGCTAAATTGAGTAATGCCATAATCTGTGTTTATCCACACCTCAGAAATTCTATTTTTGTCCAATCTTCTCAAAAGAAGCTATAATGAACTGGATCAGTATAATGATTTTTTTCTTTTCTATTTCTAGATAAAAAATAATAAAAATAAATAATTCTACCTCTATCTTCTCAAAATGATGTTTCGGGAATTTCAAGTTTTGCTTTAACTTACAAGCAATTAAAAACAAAATGTGTGTTCACAGTGAGACAATGAAACATAAGTCACTTGAGTATAAACATAATCCTGTTCCTTAAACGTGGTTTTGGCAATGGATTTTGAACAGAGCTGTAAGTTAATTATAATCTTTGCTACACTTAACCAGTCATGATGTATACCCAAAGTGGGCAGAAAATACAACAAAACATTTCATCCTGCCCAAATGGGTAATCTTGATAAAGTGACAATCCAGCAGGTGAAGTGAACAAATATAGTCACAAGCCCAGTTATTAGTAGTAGTTTATAGAAATAAATTTATCTGGGTCATTAGAATATTAGTTTTCAGTTCTTGGGCCAACCTCTATGCATCCTGTTTTCACAGCAATATATAATGAGAGTGTGGAACCATAATTTTTGAGGGCTTTTGTTTGTCTTCATATTTCCACATGGTTCAGAAATAAAGATGAAGGAAATAAATTCTATCAAGGGCATACTAGGAAATACAGAGGAGATAAAAGCTGTACTCAGTATTGAAGAATGTATAGGATTTTAAGGGGTGCAGGTAGAGATGCATAATCCTTCAATGAGGAATAGAGAGCGCTAACATGAACAGGTGGAAATGCTAAAGTAGGAAGTAGTGAAAAGACCCAATTATGTTTGTTTCAGATTTATGGTAGTGTTCCAGATTATTTTAATTTTTAGTGGCTTTTTTAAGTTTTCAAAAGTTTTAAAGTTATGAAATGATCATATATTATATATTTCTTATCTATAATCAGAAAACAAAAACAACACAAAAAAACATTATTTATAATTTGTGTGTTGTATTTCAAATTTCATCCTGGAGGGCCATGGTGGTGTTTCCAGCAGCATCAGCTTTACCCAAAAACTTGTTGGAAATGCAAATTTTTGAATTCCACTGAATCAGACTCTCTAGGAACAGAACCCAGCAGTTGGTGATTTTACAGGGTCTTCAGGTGATTCTGATACAACTCAAATTTGAAAACTATTGGTTTAAAAGGGTATCATTGCTTTTGTTTTTTTTTTTAAAGATGAGGTGAATGAAACTCAAAACCAGTAAATAAGTCAGATGGCAAAAGATAGAGCAAGGATTATCAATTAACTTTATTGAGATCCTAAGCATGTGCATTTTCTTCTCAAGCCCATTATCATCAATATGAATGTAGTATTTTTTAAAAAGAAGCAAGTGTGTTTAACTGTTACTGACCTAATTTATGTCAACGTTCTATCTGCAAATGTACAATTTCTGGAAGGGTTATTTCAAATGAGAAATTAAAATTTCCTTAAAACTATGATATTGTATAAGGTTCAAAAACTGGATGACCTGCAGAAAATTTAGTATATTTTGGAGAGGTATAATTAAATGAATGAAAAACTAGCATCTTGTCCATTTGGGCTACTCTAACACAGTACCCTAGATTGGGTGAGTTTTACAAGCAACAGAAATTTCCTCCTACAGTGGTGGTGGCTAGAAGTCCAAGATCAGGTGCCAGTAGGGTTAGGTTCTAGTGAAGACCCTCTTCTAGGTTGTATATTGCCCTGATGACTTCTGTTATCCTGTTAGTTCTCCTGCCTCTTCTATAACATCCATGAGTCTCTACTCTCATGATTAAACCACTTCTTAAAAGTCCCACCTCTAAATACCATCACACTGGGGATTAGATTTCAATGTATGAATTCTAAAGGAACACAAGTCTTCAATCTATACTAACTACTTACTACATATTTTATATTTCCTACAGGCTGTCTATGGGGGAACCATGAGAATAAGAATTGGTCTAATATTCTCAGAAAGTCCTTTGATACAAACTGGGTGACATAATCCAGAAATGTGGGGGGAAGTGAAAGGGGCAAACTTTGACCAACAGGAAAATACACATGAGAAGGAACTAGCAGTTAATAGTTTGCCTTTTTCCTCCACCCTCTACAAGGAGCTCTATGCAAACATGCTACAGATGTCTGTCCTTTGCATTCAGAAATTTAAATGCTGTGCCCAGTCACATAGAGTATCACCAGTAAAGCTTTAAGAGGTTAGTGTTTGTTCATAGTCCATTTCTTTGCATTCTAAAAAAGTGTATACATGCAAGTAAAATCCTGACTTTGGACGGGAGGAGTAATTTAATCAAATTTAAAAAGTAACCCCTGACATAATTCTAAGCAGACTTCAGAAGCTCAAATTTACTGTATAAATGAGAAATTTAATTCAGCTTTGAGCCTTACCCAATATGTTAATCATCAATAGCCTTATTAGTATAGTTCACTATTTATGGATGCAGAATAAAATATATCTCATTTTTAAAGCACAGCTACCCCTAATGGAAAAGAGTACATATTTCTTGGTAGCAAGCCTATACTAGTTATGAATTTTTAGACTAATTGTCTACAGGAGTGGCAGGAATACTACTGACACCGTGACTTGTGAGGAAAGCTATTTAGAATTTTTGAAAATTATATTTTAATTTTTCTTTTGTTCTGCCTTTCTGAAACCTCATCTAACGTGATATTACTGTCCTCTGTAAATATTTTTTGTGGAATTTGTATTTATTTTCATGTATAAATGTAGCCTATTGAAAATAGCAAATACATAGCAATCACTATTATATCATTTGGGGAGATAGAGTGTTTGGCAAGGTATTGGCTTATCTGTGTTCTGAATTTTTTTTTTTTTTTTGTATGGGCCATTCCAGAAGCTGGTAAATGACTATCTTCAAAGTTATGTATTTCATGTAAAAACTCCAGAATAAACTAAATTTAAGGCTAGCTATCAAATGGAGTTATAAGGCTTTAGTCTCTTTAGTGCTTTATTTTTTTCCTATTGATCTATCTTTCCCTGAGCCAACCGCATACATTTTAATCACCTCAGCTTTATAGGAAGTCTTGATATTTGATTAAAGCAAGTCACCCCTTAGCTCTACAATGTAAATGTTAGAAATCACTTGAGAAATTAGAAGAAATTTTGATTATAATTGCACTGAATCTTGTGACTAATTTAGAAATAATTTTCCTTTTTAATCATACTTGCCATACCTAAAAGCTATACATATATCTTAGCATTTATTTAGGCATTTTATAAGTCCCATATATCTGTCTTTACCTCAAGTTTATTGAGGTATAACTAATACAGAGTAAAATAAATCCTTTGGTCAATTTTGACAAATATGTAAAGTCCTGTCACTACTACTTCCTAAGACAGAACATTTTCATCATCTCCAAAAGTTTCCCTGCAGTGCTCCCCACTCACTACCCCTTGGCAACGACTGATCTGATATTTGTCCATAGCATTTTGCCTTTCCCAGAATATCATATAAAAGGAATCATACTCAGTGTATGACTTTTTCCACTTAGCATCATGCTTTTAAGATACATCTGTGTTGTTCTATACCAGATAAATTCACTCCATTTAATCACTAAGTATTATTTCATTGAGTGGATGTACCATGATTATCCATTTACCTGCTGATGTACATATGACTTGTTTCCAGTTTATGGTGATTATGAATAAAACAGTCATAAATGTTGACTTACAAGCTTGGTGTGGACATATTTTTGCATTCTTCTTGGATAAATATCTAGGTACTGGACTGCTTTGTCCAATACAGTAAGAGTACTTTTTAAAAAAGTCATTAGTATTCATGACTCATACCCCTACCCCTGCCACTGAAAACTGCAGTGGGGAGGGATGAGTAGATTGATCTACTCTGGGGCACAGAAAAAAGGCTATGAGTTGAAAGGGCAATTAGGATATGAAGGAACAGACTAGACATTTGCCAAATAGCAGAGAAACAGCTAGAACTCTCTCTGGGGTTGGAGGGGCTAGCAAGTGCCAGATTTACTTCTCCCTTGACCTTGATAGCACAGAAAAAAACAATGTCTGGGATTCCTAGGTAGCCCACTGCATTAGTGAGCTTTAAGCACCTATACCAACTCCAGGCATGTCACCAAAAGGGAACTTCCCTGAACGGTGCTCACTACAGCTCCAGCTATGTCACCAACATGACACAGGCACAAAGCACACCAAAATACTCCAGGCCTCTACCATTTCAGTTCCAGAAAATTCACATGCTTCAGTTCTGCCATTAGCCCTCACACCACTTAGAGCATCCAAAGACAAAGACTCTAAGAAGAGATGAAGGCATTATATAATGGTAATAGGGTCTAGCCAAGAAGAGAATCTAACACTTATAAATATCTATATATCTAACAATGGAGCACCTAAATATATAATGCAAGAATTAACAGATATAAAAAGAGGGTTGTCTGAGTGGCTCAGTGGTTGAGCATCTGCCTTTGGCTTGGGGGGTGATCCTGGGACCCTGGGATGGAGTCCTACATCGGGCTCCATGAAGGGAACCTGCTTCTTCCTCTGCCTCTCTCTTTCTGTGCCTCTCATGAATAAATAATAAAATAAAATAAAATAAAATAACATAACATAACATAACATAAAGGTAGAAATCAAGAGTAATATAATAATAGTAGGGGACTTTAACACCCACTTACATCAAGGGATAAATCATTCAGACAGAAACTCATTAAGGAAACAATGGCTTTCAATGAAACATTAGCCCACATGGATGTGACAAATATATATACAGAAAATTCCATCAAAAGACAGCAGAGTACACATTCTTTTCAAGTACACATGGATCATTCCCCAGGAGAAATCACATATTAGGCTACAGAACAAGTTTAAATAAATTTCAGAAGACTGAAATCCTATCAAGCATCATTTCTTACCACAATAGTATTAAACTAGAAATCAATTACAAGGAAAAAAAAAAACAACAAAAACACAGGCTGAATGACCCGGTACTAAATAACCAAAGGGTCAATGAAAAAAATACATGGAGACAAATGAGAATGGAAACAAAATGGTTCCAATTTTGAGGGATATAAGAAAAGCAGTTCTATAACATTAATGGCAATACAGGCCTATTTTAAGAAACAAGAAAAAGCTCAAACAACCTAATCATACATTTCAAGGAACTAGATACAGAAAAACAAAGTCCAAAGCAGGTAGAAGGAATGAAATAATAACTATCACAGGAGAAATAAATAGACACAAAGAAGAATAAAACAATCAATGAATCCCATAGATGGGTCCTTCAAAAGGTAAACAATTTTAACCAGACTCACCAGGAAAAAGGAGAGAGAACTCTAATAAATAAAATTATGTATGAAAAAAAGTAACACCCAAGACCATAAAATACAAATGACTATAAAAAGCTACTACGAAAAATTATATGCTAACACATTGGACAAACTAAAAGAAATGGATAAACACTTAAGAACATACATTCATCCAATAGTGAATTAGGAAGAGATAGAATCTGAACAGACTAATTACTAGTAATAAAATTAAATCAGTAATCAACATACCCCCTCACCCCAATCCCACCAAACAAAAGTCCAGGACTAGATGGGTTCATAGGTGAATTCTTTCAAACATTTAAAGAAGAATTAATATCCATTCTTCTCAAATTATAAAAAAGGGAAGAATGCTTCAGTACTCATATTATGAGGCCAGCAATAATACCCTGATATCAAAACCAGATAAATACAAAAAGAAAAAAAAAAAGACTGACAAGCCAATACTCTGATGAAAAGAGATACAAAAATTCTCAACAAAATATTAGCAAACTACATTCCACAATACATTAAAAGAATCATTCACCAAAATCACGTGGGATTCATTCCAGGGGAGAAGGATGGTTCTCCATAGCCACAAATACATCTATATGACATATCAAACTAAAAAATTAAAGGATAAAAAACACCATCAAAATTCAACATCTGTTCATGATCTCAACAAAATGGGTTTAGAAGGAACATACTTCAACATAACAAAGGCTATATTTAACAAACCCACAGCTAACATCATCACAGTCAAAGGTGAAAATCTGAAAGATTAGCCTGTGAAATCAAAGGACAAGATAAGGATGTTCACTCTCACCGGTTGTATTCAATGTGGTATTGGAAATCCTAGCTACAGCCATCAGACAAAATAAATAAATAAAAGGCATCAAATTGGTAAGGAAGTAGTTAAACTTTCACTCTGCAGAGAACATGATACCATATATAGAAAACCCTAAAGACTCCACCAAAAACCATGAATAGCAAATTCTTTAAATAATGAATTTTGATATAATAATGAATTCCATAAATTTGTGGGGTATAAAGTTAATGCACAGAAATCTGTTGCTTTCTTTTCAAGTTTTTAATCACCTGGTGCTCATCACAACAAGTTCACTCCTTAATCCCTATCATCTTTCATCCATCCCCCATCCGCTCTCCTCTGGTAACCACCAGTTCTCTATACTTAAGAATCTGTTTCTTGGTTTGTCTCTCTCTTTTTCACCCTTAAGAAATCTGTTGCATTTTTATTAGCACATTAATAAATAATAAAACTACAAGAAGACTATCCCTTCATATCAGTCAGAATGGCTAAGACACTAACAAAATGTACCAATAGTAACATTGCAGAAAGAGAAATTAAGGATACAATTCCTTTTATAATTGCACCCAAAACATTAAAATACCTAGGGATAAACTTACCCAGGGAGGTGAAAGACCTTTCTTCTGAAAAGTATAAAAGAATTATTTATGCAAGAAATTTAATATGATTCAAACATGAAAAGATATTCCATCCTCTTGGATTTAAAGAATATAGTTAAAATGTCCATACCACCCAAAGTCATCTGCAGATGCAATGCAATCCCTGTCAGTAAACCAATACTATTTTTCACAGAAGTAGAACGAATAATCCTAAATTATCTTTGGAACCACCAAAGACTCAGAAGAGCAAAAACAATCTTGAAAAAGAAGAGCAAAGCTGCAGGTATCACAGTCCCAGATTTCAAGATATACTACAAAGCTATACTACTTGAAACAATATGGTATTGGCATAATAGACACCTAAGTCAATGGAACAGGATACAGAGCTCTAGAGTAAACCCACATGTATATGCTCAGCTAACCAGCAAGAAAAGAGGCAGCAATATACACTAGGGAAAAGATGGCCTTTTCAATAGTTGGTAATGGGAAAACTGGACACTTCTAAAACCATACACAAAAATAAATTTTGAATGTATTGTTGCATTTGGTTTCCTAGTATTTTACCAAGGATTTGTACATCTATATTGATCAGGGGTATTGGCAAGTAGGCCACATTGAAACTTGAAACCATAAACTTCCTAAGAAAAAAAAACATAGGCTGTGAGACCTTGGACATCAGCTTTAGCAACATTTTTTTAGATATGTCTCCTCAGCCAAGAGAAACAAAAGTAAGAGTAAATTATTGGGACTACACCAAAATATAAAGCTTTGGCACAGTAAAGGAAACCAGCTACAAAGTTAAAAGGAGAGAAGGTATTTGTAAAGGATATATCTGGTAAGGGCTTACTATTCAAAGTATATAAAAACTTAAACTCAACACAAAAAAACTAATCCAACTAAAAATGGGCATGGGGGGATCCCTGGGTGGCTTGGCAGTTTGGTGCCTGCCTTTGGCCGGGGCCTGGTCCTGGAGTCCCAGGATCGAGTTCTGCGTCAGGCTCCCGGCATGGAGCCTGCTTCTCCCTCTGCCTGTGTCTCTGCCTCTCTCTCTCTCTCTCTCTCTCTGTGTGTGTGTCTATCATGAATAAATAAATAAAATTTTTTAAAAAAAATGGGCAGAGGACATTAATAGGTATTTTTCTAAGGAAGACCCACAGATGGCCAGCAGACACATGAAAAGATGTTTACCATCACTCATCCAACAGGGAAATGCAAATGAAAACCACAATGAGATACCATCCCACACCAGTCAGAATGGCTAGTATCAGAAAGAAATAACAAGACTGGTGAGGATATGGAAAAAAGAGAATCTTCAAGGACTGTTGGTATGAAGGTCAGATGGTACAGCCACTGTGGAAAACAGTATGTAGGTTCTTCAAAAAATTAAAAACAGTAATACCACACAGTCCAGAAATTCCACTACTGAATGTCTACCCAAAGTAAGTGAAAACACTAATTAAAAAAGATGGGAGTGCAATCTAAGTTTCCACTGAGAGGTGAATGGATAAGGAAAATGTAGTATAAATATACAGTGGGATATTACTCAGACATAAAAGGGAATTAGATCTTGCCAATTATGACAAAGTGGATAGACTTAGCAAGCATTATGCTAAGTGAAATACAACAAATATAATATTTCACTTAGCAGACATTATGCTAAGTGAAATACAACAAATATTTCACTTAAATATAATATAAAACAAAACAAATCAAGAAAAAGGAACAGACCCTGAAATACAGAGATTACACTGATGGTTTTCAGAAGGGAGGGTGTAGGGGAATGAGCAAAATGAGTCAAGGGGATTGGGAGACACAGACTTCCAGTATGGAATGTATGTTATGGAGACGAAATGTACAGTATAACAAATATAGTTAATGGTATAATTATTGTATGATATATGTTGTGGTGAGAACAGCTTAACATATAGAATTGTTGAATCACTATGTTGTATACCTGAAACTGGGATAACACTGTAACACTTCAATAAAAAAAGATAAGAAGACAAGGGTGCCTACTCTCACCACTCCTATTCAACATATTACTGGAGATCCTTGCAGAGGAGTCAGGAAAAAGAAGTAAAAAGGATTAGAATTGTACATGAAGAAGTGAAACTGTCATAATGCAGATAGGGTTTTATAAATAGAAAATACTAAAGTCTACACCTAAAAAATGCTGTATCTCAAAAAATTAAGTGAAGTTTCAGGAAACAAAATTATCAAGAAACAAATAGTGTTTTTATACATTAACAATGAAGTATGTGAAAATGAAATAAGCCAAAAAGTCCTTACTAAAAAACTTAACTAAGGAAATGAAAGATCACTACTCTGGGAACTTTAAGATATTGACGAAAGAAGCCAAAGAAGACATGAATAAATGAATGGTATTTTCTGTTCATGGATTGGAAGAATTAGTATTGTTAAAATATCTATACTATTAAAAGTACTTTATAGATTCAATGCAATATCTATCAAGATTTTAATGGCAATTTTTACAGGAGTAAAAAACATACTCCTAAAATAAAACGGAACCAGAGCAACCCAGGATAGTCAAAGTCATCCTCACAAGGAAGCAAAAAGCAGGAGACATCACACCTCTTGATTCTAAACTAGATTATCAAGCCACAGTCTTTATAGTATAGCTTATAGTTTTATAGCAGCACCATACTGTTTTAATAAAAACAGTCAAATAAATCAGAACTTATTCTGATTTTAATCAGAATTAAAAGCCCAGAAATAAACCCAAATATATACTATCAATATTTAATAATGGAGCCAATATAGTTCAATGGAGAAAAGACCATCTCTAATAAATGATGCTAATTAGATATTCACATGTAAAAGAAGAAAACTAGACCCCCATTACACCACTAACAAAAATTAACTTGAAATGACTTAAATATAAGACCTGAGACCATGAAACTCTTAGAAGAAAATAGGAAAAATGTTCTTTGCCATGGGTCTTGCCAGTGATTTTTTTTTTTTTGGATGTGGCACTTAAAGCACAAGCAAAAAAATACAAAATGAACATTGAGACTACATCAAACTAAAAAGCTTCTGTACAGCAAAAGAAATTATCAACAAAGTGAAAAGAGAACCTGCAGAGTGGGAAAATATATTTGCAAACTATATATCTGATGGGGGATTAATATTCATAATATATAAAAAATTCAAAGCAAATACAAATTAAAAAGCAAACAACAAATAATCTAATTTGGTGATCTAAATGAGCCAGAGACCTGAATATACATTTTTCCAAAGAAGTCCTGTACATGAGAAGATGCTCAGTATCATTAATCAGCAGGGAAATGCAAATTAAAAATACTATCAGATATCACCTCATGCCCATTACATAGCCATAATAATAAAACAAACAAACCTATAGGTCTGACCACCACTGCACCTACAGTAGTGGAGAACGGTCACTGCAGACAACCAGGCTGGGGGTCAGCCTCACCCACCAGTGCACTCACAGTAGTCATAGACCTTCATATCAGGAGAATGCATGCAGCCCACACAGGGGACACTCGGAACACCTAGTGCTCATGACCAGGGGGCATTGTTCTCTTCAGCCACACAGGAGGCCTTCTACAGAAAACTACTATCAAGACCAAGAGACGTAGCTGACCTACTTAATGCAAACAAACAAACACAGAAGATGAAACAGAGAAACATGTTCCAAGCAGAAGTATAAGACAAAACCTGTGAAAAAGATCTAAATGAAATGAATCAATCTACTGAAAAAATTAAAAGTAAAGGCCCTAAGGACATTTATTGAAATTTAAAGGATGGATTAACTCAGGGAGAAGTTTAAAAAAATCATAACTGAAAAATATAATAAATGAAATAAAAAATACACTAGATGTAAACAAGAGATTAGAGAAAGCAAAATGTATCAGCAAGCTGGAAGACAGGAGATAGGGGAGTGGAAATCACCAATGCCAAATATATATATATATATATAATAGGTTAATGGACCTCTGGGGACAGCATCAAGCATACTAACATTTGTTTCAAGGATATAAGAAGGAGAGGACAGAGAAAGGCACAGAAACCTTATTTAAAGAAATAGCAGCTCTAGTAAACCTCCCTAACTTGGGGAAGGAAACAGAAGTTCATGTCGAGGAAAGAGAGAGCCCCAAATAAGATGAACCCAAGAAGGTCCATACAAAGAGACATAATAATTAAAATGTCAAAAATCAAAGATAAAGAGAAAATCTTAATAGCATCAATAGGAAAGCAAATATTTATGTACAAGCAAAACTCGACTGTCAGCTGATTCTTCAGCTTAAACCTTGCAGGCCATAAGAGAGTGACATGATATATTCACAGTGCTGAAAAGAAAAATCATACAACTGAGAATGATTTACCTCCCTGTAAGACTGTCATTCAGAATTAAAGGTGAGAATAATGAGTTCATTGCTACTAAAAAAAGAAGAGTTAATACATATTCTTCTCAGACTATTCCAAAAACCAGAAGAGGAAGGAAAGCTTCCAAGATCATTCTATGAGGTCAGCATTACACTGATAACAAAACTGGAAAAAAAAAAAAAAAAACTGGAAAAGATACTACAAAACAGAAACAAAAACAAACTAAAAAAACTACAGGCCAGTACCTTCGTGAAGATAGATGTAAAAATCCTTAAAATAATAGCAAACTAAATGCAATATAGTAAAAGAATTCATTCATTGTAATCAAGTGGAATTTACTTCATTGAACAAGGATGGTTCAATATTCACAAATCTATCAACATGACTCATTTCATTTACAAAATGAAAGATAAAAACAATATGGTCATCTCAACAGATGAAGAGAAACCATTTGACAAAATTCAACATCCATCCATGATAAAAGCATCCAGGAAAGTGGATTTAGAAGGAACATATATCAACATAACAGAAGCCATATATGATAGGCCCATGTTTGACATCATACTCAGTGGTAAAAATCTAATAGCTTTTCCTCTAAGATCTGGAGCAACACAAGAATGTTTATTTTTGCTAGTTTTAATCACCCTAGTATTGTATATCTATTTAATAACTTCCCCAACAATCAGAAAAGAAGAAGAAAAGACGTCAAATCAGTAAGAAAAAAGTTAAACTGTTTTAGCAGTTTAGCTTTTATTAGCTTTTTTATTAGCATGACATGACATTATGCATAGAAAACCCCTAAAGAGTTCACCAAATAACTATTAGAAATAGTAAATGAACTCAGTAAAGTTGCAGACTATAAAATTAATATACAGAAATGTATTGCATTTCTAAACACTAGTAATACACTATGAGAAATAAATCAAGAAAAATTCTTAATTACAATGGCATCATAAGGAATAAAACACCTGGAAATAAATTTAATCAAGGAAATGAAAGACTTTAAAACAATGATAAAAGAAATTTTGGCTCAGGTCATGATCCCGCGGTCATGGGATGGAGCCCGCCTCAGGCTCTGTGCTCAGTGTGGAGTCTGCTTCAAATTCTCTTCCTCTATCCCTCTTTCTCTCTCTCCCTCTCAAATAAATAAATGAAGTCTTAAAAAAAAAAAAAGAATTTGGAAGACAACCAAGCTGGAGGATGTCACAATACCACATTTTAAATTGTACCCCAAGGCTGTGGTAATCATAAATATGGTATTAGCATAAAAGCAGACATACTAATTGAGGGAACAAAATAGAGTCCAGAAAGAATCCCATGCTTATAAGGTCATTTAATTTAAGATATAGGGGGCACCTAGGTGGCTCAGTGGGTGAGCATCTGCCTTTGGCTCAGGTTGTGATCCTGAGGTCCTGGGATTGAGTCCCACATGGGATTCCCTGAGGGGAGCCTGCTTCTCCCTCTGCCTATGTCTCTGCCTCTCTCTCTGTGTGTCTCTCATGAATAAGTAAAATATTAAAAAAATTATGACACAGGAGGAAAAAATATACAATGGGGAAAAGATAATTTTTTCAGTAAATGATGGGAGAATTAGATAGCTCCATGCAAAATAGTGGTACTGCACTAGTTTATTACATCATACAACAACAACAAAAAAAAGAGATACTCAGAATGGATTAAAGACCTTCATGTAAGACATCCCAAAAGAAACCACAAAACTCCCAAAAGAAAACAGGCAGTAAATTCTTGGACATCAGTCTTAGCAATATTTTTCTGGATCAGTCTCAGGAAAAGGAAACTGAAACAAAAACAATTGGGGTTACATCAAACCCAAAACTTTTACACAATGAAGGAAAAAATGAACTGAAAAGGTAACCTGATGAATGGGATAAGGGATTTGTAAAAGATGTAGGAGATATGTAATTAATATCCAAAATATATAGTGAACTCTTAGAACTTCTATAATTTAAAAAAGTAGGCAGAAGACCCGAATGGCTGTTTTCCCAAGAAATACAGATGGCCAAAAGATACGGGAAAAGATCCTCAATGTCATTAATCACCAGGGAAATGTAATTCAATCTACAATGAGATATCACCTCACACCAGTCAGAATGACTAGTATCAAAAAGACAAGCAACAAGTGTTGGTGAGGATGTGGAGGAAAAGAAACCTTGTGCAATGTTGGTTGGAATATAAATTCGTACAGCCATTGTGGAAAACAGTATAAAAGTTCCTTAAAAAATTAAAAATAAGAATATTATACAATCCAGTAATTCCAATTCTGGGCATTTACTAGAAGAAATAAAAAAAAAAACTCAAGAAAATAAATGCATCCCTATGTTTATTGTAAAACTACTTACAACCAGGATAGGAAAGCAACTTAACTGTCCATTGATAGATGAGTGGATAATGAAAGTGTGTATATAAAAGAGTGAACTCTTGCCATTTGTGACACCATGGATGGACTTAGAAAGCATTATGCTAAATAAAGCCATAACATTTCACTTATGTGTAGCGTCTAAAAAACCAAACAAACAAGCAAAGATAAAACAAAACAAAAACCAGAAACAGCCTCCTAAAGGCACAGAACAAATTGATAATCACCATAGGGGAAGATCTGGCAAAATTGGTGAAAGGGATTAATAGGTACAAAATTCCAGTGATCAAATATGTAAGTCAGGGGATGTAACGTATAGTACAGGAAATACAGTAAATAATTTTTCAAGAACTTTGTATGGTAACAGATGTTAACCATACACTTATCTGGATGAACATATTTCCTAATGTATGTAATTGTCCATTCACTGAGTTGTCTACCTGAAGCTAATATATCAACTATACCTCAATTATCTATATCTATATCAACTATACCTCGATTAAATATATATCCTGTATACACACACATACATATATACATAGAAGAGATAACAGGCTGGAGAGGAGTTGGAGAAAATAAACTCCTACACACTTTTGATGGGACTGTAAATTGGTTGCAGCCACTGTGAAAAATCTGTGGAGGATTTTCGGAAAATGAAAAGCCAAATTACTATATGATCCAGCAATTCTACTTCAAGAAATATATTCCAAAGAAATGAAAACACTAACTTGAAAAGGCTATTTGCTTCCCCATGGTCTTAGCAGCATTATTGACAATAACCAAGACATGGAAACAACTTAGTGTCCATCAAGAGATGGATGAATAAAGAAGTTGTGGTGTATATACAATGCAGTATTACTCAGCTATTAAAACAACAATGGGACGCCCAAGGGGATCTGGGGTTAAGTGCTTGCCTGCAGCCCAGGGCGTGATCCTGGAGACCTGGGATCAAGTCCCACATCAGGCTTATCAGGCTTCCTGCGTGGAGCTTGCTTCTCCCTCTGCCTGTGTCTCTGCCTCTCTCTCTCTCTCTCTCTCTCTCTCTCTGTCTCATGAATAAATAAATAAAGTCTTTAAAAAATAAATAAAACAACAACAAGGAGATCCTGCCATTTGTGATAACATGGATGGACCCTGACAGCATCATGGTAAGTGAGATGCCAGAGAAAGACAAATATTGTGTGATCTCTCTTACATGTAGAGTCAAAAAACCCCAAAAACTCAGAAAAAGAGATCATATGGGGGTTACCACAGGCATAGGGTGGGAGAAGTGAATTGGAAAAAGGTGGCCAAAGTATATAAACCTCCAGTTAAAATATAAGTAAGTACGTATGATGGCTGCACTTAGCATGATCTAGATATGAAAAAGTTAAAAGACTAAATCCAGGGAGGAGGGGCAAGATGGCGGCGGAGTAGGGTCTCCAAGTCACTTGTCCTCAACAAATTACCTAGAAAACATTCAAATCATCCTGAAAATCTACGAATTCAGCCTGAGATTTAAAGAGAGACCAGCTGGAACGCTGCAGTGAGAAGAGTTCGCGCTTCTATCAAGGTAGGAAGACGGGGAAAAAGAAATAAAGACACAAAAGGCCTCCGAGGGGGAGGGACCTGCGAGGAGCCGGGCTGAGGCCGGGGCGAGTGTCCCCAGGACAGGAGAGCCCCGTCCCGGAGGAGCAGGAGCTGCACCGACCTTCCCGGGGGAAAGGCCTCCCAGGGAATTGGAGCAGGATCCCCAGAAAGGCGGGGATGCCCTCGGGCTCCCTGGGACAGTAACAGAGGAACTGCGCCCCGGGAGAGTGCGCCGAGCTCCCTAAGGGCTGCAGCGCTCGGCGGGGCCCGGAGCAGCTCGGAGGGGCTCGGGCGGCGGCTCCACGGAGGGGGCTGCGGGGCTCCGGGAACAGCTCGGAGGGGCTCGGGCGGCGGCTCCGCGGAGGGGGCTGCGCGGCTCCGGGAACAGCTCGGAGGGGCTCGGGCGGCGGCTCCGCGGAGGGGGCGGCGCGGCTCCGGGAACAGCTCGGAGGGGCTCGGGCGGCGGCTCCGCGGAGGGGGCTGCACCGCCGGGAGCGCGAATCCAACAGCGCAGGCCCCGGAGCACAGGGCGCCGGGACACAGCCCAGGATCCGGCCTTCCCCCGGGACAGGCAGAGGCCGGGAGGGCCCAGGACAGCGAGGACGCTCCTGCCCTGAGCTGAGCAGATCAGCGGCCCCGCCCCGGAGCCTCCAGGCCCTGCAGCCGGAGAGCCCCGGAGCTACTGCGGGGGCTGACTCCAGGGTCCCAGAGCTGCCCCCGCCACTGTGGCTTCCTCCCGGGGCCTCACGGGGTGAACAACCCCCACTGAGCCCTGCACCAGGCAGGGGCAGAGCAGCTCCCGCAAGTGCTAACACCTGAGAATCAGCACAGCAGGCCCCTCCCCCAGAAGACCAGCTAGACGGACAAGTTCCAAGGGAAGTCAAGGGACTTAAAGAACACAGAATCGGAAGATACTCCCCCGTGTTTTTTTTGTTTTCTTTTTTTTTTTTTTTTGTTTTGTGCTTTTTTTTTTTCTTTTCTCTCTTTCTTCTTGATTTCTGATTGCGTCCCCCACCCCCCCTTTTTTTTTCTTTTTTCTCCTTTCTTTTTCTCTTTCCCCCCCCTTTTTTTTCTTCTTTCTCTTTTTTCTTTTTCTCTTTTCTTTCCTTCTCTCTCTTTTTCTCCTTTTCCCAATACAACTTGTTTTTGGCCACTCTGCACTGAGCAAAATGACTAGAAGGAAAACCTCACCTCAAAAAAAAGAATCAGAAACAGCCCTCTCTCCCACAGAGTTACAAAATATGGATTACAATTCAATGTCAGAAAGCCAATTCAGAAGCACTATTATACAGCTACTGGTGGCTCTAGAAAAAACCATAAAGGACTCAAGAGACTTCATGACTGCAGAATTGAGATCCAATCAGGCAGAAATTAAAAATCAATTAAATGAGATACAATCCAAGCTAGAAGTCCTAACGAGGCTTGACGAGGTGGAAGAACGAGTGAGTGACATAGAAGACAAGCTGATGGCAAAGAGGGAAACTGAGGAAAAAAGAGACAGGCAATTAAAAGACCATGAGGATAGATTAAGGGAAATAAATGACAGCCTGAGGAAGAAAAACCTACGTTTAATTGGGGTTCCCGAGGGCGCCGAAAGGGACAGAGGGCCAGAATATGTATTTGAACAAATCCTAGCTGAAAACTTTCCGAATCTGGGAAGGGAAAGAGGCATTCAGATCCAGGAAATAGAGAGATCCCCCCCTAAAATCAACAAAACCCGATCAACACCTCGACATTTAATAGTGAAGCTTGCAAATTCCAAAGATAAGGAGAAGATCCTTAAAGCAGCAAGAGAAAAAAAGTCCCTGACTTTTATGGGGAGGAATATTAGGGTAACAGCAGACCTCTCCACAGAGACCTGGCAGGCCAGAAAGGGCTGGCAGGATATATTCAGGGTCCTAAATGAGAAGAACATGCAACCAAGAATACTCTATCCAGCAAGGCTTTCATTCAAAATGGAAGGAGAGATAAAGAGCTTCCAAGACAGGCAGGAACTGAAAGAATATGTAACCTCCAAACCAGCTCTGCAAGAAATTTTAAGGGGGACTCTTAAAACTCCCCTTTAAGAAGAAGTTCAGTGGAACAATCCACAAAAACAAGGACTGAATAGATATGATGACACTAAACTCATATCTCTCAATAGTAACTCTGAACGTGAATGGGCTTAATGACCCCATCAAAAGGCGCAGGGTTTCAGACTGGATTAAAAAGCAGGACCCATCTATTTGCTGTCTACAAGAGACTCATTTTAGACAGAAGGACACCTACAACCTGAAAATAAAAGGTTGGAGAACCATTTACCATTCAAATGGTCCTCTAAAGAAAGCAGGGGTAGCCATCCTTATATCAGATAAATTAAAATTTACCCTGAAGACTATAGTGAGAGATGAAGAGGGACACTATCTCATACTCAAAGGATCTATCCAACAAGAAGACTTAACAATTCTCAATATATATGCCCCAAATGTGGGAGCTGCCAAATATTTAAACCAATTAATAACCAAACTGAAGAAATACTTTGATAATAATACACTTATACTTGGTGATTTCAATCTAGCTCTTTCTATACTAGATAGGTCTTCTAAGCACAACATAGCCAAAGAAACGAGAGCTTTAAATGATACACTGGACCAGATGGATTTCACAGATATCTACAGAACTTTACATCCAAACTCAACTGAATACACATTCTTCTCAAGTGCACATGGAACTTTCTCCAGAATAGACCACATACTGGGTCACAAATCGGGTCTGAACCGATACCAAAAGATCGGGATAGTCCCCTGTATATTCTCAGACCATAATGCCTTGAAATTAGAACTTAATCACAACAAGAAGTTTGGAAGGACCACAAACACATGGAGGTTAAGGACCATCCTGCTAAAAGATGAAAAGGTCAACCAGGAAATTAAGGAAGAATTGAGAAGATTCATGGAAACTAATGAGAATGAAGATACAACCGTTCAAAATCTTTGGGACGCAGCAAAAGCAGTCCTAAGGGGGAAATACATCGCAATACAAGCATCCATTCAAAAACTGGAAAGAACTCAAATTCAAAAGCTCACCTTACACATAAAGGAACTAGAGAAAAAGCAACAAATGGACCCCACCCCCAGCAGAAGAAGACAGTTAATTAAAATTCGAGCAGAACTAAATGATATCGAGACCAAAAGAACTGTGGAACAGATCAACAGAACCAGGAGTTGGTTCTTTGAAAGAATTAATAAGATAGATAAACCATTAGCGAACCTTATTAAAAAGAAGAGAGAGAAGACTCAAATTAATAAAATCATGAATGAGAAAGGAGAGATCACTACCAACACCAAGGAAATACAAACGATTCTAAAAACATATTATGAACAGCTGTATGCCAATAAATTAGGAAATCTAGAAGAAATGGATGCATTCCTGGAAAGCCACAAACTACCAAAACTGGAGCAGGAAGAAATAGAAAACCTGAACAGGCCAATAACCAGGGAGGAAATTGAAGCAGTCATCAAAAACCTCCCGAGACACAAGACTCCAGGGCCAGATGGCTTCCCAGGGGAATTCTATCAAACGTTTAAAGAAGAAATCATACCTATTCTACTAAAGCTGTTTGGAAAGATAGAAAGAGATGGAGCACTTCCAAATTCGTTCTATGAGGCCAGCATCACCTTAATTCCGAAACCAGACAAAGACCCCACCAAAAAGGAGAATTACAGACCAATATCCCTGATGAACATGGATGCAAAAATTCTCAACAAGATACTAGCCAATAGGATCCAACAACACATTAAGAAAATTATTCACCATGACCAAGTAGGATTTATCCCTGGGACACAAGGCTGGTTCAACACTCGTAAAACCATCAATGTGATTCATCATATCAGCAAGAGAAAAACCAAGAACCATATGATCCTCTCATTGGATGCAGAGAAAGCATTTGACAAAATACAGCATCCATTCCTGATCAAAACACTTCAGAGTGTTGGGATAGAGGGAACTTTCCTCGACATCTTAAAAGCCATTTACGAAAAGCCCACAGCAAATATCATTCTTAATGGGGAAGCACTGGGAGCCTTTCCCCTAAGATCAGGAACAAGACAGGGATGTCCACTCTCACCACTGCTGTTCAACATAGTTCTGGAAGTCCTCGCCTCAGCAATCAGACAACAAAAAGACATTAAAGGCATTCAAATTGGCAAAGAAGAAGTCAAACTCTCCCTCTTCGCCGATGACATGATACTCTACCTAGAAAACCCCAAAGCCTCCACCCCAAGATTGCTAGAACTCATACAGCAATTTGGTAGCGTGGCAGGATACAAAATCAATGCCCAGAAATCAATGGCATTTCTATACACTAACAATGAGACTGAAGAAAGAGAAATTAAGGAGTCAATCCCATTTACAATTGCACCCAAAAGCATAAGATACCTAGGAATAAACCTTACCAAGGAGGTGAAGGATCTATACCCTAAAAACTATAGAACACTTCTGAAAGAAATTGAGGAAGACACAAAGAGATGGAAAAATATTCCATGCTCATGGATTGGCAGAATTAATATTGTGAAAATTTCAATGTTACCCAGGGCAATTTACACGTTCAATGCAATCCCTATCAAAATACCATGGACTTTCTTCAGAAAGTTAGAACAAATTATTTTAAGATTTGTGTGGAATCAGAAAAGACCCCGAATAGCCAGGGGAATTTTAAAAAAGAAAACCATAGCTGGGGGCATCACAATGCCAGATTTCAGGTTGTACTACAAAGCTGTGGTCATCAAGACAGTGTGGTACTGGCACAAAAACAGACACATAGATCAATGGAACAGAATAGAGAACCCAGAAGTGGACCCTGAAATGTATGGTCATCTAATATTCGATAAAGGAGGAAAAACTATCCATTGGAAGAAAGACAGTCTCTTCAATAAATGGTGCTGGGAAAATTGGACATCCACATGCAGAAGAATGAAACTGGACCACTCTCTTTCACCATACACAAAGATAAACTCAAAATGGATGAGAGATCTAAATGTGAGACAAGAGTCCATCAAAATCCTAGAGGAGAACACAGGCAACACCCTCTTTGAACTCGGCCACAGTAACTTCTTGCAAGATACATCCACAAAGGCAAAAGAAACAAAAGCAAAAATGAACTATTGGGACTTCATCAAGATAAGAAGCTTTTGCACAGCAAAGGATACAGTCAAAAAAACTAAAAGACAACCTACAGAATGGGAGAGGATATTTGCAAACGACATATCAGATAAAGGGCTAGTTTCCAAAATCTATAAAGAACTTATTAAACTCAACACCAAAGAAACAAACAATCCAATCATGAAATGGGCAAAAGACATGAAGAGAAATCTCACAGAGGAAGACATGGACATGGCCAACATGCACATGAGAAAATGCTCTGCATCACTTGCCATCAGGGAAATACAAATCAAAACCACAATGAGATACCACCTCACACCAGTGAGAATGGGGAAAATTAACAAGGCAGGAAACCACAAATGTTGGAGAGGATGCGGAGAAAAGGGAACCCTCTTACACTGTTGGTGGGAATGTGAACTGGTGCAGCCACTCTGGAAAACTGTGTGGAGGTTCCTCAGAGAGTTAAAAATAGACCTGCCCTACGACCCAGCAATTGCACTGTTGGGGATTTACCCCAAAGATTCAGATGCAACGAAACGTCGGGACACCTGCACCCCGATGTTTCTATCAGCAATGGCCACAATAGCCAAACTGTGGAAGGAGCCTCGGTGTCCATCGAAAGATGAATGGATAAAGAAGATGTGGTTTATGTATACAATGGAATATTACTCAGCGATTAGAAACGACAAATACCCACCATTTGCTTCAACGTGGATGGAACTGGAGGGTATTATGCTGAGTGAAATAAGTCAATCGGAGAAGGACAAGCAGTGTATGTTCTCATTCATTTGGGGAATATAAATAATAGTGAAAGGGAATATAAAGGAAGGGAGAAGAAATGTTGGGAAATATCAGGAAGGGAGACAGAACATAAAGACTCCTAACTCGGGGAAACGAACTAGGGGTGGTGGAAGGGGGGAGGAGGGCGGGTGTTGGAGGGGAATGGGTGACGGGCACTGAGGTGGACACTTGACGGGATGAGCACTGGGTGTTTTTCTGTATGTTGGTAAATTGAACACCAATAAAAATTAATTAAAAAAAAAAGAAAAAAGACTAAATCCAGAGAGTTTTCACCAAAAGGAATTTTTTTTTCTGTTTTTTTCTTTTTATTTATAGGATATGGTGGCGGTCAGTCAATTTGTTGCAATAATCATTTCACAGTATATGTAAGTCAAATCACTATTGCTAAATACCTTATACAGAAATAAATTGTAATTATATTTCAATAAAACTGGGGGAATAAAAAAGAAGTGTCCTGAAACCACGAGGTAGATTCACTCCTGTGTGGGAGAAGAAGAAGGAATGTGGAGCAGGAAAGGCATTAAGACTAGAAAACAGATCTAAAATAATTTTGGCAAGGTTGATAAAGCCAATTTTCCTGTTAGCATAATTCTGTATCTCTCAGGAGTGTCTTCCTAGTACCTGTCAAGCTCAGTTACTGGCTGGAAGCAGCCTGTCAGAAGCATGGCCTTGGCACTAACTCATTGGTGGATTTCAGAGAGAATCACTGGAGCCAGTTAATTATACTTCCTGTGGTGGGAGAGCTAAGAGGCACATTTTCATCTTCACCACATTCATTTTGTTTTGTTTTGTTTTGGCAAATGAAGCAGGTGTTTTTTTTTTAAAGAATTTATTTATTGGGGAACCCTGGGTGGCGCAGCGGTTTGGTGCTTGCCTTTGGCCCAGGGCGCGATCCTGGAGACCTGGGATCGAATCCCACGTCGGGCTCCCGGTGCATGGAGCCTGCTTCTCCCTGTGCCTGTGTCTCTGCCTCTCTCTCTCTCTCTCTGTGTGACTATCATAAATAAATAAAAATTAAAAATAATTATAAAAAAAGAATTTATTTATTTATTTGAGAGGGAGAGATTGAGGAGAGAAAATGAGCACAAGCAGCGGGAGCAGCAGGCAGAGGGAGAGGGAGAAGAGTAGGCCCCCCCATGGAACAGGGACCCTGATGTGGGGTTCGATCTCAGAACCCCAGGATCATGCCCTGAGCTGAAGGCAGATGCTTAAACTATTGAGCCACCCAGGCATCCCGAAGCAGATCTTATGAATCAAAATAAGGTACTAGCTCTGCCTATATTCTTTTTGATGTAACTGGTGCAAGACAGCACACTCTGGGAGTACTAGAAGGCTCTACTCACATTTTACCTACAAGAAAAGAGAATGTTGCACTCATCCTGAAGACAGCACAGGTTTCCCTACTGTGGAACTGCAACTGCCAAAGTCCAGCACTGTTCTAGCTTAGCTGTAAGAAGCATCTAGAACCATCTAGAACACCCTGAATCCCAAAGCAGGAGAACCTTGAAGGAGTAAACTCTATCCATGATGTTTATTTCTATATCTGGAGCATCTCGTCGTTCAAATAATCCATGTTTTTCTGGCATTCTAACTACTGTTAACACTTCCTTGCCCCTCAGCCATGTCCTTTTTCTACACTGTTTCCTGGATTATTCAGGGAATATCCCTCATCTTTACAACATAAACCTGTTAGCTACTACAAAACATCTGGGATTTTAGATTCTCCTATTTCAGTTGGCTTGCACTGGCTACACTACCACCAAGTAGTTACTTCCTCCAACTCTTCTGTGGAGGCTCTAAGAAATGCCAAAAATGTATGAATGCTTTAGTGAAAAACAGCCATAATGTATTTTTGTAAAAATGAAGAGAATGGCTTTGCCTGTTGAAAATTGCTTACATATTAATTTGAATGTTTTAATTACTATGCAAATATTCTTATAATACCTAGGTACATATGTAAAAAGAATATGTAAGTATTAGGGCACCGGGGTTTTATAGAGATTTCAGTGCCCAAGGTTTCGCCAGTACTTCAGTATTGCTCCTTTCCCTCTTTATTAGATGGGGCTATGAATTCATCTGGAATTAGGCCAAAAGACTCATCCTGGGAAAAACATCATATTGTAACTCATGATTTCCTTTCCCTTCGTTGCCTAACACTTTCTTACTGGGGCCAGCTTCCGTGCCCTATTCCGTCTTTGCTGAGAATGCCTTCTCCCCTGGAAACTCCCTAATCCTGCTGCACACATGTTCTTGCTAGCCCACCCTACCAGTTTGCTAGCCGTTCCCTGACATGCTGTAATCTCTGTGGCAGAGAGGCTCCAGCAGCATTCTGCTAGAACTCCAGGTAACTATTCTAGGCAACTCATATCCTTCCATATCTGGTGCAGCATTTCATTTCTTCTCCCAAGAAGCTCATTTTTTTTTTCCCCAACCAGAGTTATCAGAGCATTCACTAACTGATTATTTCTCTGAGCACAATGATAAAAATGTGTTTTTAACTCAAAGGGGGATAACCCATGTCAAATTGATTCTACTTTAATACATTTGGTGCTCTCTTTTTGTCCATGCCCTCTTGGAGAAATCCAATTGAATTCTTACGTTCATCTTAAAAGCAATGGAACACAAAAATAGAAAAGTAACAGTTGGTCACTCATCAAAGAAAACTGAGCAAAATGTGTAGTGCACTTTGGGCTCAGATCATTGTATTTTTATGAAATAAATGCCAGTAGTAATGATGATAAAAATGGCAGGTGCCTTTTACTGATAACTCCAGTGTGTTGGGTGCTGATGCACACTTTATGCGCACTATCCAATCCTTAGTGTTACCCTGCATGTTTTAGGCAAGATTATCCCCTATTGTTCCCATGTGGAAATTGAAGGCTACTTCTCCCAACTTTGCAACTGTTCATGTGCTAGTATTTGGTTTGTTCTCCAGTACAGTCCTTCACATTGTTTGATTTAATAAACACTAGGCACCCAAGATGTGTGAAGCAAACTGAATGAACAAACCATGATTGAATTACCTTGAAGATCTCTTTGAAGTCTGACAGTCCAATTGCTGGAGAGTTTCAAATTATGTTTTGCAGAATCTCAGGGTTCTACTGAGGTATCTTGGGAAGCTGTCAGGGTCTAGGGAACAGTTTTTGGTGTAGTATTCAAGGTTCTGTACTCACTACTTCAAGTAGACAGCTCCATTTTTTATGTATGTTTATATGAATATTTATTTATATTTGCTTTATACAATGAGGATCCACTTAAGTTTAATCTGAAATCTGAAAGCCACTGATAATATGCAATGTGTTATAAAAATTCAGAGAAAAATCTCAAAATGGCTTCAATTTTTCTCTTCCATTTGTATCTCATTGTGTTTGGTGGCCCATTTATACAAAAAAAAGAGTCTCACACATTCAAATTCCCTCCCCCTTGCTACCTATTAACTTCCTGGGTGAGAGAATTAGGTAGTAGTTAAGAGCACAAGCAATGTATTATAATGTATTAGAAGCCTGGTTTTCCTACTTACTACCCTGTGACTTTGAGAAGTTCACTCAGCCTCTCTTCCTCATCTGTAAAAGGGGGCTAATAATAGTAACTTTGCCACAAAGTGATTGTAAGGTTTAGATGAATAAAAAGCCAGTATCTCTCACATGGTAGGCGATCAATAGTTATTAAACGTCTGCCCAACTCCAGCTAACACCTTGAATAATGCCTAGAGTATTACCATAGGACAGTAAGGCCATCTTTAAGAAGCATCAGTGTAACCTCAGTTTCAGTGCTTGCATTGGATTACTTTCTGGTTATAGGATATATGCTTTAATTAGTACCCTAAATTCATACTATTTGCTTTTCTATAGCTCTCATTGTAAAGTATTTTAAAGCTACTGTCCTTGACAGCAACTTTTACAATTTTTCACGGTTATTTTTTATGTTTATATTAAAATATAGGTTTCAAACAATAAAACAGCCATAAATAAGTAACAAAATGGAACAAGTACATGCCTATCTTACTTTGACTGTACATGGGCTAATGTTCTTATTAAAAGACATAAAGTGACTGAATGGATAAGAAAGCAATAACCATCTATATGCTAACTACAGAATACTGACTCCAGATCCAAAGACACATGCAGACTGGAAATGAAGGAATGGAAAAGCATATATCATGAAGATGGAAATGAAAAAAAATGCCATGGTTAGCAATACTTCTATCAGACAAAATAGACTATAAAACAAAGACTGTGACAAAAGACAAAGAGGACACTACATAATCATAGAGAGAACAATCCAATAAGAAGATATAACAATTGTAAGTATGTATGCACCCAACATGGGGTACCCAAATAAAGCAACTATTAATGGACATAAAGAAAAAAAATGGTAGTGATACAGTTAAAAAAAATTGGTGATTTTAACACCCCACTTACATTGAGGCATAGATCATCCAGACAGAAAATCAACTAGGAAGCAGTGGTTTTGAATGACACGTTGGACTAGATAGATCTAACAGATATGCTCAACATTCCATCCCAAAACAGCAGCAAAAACAGTTTTTTCAAGTACATATGGAACATTCACCAGAACAGATCCCATGTTAGTCCATAAAAACAAACACAGAAAACAAATCTTAACATATTCAAAACTTCAGTGTAAAACTAGAAATCAATCACAAGAACATGTTTGGACAAAACACAAACACATAGAGGCTAAATAACATGCTACTAAACACCCAGGGGGCCAGCCAAGACATCAAAGAGGAAATTAAAAAAAAAACAAAAAACAAGGAGACAAATGAAAACACAATAGTCCAAGATCTTTGGGATGGACAGATTTTCTAAGAGAGAAGATGACACCAATACAGGCCTACCTCAAGAAATAATAATAATAAAAAAAACCTCAAACAATCTAACCTTACCCCTAGAGGAGCTAGAAAAAAAAAAGCCCAAAGCCAGTAGAAGGAAAGAAATAACAAAGATTAGAGCAGAAATAAATAAAATAGAGACTAAAAAAAACCAATAGAACAGATCAATAAAACCAGGAGCCAGTTCCTCAAAAAGATCAGCAAGATCAATAAACATTAAGCCAGACTCATCAATAAAAGAAAAAGGATGAAGGAAAGAAGAGAACTCAAATAGATAAAATCGAAAATGAAAGAGGAAAAGTAACGACCAATCACAGATTTAAAAAGGATTATAAGAGAATATTATGAAAAATGCCAACAAATTGGATGACCTAGAGGAAATGGATAAATTTCTACAAACATATAACCTTCCAAAACTGGATCAGGAAGACAGAAAATTTGAATAGACTGATGATTAGCCATGAAATTGAATCATTAATTTGAAAACTCCTGACAAGCTAAAGTATAGGACTAGCTTGCTTCACTAGTGACTTCTACCAAATTCTTAAAGAAGAGTTTGTACCTATTCTTCTCAAATTATTCCAAAAAATACAAGAGGAAGGAAAACTTCCAAATTCATACTAGGAGGCCAGCATTACCCTGATACCAAAACCAGGTAAAGACATTTTACAAAAAGAAAAAAAATCCTTGATTATAATATTCTTCTGTATAATTTCCTTGTCACCATATTCATACGCACTTTAGAAATGAACAACATTCCTTCCTTCAATTTACACTCACTCTCTAGACTGGTAGGTATATCATGTAGGTAACTATAGATCTCAGTCTTATTTTTTCAGGCCTGTCTTATAGTCATTTACTTCTGGTACTTGTTTTTTTCCCCCAAAAAATATCCTTCAGAGATATTTGTTGGAGATGGGCTGGATGTGCTTCACACTTATTTACTGTTTAATGGAAGGTCTCTCCAAGATAACAGGTTGGTGATTGCTTGGCAATAATTTAGTATTTCTTCAATTAAGGTTTCCATTCAGTGAAAACAAAAACAAAACAAAACCCTCTTTACTCTTAAAAAATCTTTATTATTTTAATATTTTAAACAATGTTTTAGTTTTTCACTCAAGTGCTTAAAGCTTCATCTTCTGGGGCCCTATGTGTGATGCTTTTTCCTAGACCTCTTGAGTTTCTGCATTGCACTCTTGAATAAAACTAATGAACTTCAATGAAAAATATTCGTATTTTGTTTTGTGCTTCTGAATACTGCATTAGCACAACAGAACAAATTACACTACTATTTTTATTAGAAAATATTATCTCATATCCCAGATCATCTACTTTTCCATATGTAATCATCCAGAAAGAAAAGAAAAGATTTTTTTTGTTAAGAAATATACCTATTGGATTTTGAATGTTCAAAATCATGGGAAAAGTAATTAAAATTAGCTCTTTTACTTACCGTCTTAATACCTATACTTTGAGATGTCCTTTGTGAGTTAATAGTTTTAATGATAATACTTATTTGGAAAATTGCTTTTATTTTCTACATTAAAGATAATATATCCCACTGCCTAACATACATTCATGTAGCAACCTTTTTCATGGTCCTGTTATACACATCAAGATTATTCTTGGTTTGCTTATGTATCAGGCACAGGAAAATTGACTTGAAACATTTTTCCTTCTGGCTAACATTTGTACACATAGGAACATTTTCTAAGTACTAATGGAAACTTCAAGTAAATAGGCCACATTCTTAAATCAGAGGTGCACATACCGTGATACTAAGGCAAGGCAAAAATGGACAAAGTAACATTACAACGAGTATGGAAGAAATCAGCGTCACAAAATGCATAGTTTCAGGTACACCAGGGATGTATATTGAGGAAACTGCAAAAACTACAATCCAGGAAAATAACTGGGATTAGATAACAGAATACAGTCAACTATCAAGAGCCACTTGCATAATCTGATTGCCAGGGAACTTGTTACACTAGGTTTAGTGACTTCCTTTTTTTGACTAGGGGCATTCCAATTTGGTCATTCCAGTGTTTGCTTTTTAACGTGTGTTTTTATTTCTTATTTTTATTTAAATTCTATTTAGTTAACATACAGTGCAATTTTGGTTCCAAGAGTAGAATTCAG
This sequence comes from Vulpes vulpes, assembly GCF_048418805.1. Taxonomy (NCBI): domain Eukaryota; kingdom Metazoa; phylum Chordata; class Mammalia; order Carnivora; family Canidae; genus Vulpes; species Vulpes vulpes. The sequence goes on from NC_132781.1 coordinate 133,327,248, forward strand.
TGATTCATCACTTACATACAGCACCCAGTGCTCATCATAGCAAGTGCCCTCCTTAATCCCCATCACCCATCTAGCCCATCCCCCACTGACCTGCCTCCATCACTCCTCACTTTGTTCTCTAGGTCAGTCTAGCTTTTAGTGGCGTTTACCAGTTCCCTCTTAAAAGTAACCCTTGGTTACTGAATCTGAATCAAAGTTATTTTGTCAAACTCATCGTAACGAGTTCTACTCTAACTTTTACTTCTCCCTACCCGGAGTCTTTAAGCCAACCATCCTCAGTCATAAGAGCATTCTTCTTGATTGGTGCTCTTCTTGCATCCTGACAATATCCTTGACAATGCAATAATGCCAACAACCATAGGGCTTCAGTTCAACCTTATATTCAGACTTCACATTAAAATAATGTGTCTAGAGAGCTCTGTGTCCATAGTAACTAATATAGATCTGGGACTTCAGTGCCACGGGCTTTGAAAAACAGCTAGAAGCAGTTGGAATCATTTTGTAAAGGATTCTGCTACAAGTCAAAATTCCCATTAGTGGTTCAGAAAATTAATATGGATTCTTGATCTCTGCTTCTTAATCATTTTCTGGAAAACCATAGGTGTAGATGCTTATGATAAACTGGGGTAGCTTTGCATTGGCTCATTAATCATGTACATGATAGAATTAAAAGGGTCAGCAAATTTACTTTAGAGCCTCTACTTATGTGAACACTTAGTAAATCTTCTTCTTGCAGTATGGATAACAGTGATCTCTCATCTGAAAAACTATATTTACTTATGAAAAGAAATTTTATGATCAGATAACTCATACCAACACTAATAACTAACATGAAAATCTCAATTTGTCTACTACCACCATATCAACAGCCCATGATTTGCATATAAAATTAATTGTGTAGTTTAGTAAATCTACCAAACTTTTAGTGGATACAATGAAATCAGCACCTGGCCAGTTAGATGCTCTTGGACATTTGAATCACATGTTGCTTTTTCCTGACATGAAGGTTTACAGTGTTGATAAGCAACAGCAGGAATCTCTAGTTGATGGGTTTAACGTAAGGATTTTCTTTAGAAAAAAAGGGTGATCAGTACAAATGAAGAGACACTGTCCTAGCATAGGTGTCCCAAGTCCCAATTCTAAGAATAACAAAAAGTGATTTTTTTTTGTTACTGCTTTTCTTTCAAACAAAAGCATTCTTAAACACTAATTCATAAGATTGATTGCCTATGAATTTTCAGGCATTTTGCTTGGTGCTGGCAATACGTATAAATGACTGCTACTTTCAAGCAGCTTATAGTAATAAGATCCAGAAATAATATCATCAAATACTTGGACAATACAATGGCTTTGGATTAAGACTACAGGTTAGGTGTAGTAGAAATTGGGATGGGGTGAAGAAGGGAAGCTTCTGGGGTGTGGGAGTGCTATATGAGCTAAGTCATGAAAAACTACTGAGGGTCATTTATAGAAAAAGAGGGTTGTATGGATGGTGCCAGGGAGAGAGAGAGGCACACCTACAAAAAAAAAAAGTTAAAAGAAAGTAGAGTACAAATCTAAAAGTGAATTAATGCGAAAGAAGGTAGGCATCCCAAAATCTTTCATCGGTGTATAGAAAGTATTGTTGTTATAGCTAGAAAACACTGAATATCCTGCTTACAACTAGAATACCTGAAAAAAAAAATCAGTATCACTGAAAAAAACATCTCAAGAGCAACAGAAATTCTGAAAGGAGAAGCTTTGACTTAGAATATAAAATCTGTTTGGGTTTCTTTTTAGTAGTTTTTTTTTTTAATTGGAGAAGATCAATAGGTGCCCCAAAAAGGACTTTGAAAAACATATAGACTTGCTATCATGAATAAAGGTGGATTTTAGTTCAAGCATTTGAAATGACTTTAGAACCTCACTTTAATATCCAATGTTAGAAGTCACTAAGTTCTTTGCCCAAGTATCACCAGTACAAATAATATTTTTAATTCTATTTTACAAAAGTATTTATTGAACACTTGTGCCGAAAGTACTCCAAGGACAGGGATACAAAAGGACAGTATATGGAAGTGTTTTCCTCAGGGAAGGTTAATAACAAGAAAGAGAAGAAGAATACACAATGTATAGAAATAAAATACATGAGTAATGAGTAAATGCCATTAGAAATTTGGGAAGACTTAAAGAGGTAGCATTTGAATTTAACCTTGAGAGATTTTGAAAGGCAAATGTTGGGACCAAAAGCAATTTTAGGAGCATAAACAGAGACTCCATGGTTGAGTAATTCTTATTTTCTATGGAGCAGCCAAAGTTGTATGAAATATTAATCAGATCATACTGCCCTTTTTCTACAGAAAAAAAGAGAAAAGAGACCCATGGAAACTTTTTTGAATTATAGATGGGTAAAAGTTTTCAGATTCCTCTGTCTCTGTTAGAGATAAAATTTCATTTCTAGTTTTTAGACAGAGATAAAACCCAGAGCCCAATGGAGCAAATTAACCTATTACTTAGATCAACAATTTTCTGCAGCCAGGACTTCCTATTAGTATGAATTCCATTGACAAAGATGACCATGAGAATGTCTGTCCCTTTTTAATTGTCTTTTGTCACTCTGCATGTTCACAGCACAGCTTCCAACAACAATACCAGTGGAGCCAACACAACTTTATTTGTAAAACTCCCAAAAAGTTTTGATCCTTCCGAACTAAGTTGAAAACATGGCACTAATCAGATGAAATGACTTCAGAATCTCACTTTAATATCCAATGTTAGAAGTCACTAAGTTCTTTTCTCAAGTATCACCAGTACAAATACTATTTTTAATTCTATTTTACAAAAGTATTTATTGAACACTTGTGCCAAAAGTACAGGGACAAAAGGACACAGTATATGGAAGTGCTACCTCTTTAAGTCTTCCCAAATTTCTAATGGCACGGAGTCCAGCCCCACTCCCTTACTTAAGGAAATGTTTGCCTAAAACACCTTGTGAATGTGATTCTCCTTCCAATCCCTACATAGGTATGTGAAAATTTAAGACCATTAGGCTCAACATAATGGAACTAGCCTTCACGACAATCCATTTTAATGGATTGTAAAATGCATCCTTGCTTCAAGTGTCACTACCTATTGCAGTAACCTCCACATCTTAAGCAGAGAATGGCATTTCAAAATGGATCTGTGAATTTTTTATAGCATTCAATTTGTGTTGCCATGAACTTTCTACCCGAACATTTAAGGAAACATTTGCCTTAAAAAATATATTCCTTTAGTGTGTGATGTATAGGGCTATATTTTTTTCTTGAGCTATTATAAATGTTAAATTTGATTACAGAAATTTTTTACATCCAACCTATTTATGAAATCCACAGTTCAAAATACTAAAGAATTTCTAGATTTCTTGTTGAAAGGTAGCACAATACTAGAAGCAGAAATGCCTTAGGTCTTTTGAATTGATTTTTCTTTATTGATAAATCATAGAACCCTGACTCTTGGTATTAGTGAGAAATGTACATTTTGTCATCTTACGATGTTTAAACATTAACGTTAGGACCACATACAACATTACTATCAGAGAACAGCTATATTCAAAGGATTCTTTTTTTTTAAGATTTTATTTATTTATTCATGAGAAAGAGAGAGAAAGAGAGAGAGAGAGAGAGAGGGGCAGAGACACAGGCAGAGGGAGAAGCAGGCTCCATGCAGGGAGCCCAACATGGGACTCGATCCTGGGTCCCTAGGATCACGCGCCCTGGGCTGAAGGCGACACTAACTGCTGGGCCACCAGGGCTGCCCTATTCAAAGGATTCTTACTTAGCTTGGTGCAGAAAGAACAAAGGTATCAGGCATATGAACCACAGGAAAGAGTTTTTGCGAAACATCTTTTCAATAATAAAAGAGTATCTCCTTAAGATAAAAGAATATCTTGCACGGGGATAGCACTTTAATCAATATTGTACAATACTTTGTAAAAATATTCCCTTTGATCCAATCAACAATACTACAAGAATGCAAGGCAGGAGTATACTAATAATTTTTTACATTAACAATGAAAAAAATTAAAAAATTGAATGAGATAAAGTGATTCATGTTAGGACTAATGACCAGTAAGCTGTATTTACTGATATTAGAATCTACAATGTTTTCTCCTTTATAGTATGTTTATTTTTAAATAACCTATATTTCCCCAGCTCTGTTAGCTTAGTTTTAACAGCCTGCACCTGTGACTTTGGACGCTGCCACAGGGCTCTTAGAGCTTCTTTGACTACATAGAAAGCCAAATGTTGGGATTTTATGTCACTCATGGGATGGTTTGGAGTCAGTGACTAGGGCATGGAGTCCAGCCCCACTCCCTTACTTAAGTCAGGACAAATTGAGGCATAATTTATACTCTAGAGCTCCCTGTGGGTCAGAGTGATACTAGAACTTTCTCTGTAATCACAGCCTTGGATTTTTCCACTTCTAGTCCTTCTACTAGCCCTTATTGTTGGGAACATTTCCTTAATAAATCACTTGTACAGAAATCCTCATCTCAGAGTTGTTGCTTTTTCCCCAGAACCTACAGTAAGAAATAAACTAAGGAAATTGAAGAATGTAAGGTTTAAATAGCCAGTCTAAGAACACATATTTCAAACAAGGGGGAAAAAAAAAATCAAACTTAAGCACCATCATTTTTCTGTCACTTGGTTCATGACCAAAGACTGGAATATGAGTGTTGAAGTTCTTACTTTGCAATAAACCTACTGAATTAACCTTTTGAAGCCTGTATTTTTGTCTGTAAGCTGGGAGATAATAGCAGTTGCTCAGACTGTTACACATAGGTATTGTGATGATCAAATAAATAGAAAACATACTTTATAACCTGTGAAATGCTCAAATAGTTGTTCTCAATAGGTAAACATACAACATAAGTTCCCAGGCTCTACAGATGTTCCCCTCACCCCTCAACAGCAAAGATTCTCATTCACAGGTACAGCAGAATTGGGGAAACTGTATTTTTAACAAACACCCTAGTTGATCTAGCTGAAGATTGTCTAAGGTACAATACTTTTAGAAACACTAAACTGGGGGCACCTGGGTGGCTCAGGGGATGAGCTTCTGCCTTTGGCTCAGGTCATGATCCTGGGGTCCTGGGATCAAGTCCTGCATCAGGCTTTCCACAGAGAGCCTGCTTCTTCTCCCTCTGCCTATGTCTCTGCTTTCTCTGTGTCTCTCATAAATAAAAAAAAAAAAAAGAAAGAAATACTGAATTGTGGAGATGACATGATATTATCATCACTACATAGGATAGTCCTAATCTCTTTCTGACTTCTTTGTATAAAATCTAATGTTTTATTACAGTATTTTAACGTTATTGATTTTCCCTACTGTCTTCCCTTTACTTCTTAGCTCTCACTGGAAAAATTTTTATAATTAAAAAAGTAGGCAAAACTAAACAAATCCAATATGAAGACTAAATGAGCACATCAGAAAATACAAAAGACCAGGAGGTAATTATTAAAAATTAGTTTTTAATTATTTTTATTTTAAAGATTTTATATATTTACTTGGGGGTGGGTAGAGAGAGCCAGCAAGCACATGCAGTGGAGAGGGAGAAGCAGGCTGCCCATTCAACAGGGAGCCAGGTGCAGGGCTTGATCCCAGGGTCCTGAGGCAAAGGCAGCTGCTTAACTGAATGAGCCACCCAGGTGTTCCTTGAATTATTTTCCATACAGAGAGTGCTCACTAATGAGCCATTAATATTAAAAATTTTAGTGAAAAATAGCCCTGTGCCAGTTTAAAAAATGAACTCACCTATAGCACTCATCAAGTTGTGAACATAATTAGTCACACAAGAGTTAGATAAGAAACATGCAAAGCGCTTGAAGTAAGTATAATTTCAAAGTTTTGGATCTTGTGCAACTTTCATAAGTTCAAATACATTCAGAGAATGTACACTGACAAATGGAATAGCAATTAGGTATAATACTGCCTAGTTATTATTGCCAGTTGGTACTTCATGCCCTTGTATATGCTAAAGAGAAGGAGATTGCTGTTTAGTTGACTTTAATTCTATGTATCAGAATGCCAAAATACAATATAAAATGTATTAAGCACCTACTTGTAACCATATTATTTCTTTAAATTTACATGTCATACAAATTATTCCAGTTAGTAAAATTTTGAGCTGTTCAACTCCAAAAGAGTAACTTAGATTTGGGCAGCCCAGGTGGCTCAGCGGTTTAGTGCTGCCCTCAGTCCAGGGCCTGATCCTGGAGACCTGGGATCAAGTCCCACATCAGGCTTCCCTGCATGGAGCCTGCTTCTCCCTCTGCCTGTGTCTCTGCCTCTCTCTCTCTCTCTCTCTCTCTCTCTCTCTGTGTCTCTCATGAATAAATAAAGTCTTAAAAAAAAGAGTAACTTAGATTCTTTTAAGAGGAATAAACGCAGTGTATACTTTGTTGACAAATTAGGTGATTGATTTCATGCTTACTCCATGCTGATGCCTCGCAGATTTATATCTCCAGCTCAGAACTCTCCTGTACCCTGGACTCCCATAACCAACTGCTTAAATAATCTGTGTTACAGGCATCTCAAAACCAACAGGTTCACAGCTGCTACAGGTCTACATCATTCTACCAGTTGATCATGATCAATGAATAAATAAACAGCCAAAACAAATAAATTTGGACTCTAGTTACTCCACTCTTTCTCTCATATTCCATATCTAATTTATGTTAAAATGTGTAATAAATACCATGCTGTTTACCAAAACTTTTCAGTGACTCTTTATTTCACTCAAAAGATAATCATTATAATGATCTACATATCTCTTAATGATACAAAACCATGTCCTCTAGTGCTTTTAAGACTTCATTACCTATGAGTCTCCAAATGAATTGACCCCTGGCACTCCTTGTCCAAATTCTTCTATCATCATATTATTATTTAAAATTATCTGACCCTCACAACACAGTTTCTCATCCTCCACTATCTTTTTTTTCACAATAGGTCTGATTGTCTTTCACATCCTATATAGATAGTTTATCATACTTGTTTACTTTCTGCCCTCTTCTTCCAAATGTAAGCTGAATGTGGAAAGGGATTTTTTTTTTTTAAATCCTAACTCATGTATTTTTAAGCATCTAGAAAAAATGATTGGCCCATGGTAACTAATCAATGAATATTTATTGAATGAATGAATTCATGTAAATGAAAACTAAGGAACACCATACTTTTGAGAAAAGCAAGTAATGATAGGAGAGGTTCTAAGCAGAATAAATGGAATAATTGGTTCTGATGGAAACAGATAATCTAGGTAATATAGAAGAACATTAAAATATTCCAATTAGAGTCCTCAGTTGTGAGATACTCCAGCTTATTAATATTGGTAAGCTATAAAAGGACCAAATGAAAACAAGAAAGACGTTTTGAAATAAACTACAAATGATGAATTAAAAACAAGCCAACAAAAAAAAACCCAGAAGAATTTGGGGGAAAATTGTTGAAACACTTTTCAATATGGAGCAGCACAATAGGAAAAGCAAAATCCAGAAAAAATTATGGAACATAGAGGATGAATTTAAAAGGTCCAATTTTCATGACAGGACTTCCACAGAGGGGACACAAATGAAATAAAGAGAAGAATAATGGATAGCACTTCTACAAGTGAATTAAAACCTTCAGATTGAAAGAGGCCAGAGAATTTCATACAGTATAAAGATACACACTTCTCAAAATTTTTAGAATAAAAATCATCTAACACTCTTTCTCCTTATCTGTCACCTATCTATGTCTTTCATTTATCTATTTAACAGATGCACCAAAAAGAGTAATTAGGAATATATTTAACCAAGGAATTGAAAGACTTGTACTCAGACAACTATAATCCATTGATGAAAGAAATCAAAGAACACAAAAACAAATCGAAAGACATAACATGCTCATGAAATGGAAGAAATATTGTTAAAATGTACATACTACCCAGAGTAATCTACAAATTCAATGCCATCTCTATTAAAATACCAACAGCATTTTTCACAGAACTAAAACAACTCTAAAATTTGTATGGAATCACAAACAATCCTGAATAGCCAAAGCAATCTTGAGAGAGAAGAACAAAGAAGCTGGAGGTATCACAATCCCAGATTTCAAACTATACTACAAAGCTGTAATAATAAAAAATGTATGTTACTGGCACAAAAACAAATATAAATCAATGCAATAGCTTTAAAAAAAAACCAGAAATAATTCCACAATTCCATGGTCAATTAATCCACTAGAAGAAAACAAAAATATGCAATGGGAAAAAGATAATCTCTTCAACAAATGGTATTGGAAAAACCAGAGAGCTACACGCAAAAGAATGAAGCTGGACCCATACACAAAATGAACTAAAAATGCATTAGAGACCTAAATTCCAGATCTCAAACCATAAGGTTCTCAGAAGAAAACAAACCTAGGCAGTAATCTATTGGACATTGGCATTAACAATATTTTTCTAAATATGTCTCCTCACTCAAGGGAAGCAAAACCAAAAATCAACTATTGGGTCTACATGAAAATAAAACACTTGTGCATAATTAAGGAAACCATCCACAGAATTAAAAGGCAACCTACTCAGTGGGAGAAGATATTTGCAAATGATATATCCAATTAGGGGCTAATATCCAAAATATATAAAGAAACTAAACAACTCACTACCAAAGTAATAAATAATCCAACTAAAACATGGGCAGAAGACCTAAATAATCAGGAAAATGTGAATAAAAACCACAATGAGATATCCCCTTAAACCTGCCAGAATGGCCACAAGCAAAAAGACAGGAAATAAGCATTGGCAAGGATTCAGAAGAACAGTAACTACTGTGCACTGTTGGTGGGAAAGTGAATTGGTGCAGCCATTGTGGAAAACAGTATGGAGGTTTCTTAAAACATTAAAAATAGAAATACCATATGATTCAGTGATTCCACTACTGGGTATTTACCCAAATAAAAGAAAAACACTGATTTGAAAAAAAATACATGAACCCTATGTTTATTGTAGCATTATTTACAATAGCCAAGATATGGAAGCAACCCAAGTGTCTACTGATGCAGGAATGAAGATGTGTTCTATACTTAACAATGGACTATTACTTGGCCATAAGAATGAATGAGTTCTTACCGTTTGTGACAATGTGGATGGGCCTAGAAGATATTATGCTAAGTGAAGAAAGTCAGATAAAGACAATACCACATGATTTCACTCATATGTGGAGTCTAAAAAACAAAAATAAACAAAGAAAAAGCAGAAACAGATCTGTAAGTACAGAGAAACTGATGGTTTCCAGAGGGTAGAGGACCATGCGAAATGGGTGAGGGATAGTTGGATACAGGCTTCCAGGTATGGAATGAATGTCACTGAGATAAAAGGTACAGCACAAGCAGTAAAACCAATGGTATTGTAATAGCATTGGATGGTGACAAATGACAGCTACTCTTGTAGTGAGCACCGCATAACGTATAGACTTGTGGAATCACTACATTGTACACCTGAAACTAATGTAATGTTGTGGGCCAACTATAGTTCAATAAATCCAATAAAAAAATCCAGAATATCTTTAAAAGCCTGAAACAACAAAGCAGAATTATATACTATACCCAGTCAAGATGTCTTCCAAAAAATTAAGGTGAAATAAAAACAATTTTAGGAAAATCTGGGAAAATTTAAGATTAATATCTAGCACTACTAAAGATATTAAAGTTCTTTCAACTGAAGAGCAATGATTCCAGATGGAAACCTCAATCTTTAGAGATAAATATTAACTGGAAATTTTACATATGAATTTTTTAAGACTAATGATTGCTTAAAACACTAATAATAATAGCGGTAGGTAGTTTATAGCCTCTAGAGGGAAAACATAGACAACACTAATACAAAGGCAGGAAGGTAGATAAATGCAATTTTACTGTTATAAGGTCCTTAAGTGTTATATGGTGGAAGATGAAGCGAAATGTACTCTAATAAGCAAAGGACGCATTTGCAATCTCCATAGCAAACATAAATATAATATTGCCCAAATTGTTAGAAAACAACTAGATTATAAATGTAAACTTGATAAATCACAATTACATAGTGATCATTGTTATTAGACACTGATGACATAATTTTATACATAATCTATATCTATAAACATAATAAGTACATTAATCAAGGTAAATGGATATTAGGTTTGTACAACAAAAATAAATTATGTTTTTATATACCAGCAACAAATATTTGAAAACTGAATAATAGTCATGTAGGATAGCATCAAATACCCTATCAAATATGTGAACATAAATTTAAGAAATGTAAAAAACTTTTACACTTGAAACTATACAAAAGTCCTAAACAAAATTAGAGAATATCTAAATAAATGGAAAGATATTTTATGTTCATGAATTGGAAGATTCAGTATTGTTAATGTTAATTTTCCCCAAATTGATTTGCAGATTTACTACAATCCTACTTTAAGCTCCAGAGGAATTTTTTTTTTTTTTGTAAATGTTAGCAAACTAAAATTTATATGGATGTGCAAGGGACCTAGATAAAATAATAATGGAAAGAGAAATCATTGAAGGTCTCACACTACATGACTTCCAACAGTCTGTAAAGCTACAAGATTGTGTGGTTGGCAAATGGTACTTTTGTAGAACAATAAACAGAATGGAGTCTAGAAATAGACCACAACTTATTTTCAACATAGATAGCAAATTATTTAAAAGGAAAAGTATTTTCAGCAAGTGTCTCTGGAACAAGTGTGTGTTTGTATATATGTTTACACATACCTATACATACATATGTATATAGATAGAAAATAAGCTCTAATCCCTAACTCTCCTAATATCATATATAAAAATTATTTTACCCATATCTGAAAACAAAAAGTATATATATTCTAGAAATAAAACGTAGGTGAATGTTTTTCTGACCTTCAATCAGGCAGAGATTCTTAACACAGAAAAGATACCATAAAAGACAAAACATGAAAAATTCTAATTTGCCAAATTTAAAACTTTTATCATCTGAAGACATCATATAGGAAAGTGAAAATGCAAGCTACAAACTGGACATTATATGAGACATAGGATATGAAACAAAAAAAACTAATATGTAAGACATATTAGCAAACTTCTGCCAATGAGGAGAAAACATCCTAAGTTAAAAAAAAGTGGACAAGAAAATTTTCAAATGGCCAAAGAGCATATTTAAATATGGTCAACATTTTTTTCATCAGTGAAAAAGCCACAATGAGATAATAGTAGCATGTTTGATGTTAACAATTCTGATGGAAAAAAAATCCTGATGAGACAAGGTGTCGGTAGAAATGTGGAACAAAGAAAATTTTCACAAATTACTGGTAGTATTGTAAAATGCTACAGCCTTTTGATAAACTAGTAATTTCTTTCAAGTTTACACATAGAAGAGGCTCTATGGCACATCTGAAGAAGTAGAGAAATAAACCTATATGTCTACAAAAAGACATGTACAATTTATAGCAGCTCAATTCAGAATTGTCTACAACTGGAAGTAACCTACATGCCCATTAATAGGAGAAAACATACATGAACTTTGGATATTTGTAACAAAGGAAGATTCCTCAACAAAACCAAAAAAGGGCTACCGATACACACTACCACATAGATTAATTTAAAAAATATGTTGGGTGAAAGAAGACAGACAGACATGGAAGAGTACATATTATAAGAGTACATATTATAAGATTTCATTTATAAGATGTTCAGTAATGGGCAAAAGTAAATAATTCATGGCAACAGGAATTAGGAGCTACTGGACCAAGAAACAACAGTGCTTTCTGAAGTGCTAGATTCTTTCTCTTGTTGTGGGTAATGGTTATATCATGTTTCTTTTTAAATTTTTTTAATTTTAATTTTAATTTTTATTATATCATGTTTCTATTTCTCAAAGTTCTTCAAGCTGTAGACCTAAGATTTATGCATTCAACTGATTAAAACTCAAAATACTTCTAAATCTAAAATCTAAAAATGAGATCTGGAATTGATCATCACATAATTTTCACAGAGAACTCTAGAATTAAATGTTAGACCATAATACTCTTTCTAAACTCTTAGGAAGATAAGAACGGTAGCTATAGACCTTGGAAGAATTCTAAAGTTCTCTTTCTCCTAGTTTCTTCTCTGATTTTGTTCTGAGCATATTTAGGGTCAAAATAGGGCTGCACTTTCTTTGGAAGTATTGGAAGTATTTAGGGTATGGCCCTGAGAATTAAATGAATTTAATTCTTTGGTTACTGTAAGGTCATCGATAGACTCTCGCTGTAACTTTAGTATCAGAAATTTCCAGTAATTTAACTCAACAAAACACTTTCAGTTCAGTAAAAAATACCCAAGCTCAAATGGAATCAAACTCAAATTCTTCTGAGGCTTTTCTGAGCTGAGACCTGCTGGTTCATATCCCAAATTTGGATTTAAGAAGCATTTAAATATTTAGTAATTAATAGACACGGGTATCTTAGCTTGGAATTATTCCTTAGCTTCTGGGTACTAATTTATGGGAGTCAACATGTATTTTCAGTCTCTGACACTTATCTCTTGAAATTTCTTGTTATTCTTTGTGTGGACCAAAACAATTCACTTTGAGGCTATGGGGGTAAATACATTATTATTTACTTTATTTTTCTGATAGTTGCTAAGCAACTGTTTGTTAATAATACTATTTTTTTTAAAGATCTTATTTATTTATCCATGAGAGACACAGAGCGAGAGAAACAGAGAGACAGAGAGGCAGAGACACAGGCAGAGGGAGAAGCAGACTCCCTGCACGGAGCCCAGTGTGGGATGTGATCCCAAGATTCCTGGATCACGACCTGAGCCCATGCAGATGCTCAAACGCTGAGCCATCCAAGTGCCCCAATAAATATTGTTTCTTTACTCAACTCTTCTACTTAGAGCAGAGAGAAAATGCTTTACATCTTCACAATCTGGGGTACTGGTTCTCTGGATATGACTGGTAATAATTATTGCAGGCAGCTCTAACACATTTCATGTCATTGCTCCCCCAAACTGTTTCTCTGAAAGACAATTTACCTGTTTGCCATTAGTTTCTCATGGCTTTTGTCAAGTTTTGTAATCTCTCAATCAGATTTCAAGGGCTAACTAGTATTCATTTCTCCTAGATTTCTTACACGGATTATTTCAGAGCCTATGAGGTTCAATATGCCTTACAAATGGAAATGTTTTCCTGTTTCTTGATGGCAGTTAGTGGCTAGGACAATTCTATGAAATGGAATTCAAACTTAACACAAGCTGAATTCATTGATGGATGCCAAATCCTCTTTCTCTCTCCCTCTCCCTTGATTTCTTCACAATCTGAGATATGCCTGACAATTCTTGACAAAACTTCAGGCAAAAGATCTCCAGTCTAGAAATGATACGGGGATCACAACTCTACTTTCCTCTATCAACAAAGAAGGGTATCGAGAAATACTTGGAAGAAGAGAGATAGAGAATCATACACAGACTCATTTTTTTATTCTATAGAAACTTTTAACTGTTGACATAGAGGTTTTCTGCCAAAATTTACCAGATTGAAATAACTGATTAATTGTATCCCTATAGAGACCACTGCTTGTTTAATATACAGGGAAACAATGGTGTTCCAGAATTGGTCAGTGCCTACACAGGCAGCCACCAAGTAAGTGAAATGCAAGCCTCATTTTTCCTTTCTCTTCATTCAGTAGGAACTCCAAGAATAAGACAACCACAGAAATGATACTGGCTTAGTAGCTCACATTCTATGTTGAATTGCCCTGCAAATCTGTTCATCAAAATTACAGAGTAAAATTAAATCATACAATTAGACCTAATCATCCAGGCCATAGCATCACAGTTAAAAATTTTTTAAGCATACCCTAGGTGATCTAATCATAAAACTTGGTGTTTCTTGGGGATATATTAACACGTCCATATTTGGAGGATACTGCAAATCCTTTACTCCTGTTCTTATTATATCAATATGCATGACATCAGTGTTTTGAAAAAATCCTATGTTTAAATGCATAGAAATGGTTTCTCCAAAGAAAAGCATTAGAATAATTTGCTTACAGAAATTATGGTTACGGATTTTTTTTTATATAAATTTAACTCTATGTATTTACTCTTTATAGAAATAGGCACCACAGTGAAAACTAGGAGACAAGAAGCCAGGCAGGGGACTGATAAGTACCATGGGATGAAGGTACCATAAGACATGCAGCAAAGTGATTGGACTCAAGAGATATATATATTGTGGCTGAAACAAATTGCAATTGAATATAATGTAGAGGATGGGGAAAAGAGGATTCCTAACTTAGGAACTGGGAAAACTAAAACAAAAATACTTTGGATGTTACACATTGATAAGCTCTGAAGAAGGGATCCCTGGGTGGTGCAGCGGTTTGGCGCCTTCCGTTGGCCCAGGGCGCGATCCTGGAGACCTGGGATCGAATCCCACGTCGGGCTCCCGGGGCATGGAGCCTGCTTCTCCTCCCTCTGCCTGTGTCTCTGCCTCTCTCTCTCTCTGTGACTATCATAAATAAAATAAAATAAAATTCTTTAAAAAAAAATATAAGCTCTGAAGAAATATTTTCTTTTTTCAGATAGTTTCATCCCATAAAGAAGACTCATAAAGTTCTTCAGCAGGCCACAGGCCATTCATTAAATAATGGGAGAGTCATAGCATAGCCTGAAGGACACAGACTGGAGCCCCAGATTCAGCTGCGTGACCCTGGGGACACCATCTTATCACTCAGAGCTTCCTCTCCTCATCTGTAACACAAGTCAATGATAATGTGTCTGCAAACTTTTGTAAAGGTCAAAAGAGATACCGCTTGTAAAAAAAAAAAAAAGTCAAAGTAGTAATAATTGTGTCTTTTACCTTTCCTGCATGTTGCCTATCATCGTGTCATTTCCAAATTTTTTAGTGTTCAGTTTATTTTGATCTAAACATTTTATTGGTATTGATATATATAAATTTATTTAAATGATATATAATTATTTTACATTAATTACATAGCAATATACATAAATAAATATTTGTGTGGGCTTATATAGACTAACCAGAAACAAAAAAATGAGAAACAAATTTAACCAAGGCTTTTTTTTTTTTAATAAATAATACTTCTGGAAATGGGTAAGGGATATGGTAGCAAAGATAGCTTTTTTTCAGACTTACCCTTTCCAATGCTTCGTCAAAGGATGCCTAAAGCTTTCCAGCTAATGTCTTTGGAGCAAATCAATTTTCTGATTTTTTTTTCCCTCTCTGGAGCCTGTCCAAGGAGACAGGCAAAGGCCTCAGCGGAACAGCATTTTTCACACTGACCAGTTCATTCATTTGAATCAGTAGCACTATTTAAGAATCAAGAGAGTGAGAACAGCATGAGGCTCCTTGACAGATGCTTCCAGTTGGAAGGATTTTTTTTTCTACTCTGTTTTATCTCCAGTAGCACCATGTTTGTCTCTCTCCTTTAGTACTTTCCACTGTCAGTGTAATATACATGTGCATGTGTGTCATATCACACACATATGTGTATGCATATATATGTATATCCATTATATACTACATCTTTGTACTATAAATTATGTTAACATGCTTTATCTATCCAATTGCTTTGTAAGTCAATACTTTCTATAATAATCCAGCACCTCATTTATACTGAAAGTCAAATTTACTTCAGATGAATGAGAGAATTACGGATTGCCTGGATGGCTAGATAACAAATAAAATGTTGAGGCAAAACTCTAAACAGCTGGAAAAGTAGGATGAATTTGTTATTTAATGGTATTTTATTTATGTCAAAGTTGCCTCTCTTTAACCTCATGTTTGGAAGACTTTTTATAGCATTCACATATTTATTCATTCAATAAATATTTTTGTTTTTATTTATTTATTCAAAAGATTTTATTTATTTATTCATCACACACACACACACACACACACACACACACACACACACAGAGGCAGAGGGAGTAGCAGGCTCCATGCAGGGAGCCCGACGTGGGACCCGATCCCGGGTCTCCAGGACCACTCCCTGGGCTGAAGGTGGCACTAAACTGCTGAGCCACCCGGGATGCCCTCAATAAATATTTTTAAATAAATGCTATGTCCAAGGTACTCTGCTATGTCCAAGGTACTTTTACATAAATGCTATGTCCAAGGTACTCTGCTATTGTATTGGGAATACAATAGTAAAAATAAAAATAGTTTCTGCCATCATAGTATACCTTTCAATATAGGAGATACCTCCTTGAATTAAAGTGTAGATTAATACCTGGTTTGCAAAATAAGTTAATCAAAGGTAACCTTTGCTTGGGCTGTCCTCCCTCATCTCTTCCACACCTTCCAAATCACTAGTCCTTAAGGTTTGGGTTGGGGGCTGACATTTGTGTAGTCAACTTGTAATTGTAATATTTACTGATGCATTTGACGGTTTGGTGGAGGCTAGCCACCTTTTTTCCAAGAATACAAGTAAGAAAATAAACTTTTTAAAAAACTTCCCAGACATTAGTAATTTTTTTAAAGTGCTGAAGGTAGCAGATGAAATAATCATTTCATTATCTCTTATCCTATGTAGATTAGGTGGATTATGCTTTATTGGACACTTAGAAGAAATATACCAACAAACATATTTTCCTATTGAAGGAATGAGGTCACAATGAATTAATGTTAATAAGGATTTAAAATGTACACAGACAAGTAAGTTTTAAAGCATTTCTTCTAAGAGACCACAAAATTAAAAGTTATTTGTCTCACATGGCTAGGAGGAGTCAGTGAAGTGAGGAGGTTGTGTGGTAAGCAATTTATCTTAATCCTCTCTGACCTAAAAACAAGTTACATGGGCTGATTCAAATTTTACTTAAGATTTTTTTAACTTCTATTAATTTTCATTTTTTATGACTTTTTTTAATACACAAAACATCTTGAAAAAATATGTGAACCAAAAATTTAGGTAGGAAAAGACAAAAAAGCTATTAGATAGATCTTCAGTCAAGGTGTTCATAAATGGTAAGGGAGTGGAGGCCAAATGATTGTATTGAAAATATCTTGGAACCAGGGGGTCAGAAAATATGGATTTAAGTCTTGACAGAGCCATTTTCCCAAATGGTTTTAGCCTAATCACAAAACCTCTAAGCCTTCATTACTACACCTATTCACAAGGTGTGACACCATTGACTGTATATTACTTCAGAGTATTGCTGCAGGGGTAAATGGGGTAAATGGAATAAATGGATATAAACAGCTGTTGGTAAACTTCATAGAACTAGTAATTATACCTTCAAGAAACTTGCCACTAATGGGGAAGTGAGAGCTGGCACAGAAGCTCAAAAAAAAAAAGTTTCTAAGAAGGGGTTATATGTTAAGTTGTGTCCCCCTCTGAATACCTATGTTGAATTCCTAACTTCCAGGACTTATAATAATGTGACCTTACTTGTAAACTGGGTTGGGGCACTACTGTCCTTACCCAAAGGGGAAATCTGGTAGACCTACATTCAAGGTAGATGACAGGAAGGGACACAGGAGAAGAGAGCCATCCACAGGTCCAGAACAGACCCCTCTCTCACAGTCCTCAGAAGGGGCCAATTCTGTGCACACCCCGATTTCTAGCCTGCAGAACTGTGACATAGAGAACTTATGCTGTTTCAACCACCAGTCTGTGGCAGTTTGTTGAAGCAACCTGAGCAGACTGACACAAACAGAAAAGCCTAGGCTACTCTATAGCATGAGGAAAATAACCAAAGAATTGGAGGAGAGCGTCCTTAGATTTCATTTTATTTTTGTCATTTTCATATAGTGACAAAAACTAGGGGATACTCAATAATACTGATTGACAGCGATACTTGGAACATGAGAGGGCAGCTACAGCAGTTCCACTTTCATTTCTGCTGAAGCTATCTAATTCCTGTGCTATAATAATAGAAAAGTTTAAAGAAAGCAGTAATTTAAGAATAATAATACAAAAAGATTCACAAATTTGAAAAAGAAAATTTTTCAATTTTCACATCATTATATTTTACAGAAAAAGGAAACTATTAATATTGCAAGATGGGGCACCTCGGTGGCTCAGTCAGTTGAACCTTGACTCTTGATTTCCACTCAGGTCATGATCTCAGGGTCATGAGATCGAGCCCTGTGTGGGGCTCTGTCCTCAGCACAGTCTGCTTGAGAGTTATTGTCTCTCCCTCTGCCTCTCCCCATGCTTGTACACACACTCCCTCTCTCTCTGTCTCTGTCTCAGATAATAGATAAAATCTTAAATACATTGCAAGAGTTGTCTTAGAAAATCAGTTCTTTGCCATATTCCTGTGGCAAACTGCTTACCATGGTGATGTAGTCGAGGCATTTGTCCTTCCTTTCCTTTTCTTTTTTTCGTTGACATAGGGAGTAAGCAATATATTCACGTATCCCCGCCATCCCACCACCATTATGGGAAAGACGATTACCTATGGCAGGAGGACAGAGCCAGTTATTTTAACTAATGATTGCTGGTTCACTGAAATTACCTATGAATATTAGTAAAGCTGGAAAAATCAAGGTCATATCTTTTACTATGAGGACACTCGCATCACTGACTACAGACCCATCTCAGAATTTCCTGACTGCCATCAGTAATGAAAAGTGGCTGCACCAGTTGCGTATGCTAATTCCAATCGAAGGAGTCTATTGAATGATGCATTTGCTTTCCATCAGGGCACCTAGTGCAGCATTATAGGAAGTTAGACTTTGTTATTCCCTCATACATCAAAGTCGGCTTGCAAGTGTTATATTTATTGACCTGTCCAATTCTTTTCCCATGATTGATCACTTTTGCCACCCAAGGGTTTTCCCTGTTGCCCTGTCAGAGCAAAGTTCTCAATAGTGCTTTAAACATCTAAAGTCCCCTTTACTTTTTCCCCTGGGAAAAATTTTAATTTCACAGGAGCTAGGGACATCCAGTATTGGAGCAGACCTTGATCTTGCTGCTCACATGCGTTTCCCCCTTCCTCATCACTGAGGGAAATCCCTATGTTGTTTAGGGATGCAAGGTATTCACCTTCACATTTAATTTTCCAGACTTCTTCACAGATATCAGTAGTTTTGTGAACTAATTATGGCCAAAATAATATAAGAAGTGCTCCATTGGCTGGAGCTTATACAAAAGCATTATTGTCCTCATAAACCAAGGACAAATCATTTACCTTTGAATTTCAAAGGACCTACTTCTCTTTTCGTGGTATGTGAACATGATACATTGTAGAAAAACCATTTTGTGAACATGAAAATGGAACCACTCAGTAAAGTTGCTGATTCTAAGTCCCTTTGGCGTTTCCAGGAGCCAACCTACCAGCTCTGGAACAGTTACCTCTGGTCTCATCAAGTGAGAAAAATTGCTCCCTGGTACATTTCAGTCACGGCATTTATTTGAGTTTTCTGCTATAGGCAGACGAACACAGTGCTAAAGGAGTTCACAGACTCACTGGATTTGTGCAACCATTCTAGAATAGTTAGGCTTTGCAATGATATTTTTTTTATCAAGGCAATAACTTTTTCTATCAGACTTTGGGAAAAATTGTATCTGTAGAGAACCAGGTCTGTTTTCTCCTTTCCTTGTATAATTAAACATGTCACAGGAATCTGACTTCTTAATACAAAGGCATAAAGAATGTCAGGTCTACTGATCATCAACAAGATACTGGCACAGTGTGTTGGTCTTCCTTCTCTCCAGGTCCCAAGGCACTTTCTAGCTATACTTTAGTCCTCAGAGAGGTTCAGCTTGATGAATTCCAGAGTATGAAAGTGAGCAGGAGGGAAGAAAGAAGCAACAAGCAATAGGTGGTCTACTTCCCAATAAATGGTCTACTTCAGGAATTCACATTAATAAACCTCAGCAACTCAGAGATATTGATCTAATATATACTATGTATAATATATACTACTTATAATGTATAATAAAGTTTTATTATATTTTTCTGCTTTTGAAAGGAGAGACAACTCTTTCCTAGTTCATATTGCTTTATTAATATTCCTAAGTAGTTCACATAGGTTTAGGGGCACAACCCCAGGGAAATAAGCCATAGGCATTTGCTGATAAAAATAAATGTATCTTGACTTCTCTACCCATAAATATCTCCAAAAGATAGTTTCTGACATCTGAAAGATGACTGTAACAGATGTTCCCCCTATTGTACATATTGGTTAGCAATGGTACCACTACCCATCCCTGAAGGCAAAACTAATTATAGTGGGGCTCAGTATATGGATAACTAATATCAATGTATAACTTAGAGACGATGATCTTCATTTGATTTTCTTTCAAGATTTATGGAAAAATGATCTTTATTCAACTTAGGAAGAAAAATCTCTGGCCACAGAGTTTCTGGAAAATTAACTGATATATTAATGATAAGGAACTGCAATCAATGAGATACTTCAGTTTCTGAATGACCAAGCTCTGGAGCCTACACCTGTTGGAGGGAGTAATCACATATCAACTACTGCCTATTCCCTATCTTACTTCTTATCAATAACTATGGGCACCTAACAATATTAGATACACATAGAAATAATTCAAAAGGAAAAATAAACACCATGATGGAAACACAAAATGCTATAAGACTTACAATAAAGTAATTTGTTGATTCTTATTATATCCCCTTAGGAGTTTTGCTTCTCTTCAAGTGGATGTTGAATATAGGACAGAATCTATGCAAACTTAGGAGGTAAGTGAAAATTTACATTTGATTTCTCCCAGTTCTTCACCCATTAGATGCTGCTGTCCCATTATATGCTTTGATTAGAAATGTGAAGCCTGAAATCTATTCTGTCCTATACCCATTTTTTTCAAGATTTTAATTATTTATTCGAGAGAAAGAGAGAGGCAGAGACACAGGCTGAGGGAGAAGCAGGCTCCCTGTGGGGAGCCTGATGTGGGACTCGATCCCAGACCCTGGATCATGACTTGACCCAAAGGCAGATGCCCAACAGCTGAGCCACCCAGGTGCCCCTGTCCCATACCTATTTTTAACACATACTCTCAAATCCTTCATTCAAGTTAAGGTAAAATAGGTTGATAGTATTGAAAATGTTCCTCCCCTGGTGGTAAATGTTAATAATGACTAAGGTCCAGACTGAAATAGAGGAAAGATATTTCAGGCAAGGACACTGACGTGGCTCAAGCTCAGCACATGGTCAAATAACCACCTTTTTAAAAAAGATTTTATTTATTTATTCATGAGAGACACACAGAGAGGCAGAGACAGAGGCAGAAGGAGAAGCAAGCTCCTTGCAAGGACCCTGATGCAGGACTCAATCCCAGGACCCTGGGATCACAACTTGAGCCAAAGGCAGACGCTCAACCACTGAGCTACCCAGGTGCCCCAAATAATCACTTTCACTATGGAAAGTAAAGCAAAGGAAGGGGGAATCTTTTGCTAGCATAATACTTTATCATTCAACTCAGAGAGAAACAGAGATTTCATTCAGTGTCTGTAATAAATATTTATCATCTTAGCTATTTTTGTGTAACGAACTGCCTTCAAACTTAGAAGTTTAATACAGTTTATTATAATTTTTCACGGTTCTGTGGTTGACTGGCACACCTAGGTGAGCTGTCTGAAGGACTCTCATGCAGTTGCAGTCAGAGGGACACTGGGACTGGAGTTATCCAAAAGCTTAAATGGGCTGCATATCCAAAATGGGTCACTAATATGTGTCTGATGATTGATAATCACTGTCCACTAGGCTCAGGTGGACTTGTTGACTGAACAACTTACACATGCCTTCTCTATGCCTCTTGGACTTTTTTTTTTTAATACTTTATTTAAATTAAATTCAGTTAACATATACTATTTTATAAGTTTTAGGGGTAGAATTTAGTGATTCATTATTTGCATATAACACTCATTATATCATATGCCCTCCTTAATGCCCATCACCCAGTTATCCCTTCCCTCCAGCCACACCCCCTCCAGGAATCCTCAGTTTGTTTCCTAGAGTTCAGCATCTCTTATGGTTTGCCTCCCTATTTTCATCTTATTTTACTTTTTCTCCCCTTCCCCTATGTTCTTTTGCTTTGTTTCTTAAATTCCTCATAGGAGAGAAATCCTGTTTCTTGCAGCAAGATGACTTAGTTCCACAAGGATGGTTTCAAAAAGACCCAGTAGACCCAGGTTCCTGTAGACCCAGGAAGAAGCTGTAAATGTTCTTATGACAGCCTCAGATGACACAGAAAGTCACTTCTGCTACCTTTTTTGTCAAATATCTCAGAAGTCAGAAAATCTTTTTTTTTTAAGATTTTATTTATTTATTCATGAGAGACACAGAGAGAGAGAGAGAGAGGCAGAGACACAGGCAGAGGGAGAAACAGGCTCCATGCAGGGAGCCCGACGTGGGACTCCATCCCAGGCCCCCAGGATCACACCCCGGGCTGAAGGCAGAGCTAAACCTCTGGGCCACCGGGGCTGTCCAGAAGTCAGAAAAACTTTTGCCTCTATTTTTGGATGTTGATGTGGCAAAGTGACCTTGACAAGAACATATGGGATCATATATAGACCATATTTGATGCCCTCCACATCCTCTGGGACAAGATGGTCATTGCTCTGCAATTTCCGTCTTCTCACTACCTTATAAAATGGATTTCCAGAATTATAACTGGGCTCATAGCAACTTCATTAGAAACAGTATTTTCTAGTTTTCGTTGTCATTGTTTTAAGCTCGCTATAGACATTAGATCAAGTTCCAGACAAGGAATGTGAGTGGAAGGGATATATCTCCATGGGAGAGAAGTTAAATATTCATCATAATCAAGTCATTATATTATTGGGTCTTTCACTATAGGGGCTTGGGCCAAATATAGCTATCATACCATTACACTATTTTTCAATCCCTGCAATCCCTGGAGTAATTATACATTATTATATGGCTACTTTTCTGATTTATGCTTAAATCTTCTCAAGTAGGACATAGTGATATAGTCAATAATGCAAAATGTTGCTGATTAAGTAAATTACGTTTATGCTTAGTCTGAAGAGAAGTGTTGAACATACTCTATCACTGATAATCTTTCCCTTTTTCTTATCAATAATAAATAACTTTAAAATTTCTTTGCTGGTAACAATTTCCCTGAGGGTCTGAGTGTGGCTTCTGCAGACATGGAGAGAAAGGGTTTAGAGTGGGAATTGTTTTCCATAATAATTCTTAAGCTTGAAGACAAGTATCAATTTTAAGAACTGAAAACTATGATTTGGTTTCAACTCTATTATTGCTATTTCTGTTTACAAAATCTTTGAAATAAATTCTGCTTATGTATATTTCTCACAGTTATAATTTTATTCAATAAAGCTAGAACACTATATATATGTGTGACTTGCTAATATTTTACCTATACTTTAATTTTTCCCCATATGACTTTGTATTTTCTCTGTCAAGGGTATTAGAAGGAGAAGATCTTTCTTGACTCCACTGTTGAGAAAAAAGTTGTTTATTTATAACTATAGGAAAATCATTTTAGAGATACCAGTCTAAATTTTAACTTTGGTCATTTGATCCACAAATATTTCAGTTCAATATTAGAATTTTTAAAAATAGATAATTTGAAAAGAACTGCTTTAGTCCTTGGACATCTGAGTATATATATCAAATTAACAAGGAAGGATAACTGCATGCATTCCGTTCTATATGCTGCCTGTATGAACTCTAATTAACCCAATCACAAACATAAGAGCTACCCATCTATCACACAATAAATTATATTTATTAATCCTTTTGGCCAAAGCACATAACTTAGGTGAGTCCAGAGTCCAGAGTTAGGACAGAAAGTCCCAATTACAATGTGAGAGCACTGAAAAGGTGTATAGCAATGGCAGGCATTGAGGGAAGGTTGGAAAATTGGGACTAAGTTTTTGTGCTCAATCCATTCTTCATCCTCTCTCAGCTACCCCTCCCAACACTATTAAGGTTTGAGATACTTACATTCTTTTCTATTACCATGGTTTTGTTTCTTGCCTCACTGAAGGTTTTTTTTTTTTTATAGTTTTACTGTGGTATAATTGATATATGAAGAATTGCACATATTAAATGTATACAATTTTGTAAATTTATATGAATATGCAAATACTCATGATACCCTGATCACAATCATAACCCAGAGCCTCCCAAAATTTCTGTGGATTCTTTTTCTTAATAGTAAGAACACTTAAC
This sequence comes from Vulpes vulpes, assembly GCF_048418805.1. Taxonomy (NCBI): domain Eukaryota; kingdom Metazoa; phylum Chordata; class Mammalia; order Carnivora; family Canidae; genus Vulpes; species Vulpes vulpes. The sequence continues at coordinate 133,351,426 of NC_132781.1, forward strand.
ATTAGATCAGCCTCTTAACAAATTCTGAAATATACTGTCAAGTTTGTTCTCTAAAACTTTTTCTGTCAAGGAATGTGCATGGAAACTGTATTCCCCTTGGGAGTAAATGTCATGGGATACATGTTTTACCTTGAGGAATTTATAAATACAGATCTATCATTCCCCAGCATTCAGAATCACTGTTGAAAAAGACCTCCCTACCATTTTTAATCACTGAACTACTCATAAATACTTCAAACTTTGAGAACTTAAGGTCAGGACCTAAGCTGTTTTAACAAATACAGTTGGAAAAAAGCCTAGAATAAACACATTTGTTTCAGTTCATCCTATTACAAAAACCAGAATCTATAGATTATTAGCTAAGTAACAGGAACATTTGGGGATACTTCTCCCCTTATTTCCTGATACCCATATATCTTGGAAACATTCATAATCATCATTTTTATTTAATTTTTTAAAGATTTATTTATTTACCTTAGAGAGAAAGAGAGAGAGATAGAAAACTTGCATGCTGGTGGAGGGGCAGAAGGAGAGGGAGAGAGAGAAGCTCAAGCAAACTCCCTGAGCATGGAGCCTTATGTGGGGCTCAATTCCAAGACCCTGAGATCATGATCTGAGTAGAAATCAAGAGACAGATGCCCAATTGACTGAGCCACCAAGGCACCCCTAATTTTTAATAAAAAATATTTATCATCAGGGCCCCTGGGTGGCTCAGTGGTTGAGCATCTGTCTTTGGCTCAGGTCATGATCCTGGGAACCTGGGATCAAGTCCCACAACAGGCTCTCTGCAGGGAGCCTGCTTCTCCCTCTGCCTGCACCTCTGCCCCTCTCTTTGTGTCTCTCATGAATAAATAAAATCTTTTAAAAAGTTTGTTTAAAAAAATATATATGTATATAATATATATTATGTATATATACATTATATATACATATATGTATATATATGCTATATATAATATATATATATATTATATATATACTGTCAAAGTTTTATTCTCAGTTTCCTAAACTAATTTTTATTCTGAGCTGAATTTTCTAGGAAGTGAGAAGGTACTAGTCACTCCTGTTTCCAATCCCGACAGTTGCTGATGGATCAGCTGCCTCCTCTCATGTTTGTTCTTTCTTTTCACAGCCTATTAACTTGCTGTTCCAGGCCCAGCAAACTGTAACTAACTGTAGAGGCCCCCACATGTGCAGGGATTCAGTGTTATCTTCTAAGGTTATCTTCTATGTTCTAAGATAAGTAGTTCAAAATCTCTTAGGAAGATTTCCTCTTTCAATTCAATTGTATTTTATCTGATCATCTTGGAGGGGGAAAACTGACAGATTTTTTTGTGTGTGTGTTTTTATTTATTCATTTTTATTGACCATCCATATGCTTGTCTTTCTATGTCTCTTGACTAGTTTTCAAAAGTGAGTGTGTTTTCCGTCTGGTCTTACCTAGTTGTGGTTATTGAAAAGTATTTGCTTTACCTGGTTTCTACAACACAATTTAGTCAAAATTAGAAAGTTTGACCTTGGCAAACTGCACACAAAGATCATTTGATAGTCTCATCCTCTAGAGGAACTGAAAGCCTGGTATTAATTAAAATTAAATAAGTCAATCGGAGAAGGACAAACAGTGTATGTTCTCATTCATTTGGGGAATATGAATAATAGTGAAAGGGAATATAAAGGAAGGGAAAAGAAATGTTGGGAAATATCAGGAAGGGAGACAAAACATAAAGACTCCTAACTCGGGGAAACGAACTAGGGGTGGTGGAAGGGGAGGAGGACGGGTGTTGGAGGGGAATGGGTGACGGGCACTGAGGTGGACACTTGACGGGATGAGCACTGGGTGTTTTTCTGTATGTTGGTAAATGAACACCAATAAAAATTAATTAAAAAAAATAAAAAAAATAAAAATGTCAAGAGAAAAAAATAAAAATGTCAAGATAACTCAAAAAATAAATAAATAAAATAAAATAAAATTAAGACTGAGTTGGTTCTGCATGTGGCTGTCCAATTTTTCCAGCACCATTTATTCAAGAGACTGTCTTTTTTTCCAGTGGATAGTCTTTCCTGCTTTGTCGAATATTAGTTGACCATAGAGTTGAAGGTCCACTTCTGGGTTCTCTATTCTGTTCCATTGATCTATGTGTCTGTTACCTTGCCAGTACCACACTGTCTTGATGATCACAGCTTTGTAGTACAACCTGAAATCCGGCATTGTGATGCCCCCGGGTTTGGTTTTCTTTTTTAATATTCCCCTGGCTATTCGGGGTCTTTTCTGATTCCACACAAATCTTAAGATGATTTGTTCCAACTCTCTGAAGAAAGTCCTTGGTATTTTGATAGGGATTGCATTAAATGTGTAAATTGCCCTGGGTAACATTGACATTTTCACAATATTAATTCTTCCAACCCATGAGCATGGAATATTTTTTCATCTCTTTGTGTCTTTCTCAATTTCTTTCAGAAGTGTTCTATAGTTTTTAGGGTATAGATCCTTTACCTCTTTGGTTAGGTTTATTCCTAGGTATCTTATGCTTTTGGGTGCAATTGTAAATGGGATTGACTCCTTAATTTCTCGTTCTTCAGTCTCATTGTTAGTGTATAGAAATGCCACTGATTTCTGGGCATCGATTTTGTATCCTGCCACACTGCCAAATTGCTGTATGAAACTAGACCATTCTCTTACACCATACACAAAGATAAACTCAAAATGGATGAAAGATCTAAATGTGAGACAAGATTCCATCAGAATCCTAGAGGATAACACAGGCAACACCCTTTTTGAACTTGGCCACAGCAACTTCTTGCAAGATACATCCATGAAGACAAGGGAAACAAAAGCAAAAATAAACTATTGGGACTTATTCAAGATAAAAAGCTTCTACACAGCAAAAGAAACAGTCAACAACTCTAAAAGACAACCTACAGAGTGGGAGAAGATATTTGCAAATGACATATCAGATAAAGGGCTAATATCCAAGATCTATAAAGAATTTATTAAACTCAACAGCAGAGAGATAAACAATCCAATCATGAAATGGGCAAAAGACATGAACAGAAATTTCACAGAGGAAGACACAGATGTGGCCAACAAGCACAGGAGAAAATGCTCCGCATCACTTGCCATCAGGGAAATACAAATTAAAACCACTATGAGGGCAGCCGAGGTGGCTTAGCGGTTTAGTGCTGCCTTCAGCCCAGGGCGTGATTCTGCAGACCTGGGATGAGTCCCACATCAGGCTCCCTGCATGGAGCCTGCTTCTCCCTCTGCCTGTGTCTCTGCTTCTCTCTCTCTCTCTCTCTCTCTCTCTCTCTGTGTGTGTGTGTTTGCCTCTCATGAATGAATAAATAAAATCTTTTAAAAATAAAATTAAATAAAAAAAACACACAATGAGATACCACCTCACACCAGTGAGAATGGGGAAAATTAAGACAGGAAACAACAAATGTTGGAGAGGATGTGGAGAAAGGTAAACCCTCTTGCACTGATGGTGGGAATGTGAACTGGTGCAGCCACTCTGGAAAACTGTGTGGAGGGTCCTCAAAGAGTTAAAAATAGAGCTGCCCTATGACCCAGCAATTGCACTGTTGGGGATTTTCCCCAAAGATACAGATGCAGTGAAACACCGGGACACCTGCACCCCGATGTTTCTAGCAGCAATGGCCACAATAGCCAAACTGTGGAAGAAGCCTCGGTGTCCATCGAAAGATGAATGGATAAAGAAGATGTGGTTTATGTATACAATGGAATATTACTCAGCCATTAGAAACGACAAACACCCAATGTTTGCTTCAATGTGGATGGAACTGGAGGGTATCATGCTGAGTGAAATAAGTCAATCGGAGAAGGACAAACATTATATGGTCTCATTCATTTGGGGAATATAAAAAATAGTGAAAGAGAATAAAGGGGAAAGGAGAGAAAATGAGTGAATATCAGTGAGGGTGACAAAACATGAAAGACGCCTAACTCTGGGAAACGAACAAGGGGTAGTGGAAAGGGAGGTGGGCGGGGGGCTGGGGTGACTGGGTGATGGGCACTGAGGGGGGCACTTGGCAGGATGAGCACTGGGTGTTATGCTATATGTTGGCAAATTGAACTCCAATAAAAAAATAATAATAAAAAAATGAAAAAAAAAGACTGAGTTGGTTCTTGCATTGAGACGAGATTTTAGAAATATATTTTATTGGCCTTAACAAGTGAAAATTTTCACTACATGTGATAAACCTACTTTAAGCAATCACTAATTTAGGTTCAGAGTTTGCAGATGTTTTCCCAAATCTGTGCCTAAAACTTCCTTTTCTCTTATTGGAAATAAAGTTATCTTATCCTACTGAAAGAACATTTCAGGTATCAAAGGAAGAATAATTGACTCTTTTTTAGTAAAAAGCACCTATAATTCAGAAAAACATTTATTTGATATGAACTAGGTCATTTTTATGAGTTTATAAAGCTGATGTTTTTCTTTGCCTGAGAGTTTCTTGCAATATTGTTATTGTTAAAATTATCACATCAGTTCCTATATTAAAGGAGAATTACATTATTATAACTTCTGAATCCATTTTTCAAGAGTTCAATTTTTAATGGCAAACCAAAATGGAAAAGGTTTCAGTTACAGAGAGTAAAAGGTAGAAAATGTAATGTATACTAAAGTAAAAATACTTACAAAAATTGCAGAAGTCCTTTCATGCAAGGAAAACGGACAGGTGATAGACCACTCTTTGGGACTCAAATCACAGACCCTAAAAGAATCACTTGTGGCCTATATGAGCCCAATATGATTACTTACTTTGAACCATTACCCAGAGAAGAAACAATAAATACTTTACCCCATCAACACCTAATGGAGCAGGAAGCTTAGCTCAACACTGGGCTGTGAAGCAAGAAATGTCCTCTGTAATTGCAACAACTAAAATGGTTGCCTTTTCTCAATGCTAAAAGAGTACAAGCATAGATAAAATAATAAGGTATTGTGTTGCATTATTGGTCATTATTCCTAGCATTAGTGAAAATGCCAGGCATGAACTAGAAATCCAGTTTTTACTTCTTGTAGGTCCAAACCTCCTGCTTTATTCATCTGTATCCTGTATCAGCTACTCCCCAGACAAATGACCTTGAAGTGTCAAATGGTAGCTTCAAGCATGGAAGAGATGTGAGATCCAGGAAAAGATAATTGTGGCTTTAAGATAAATATATATTAGTAGTGTATTTATCTTAGGAAAGACCCAGTTTTTATTGATGAGTGCAACTTCAAAATGTGGCATTCATTTGTCTTTATGTTACTCATTAAAAAGGTCAATATCTACTCAAGCACAGCATGATTACAAATGATAGAAATCCCTGGAACTGGTGACATAAGCTGTTCTCTTCTTATGATCACTGGCCCTGTCACTAATTCTCTATCACTAGTTATAAATACCTTTTCAGCATAAACACTCCACAGTCTTTTCAGGGAGAAATAACTCAATTTGGTTATACTTCCTACAATGCACAGCACAAGGCTGAAATTATAGGTATCCTTCTTTTGGGGTACATAGTTTTTTGATAATATAGAATCTTTTGGTGCAACCCTGACTTCTCTATCTTATTCATCAGATGGGAAGGAAAATTGCCTTAAAGACTCTCAATGACCCTGAGTTTTATGAACCTAATCACAAAAATTCGTGAATTGCTCATGGATACAAGAAAGAATCTCATCTCACAGATGATATAACTGCCCGATAATAGTTCTTTTAGAAAGCTTCTATTTTCTGCTTGAACTCTATGTAGCTGCAGAGGATTTCAGGTAGGTCTGTAACTTCTCTCATCCCTGTTTTCCACTTATACTTCTACAAATCTAAGTCCCACAGTTAGAACCTGGATTTATGCACAGGGTGAAAAAGGCTCTCACGGCTCTGCCGAGACTTGACAATTTCTGTGACAACATCATAACCAGGAACTGTGTGACCAGTCATGGTAAGGTCACTTGATAGTTTGGCCATTTCTGAAGAAGTGACAACTGACATAGAATAGACAACTCATTCTAAAATCATATTTGGGAAATAGTTATATGCATGTCTCATTTGAAACAGAAAGCTTTTCAACTTATCCCCCTGTAACTTTTTCTGTAAACTAGGAATTGTACAGTTTTTGTTTTTCCCCTAAAGTTAAGTGGATTTGAATGGATACTACCTCAGCTGGTTCCTCTTATTAATCTATGTTATTCAATACTTCTAGGAAGCAATGAGTGTGTATGAGTTTCAGGGCACAGTGGAAAAAAAAACCTAGAAAATGGGAGAAATAATGTGGAAAACAACAAGCAATAAATAGATAACTATCAAATAATTCCAGATAGAGGTGATTTTCAGATAGAGACAGATGCAAAGTATAAAATCAAAACAATGGAATGTATACCATGTGTGTGTTCGTGTGTGCATATTATGCTTTTTTGACAAAGTATCATTCAAACGAAGACCTGAGTGATGAAAAAGAGCCAGCCATGCAAAGATCCGAGTGAGTTGTATTATAGGCAGAGGGAATAACAAATGCAAATAACAACAAACCACGCTCACTTTGCTTGAAGGTTAAATTAAATATAACCTATTTACATGATGGCTAAATCTATATAAATAACAGGAGCCCAGGAAAATTGCCTTAGATTCTGAAAGTGAAACTAGTCTCTGCCTCCTTGGCAGTAAGTCTCAACACACCAAGAAGCCAAATAGGGAAAAAACATGGTATCAGGAGAACTTCACTTTGCAAACTTCACAAGGTATTGTTTTTAATGTGTTGATGGAAAAATCAGGGTGTTTCTCTTGAGTAACTGTCCTTTCACTACTACAGATTTTGCTTTAGACATTTTTCCCAATCTGTCATTCTTTGTCTTTGAAAATCAAAACTCTGGACAATTCAGCACCACCAATTTGTGGTTTCCTTTTCATTCATCTACTGACTTACTAAACAGGCATAGTGTTCTCCTTCAGTTAAAATAAAGCATTTATATTATTTGGCAAGAACACTTTGATACTGTCACTGTATAAATAATCAAGAAAGCAGTCTTCTTCTACTGACATTTGCCTCTTACCAGGTCTGGACACCAGACCAAAAGAAATGGAGTTGTACATCTATAATTACACGTTACGGAGTAGTTAATGTATTCACTATTGTTCTCCAAGGTTTTAAGGCCTAAATGTCTGCTCTGAATTTACCAGAACTAAGATTTACACATTCCTATAGTCAAAATGATTTCAACACACAACAGGAATAAAATAGATGTTCAGAAATAATACTTACCACTTCATAATTAAACTCTCTGCTAAAAGAGTGCCCTTTGAAACATGCATGTTGGTGTTTGGCCAAGAAAAACTCCCGATGGCAATAAGTGGGTGTTTCTAAACTTAATTTTGAATACGGTTTTGAAAAAGTGGCTGTAAACCCTAGGGACTATATTTTTCAAAAACAATCTAAAAACCACTTTGGAAATAATGTAAATGTACTAGGGAGACTGGGGTTTTTTTCACACTGATGTATGTATGTATCACATGGTAACTTGAAGGAAAATTCATGGTTACTCTCAGTAGGTAAAAGTAAAAAACTCTTAAACATGACAGGGTAATTTCAGAAAGATACCAAAGTGTTTAAAAGAGTAGAGGCACAGAATTTTTTCTTATTTTTTTTCCTAATAAGCTAGAAAGTTTTTTAAAGAATATTTCCCTTCACTCTATTCCTTTCTCATAAATTTCAAGGAGTCCAGTAAATTTCATGGAGGCGGTTTCTAAAAGATTTTCTCTTTAAGAACATAAGGATCTCAAGCCAGAAGGGAAAAAAAATGAAATGCAAATAAAGGGTAACTGGGGGAAGCTAACAGGTTCTTTTTTTTCTTCCAGCAGTAAGAGTGGGGACCACATGATTAACTTGGATGGGCTCACATACATGCTAATGGGTGTATTTATTTACATACAGTTAAGGGAAGACTCATGCTGAGAGGTAAAGAAGAGGTGAGTTTGAGCCTCAGGACTGAGAACAGGGACAAAGTCTATTTTCTTAGACTAATTGGAAGGAAATCCGATGAGGTGGGCCATGTAACAGGAGGATGTGTGCTCCATCTTAGGGTGGAGAAGGAAAGTTGACTATTGGTAGGTAAGTCAAATTTTAATTTCACTGCTACTCACAATCTTTGCACACCAAGTCCAGGGGAATATTTGCATAGTTCAAAAGAGAGAAAGCATGCTGTGCTAAATATGTGATATTTAATCTTTTTTTTCAAAATACATTTCTTAATTTATTATGATTACTCTGCAATCTTTTTTGGTCACTTTAAAGATTCCTGGTTACTGATTCTAGGCATAGGGTAACATTGACCTGAGCAGACAGGAGAATACACCCAGAAGATGAGAAAGAGATGTAGGTGCCTAGGGAATACCACAAACGTAGAGAACAGCACAGCATGGAGCAAAAGAGAGAAGCTAGAGAACATTCTGGGGCAGCCCGGGTGGCTCAGCAGTTTAGCGCCACTGTCAGGGCATGATCCTGGAGACCCAGTATGGAGTCCCACGTCAGGCTCCCTGCATGGAGCCTGCTTCTCCCTCTGCCTGTGTCTCTGCCTCTCTCTTTCTCTCTGTGTCTCTCATGAATAAATAAATAAAATCTTAAAAAACAAAAAAAGAACATTCTGCACGTTCAGGGACTCACATGATTCCTACAGCCAGCTACCCAAGTCACCCTTAAGATGCAAACTGCTGCCTCATGTTTGTGGATAGCAAGAGTCTGCAGTATGGAGGCTGGAGACTTTTCTTGTTTACCATTAAAAGGTAGTTTACAAATGAAGAATGTAAGTTGGCACTCTTTGGGGTTTTATTTATTTAATTTTTTCTTTGGGGTTCTAAAACATGATTGAACTGGTCTGAGAGGATGGACCTCAGCCCACCGACATCACTGAAGTAATGGAAAATCCCAGTGATGCTGCCGGACTCGGGTGATAAAGTTGAAGCTCACACAGGCCTCTGAGCCTCAACCTTTTAGTGATCACTAATGTGCCTTTTTTTTTCTGTGAACGTACTACAGTGCTTACAAAACAAGAATTCCTCTATTGATGAATTATCTCAAGTCTCTAGGTAATCTTTAGTACCAGGACAAATAACCTTCTGGCGACAAATGGGCACTGGAGTAATGTCATCTGATGTGCTGTAACTGATAGGAGGGGTGGCTGCACCTGAACTGGAAGTATCAATCCGGGCTCCAGAGGTCCAAAGGTGCATTGTAATCACAGTTCAGGGGAACTGATCTGCTGTGTTGATCCTTCATTCTGGAAGGTAGAGTACAGGGAAGCTAAAGGAACCTATCAGAACACTTTCCAGTCAGTAAACAGTCCAAAATTAGGGATAGGTATGGATAAAGAAAAACCGAATGGGAGTCCTGGTTACATCCCCTATTCTCTTCATCTGGATCATGATAATAGGAATTAATTTAATATATGATTGTTTAAGTGAAGGGTTCCAAGATGGATTGTGCATTTTACATTTTGTCTTTTAGGTCCTAGATTAGATCTCTCTCTCTTTTCCTCTCTCCCCCCTTATCCCCTCTTTTCTCTATCACTGGGTCATAACTGGAATAAGCATTTCTGGTTCTGTGTTTCAACTCTGCAGACCCAAATTTACCCTCCAATATAGACTTATAATAAAGAGACCGCCCAAAATGTCTCTAAGATCAAATCTCTGATTTAGGCTTATAGGCAGAAATGTTGATATATTGGTTCCCATGTGTCTGTTACGTATGTCGACTTCTCCACTGACCCCATATCAAATTGTGGGGAAAGGACAAGGTGTGGTTAATTATCAACCCCAAATCCCAATATCTGTGTGTGGTGATTCTGGGATGGGAGAAGTGCTGTTGAGCATGGCAGTTTCAGATAAAATTTTCTTGCACATTAGCTTCTGTTATGAAAACCTGTTGACTAAATCCTCAGCAAACTGTTGTTCCTTTTCTCCTCTTTCTCATCTTCCACTAAGCATGTCAAAGGGCCTAATTACTGAACTGGGGAGTGGGGAGAAGTTTGAGCCATCTTATCATTGTGTAGCACAGAACTTGTGTAAGGGCAATAGGATGCGTTCCTTTAATCAACAAACTGAAGTCCTCCCAAATACTGGACCTCATTTTGGTATTGATTGTAAAGCCTGCAATATGATAGGTAAGAGAATAGCCCATTGTTTTCCTTTACTTCATCAAATGTTCTCTAAATTAAATACGGGGACAGGTTCTATTTATAAGTCAAACACCATAAAATGAATGAGTGTGTGTATGTCTCTGTGTGTGTATGTGTGTTTTCTCAAGCTCTGAGGTCTATTTGTCAATTGCTTCATCTGCTGAAGAATATTCAGGAAGCTATGTTGTCCCACTACATTAATTAGTTAATAAATAAGGAATCCAGAAAGGGAGCACATCCACTTCCTCTAGTTTGCTAAGCTTCCTTAGGCCTCATTTCAAAGATCAGCAGTTAAAAACCAGAAAGTAGGAGATGCCTGGGTGGCTCAGTGGTTGAGTGTCTGCCTTCGGCTCCGGGTGTGATCCTGGAGTCTCGGAATTGAGTCCCACATCCAGCTCCCTGCATGGAACCTGCTTCTCCCTCTGCCTGTGTCTCTGCCTATCTCTTTCTGTGTCTCTCATGAATAAATAAATAAAACATTAAAAACAAAACAAAAACCAGAAAGTAGTACATATTTTTTTTCGGATTTTGGTGTTATGACATCTCTGAATCCTCCCATAAATTGCCCATATTTTCCTTTCTTGACTACTCTTTCAAGAATTGGAATCAGCTTTAATGCTTATACATAAGGGACAGGGGCTCCCTTTCTCATTACAGATCTGCCTAAGAATTAGGTTATTAATCAGGCCAACAGACAATACTCCATTACTTTCTACAAATGGTTTTTAGGGGCCACCTTTTTAAACTGCACAACTTCATACCTCTTCTTTCCTTAAGATACAACTTGTGGGGAGCCTGATGGCTTGGGCAGTTAAGCCTCTGACTCTTGGTTTTGGCTCAGGTCATGATCTCAGGCTCATGATCTTAGAGTCATGAGATCAGGCCCCTCATTGGTTTCTGTGCTCGGTGAGGAATCTGCCTGCTTGAGTTTCTGTCTCCCCTCTTCCTTTGCCCTGTCACATGTGCATGTTCTCTCTCTAAAATAAATAAATAAATCTAAAAAAAAAGATAACAGTTGTAAACTAGCTGACCCTATGTAAATTTAATGGACAAAAAAATTGATTCATTTTTAAAGTTAAATTCTTTAATGTGAACTAATTATGAATTGATACACAGTTGTGTGAAATAAGATGGAGAGATCCTGCATACCTTTAACTCAGTTTCCCTCAAAAGTCACATCTTGCAAAATCATAGAAAAGTATCTAAACCAGAATGTCTACATTGCTACAATCCACCAAATTGACAGACTTATTTTATATTGCATAATTTTAACTCAAATTGTGTTGTAAATCTGATTATCAAGCTAATATTTGTAAGTCTACATAGTATGGATTTAAATCATTTCTCAAACTTGGGCCTGCATTCTACCAATAACATTAGGCTGGAACTGAGTAGCATTTTTATTACCCAACATAAATTCTTCACTTAGTATCAGTCCCCAGCCACTCCAGGTTTCTCCTTAACAGCTAGCTCAATTCAGTATTTATGTATTTATGCTCCTATGGATGTCCTTTTTATAATCCATTAGAGAAGCACCTAGTCCTTATGTTGGCATATGTATTCCCCAGTGTGCTAACCTTGTCAGTTGTCCAGCAGAGGGCATTCCATCCCTGCCTGTGTTCAACAGTAGCCCAGAAGACTGAAGTACCATCAGACATCTGCCTGAGTGAAGCAGGCCAAATATTTCTCAAGTGGAATAATGTCACCAGATAAAAACAAATGAAATTTTATAATGTCAAATGAAAAAATTTTTATTTCCACTCTTGACTTTTTCCCTGAGGTCTAAACATATTTGACAACCTACTTGACATTTCCACTTGGAAATACAACACGTCCAAACTTAACATACCAAAAAATAAAATTTGCTACCTTCCTCCTAAACCTCATGGTCCTCATTTCAGTAACAAATTTCACCATGTTTCTAACTGTTTGAGCCAAAGACCTAGGAATATTCCTTGATTCATCCCTTTATTTCAAACCAACCTAACCTTTCTTCATATCAAACTCATCAATAAGTCTTATTGGCTGTGTCTCCAAAATAGATCTTTAAACTATTTATCATCAAGGCTAACCCATCATTTTCTATCACCTGGACTACTGCAACAACTCCCTAACTAGTCCATCAGTTTCCATTTTTGCCCCTTTAGAAACCCGTTCTATAGACATTTTTCCAAAAAAGACACATAGAAGATGGCTAATAGGCACATGAGAAAATGCTCAACATTCTTCATCATCAGAACTATAATGAGGTATCACCTCACACCAGTCAGAATGGCTAAAAATCAACAAGGCAATAAATAACAGTTGTTGGCAGGGATGCAGAGAAAGGGGAAACTTCTTAACACTGTTGGTAGGAATGCAACTAGTGCAGCCTCTCTGGAAAACAATAGAAGGTTCCTCAAGAAGTTAAAAAAAGACCTACCCTCTGACCCAGCAATTGTACTACTGGGTATTTACCCCAAAGGATAAAAAATGCTGATTCGAAAGCATACATGCACCCCGTTGTTTATAGCAGCTTTATTGACATTAGCCACATTATGGAAAGAGCCCAAATGTCCATCAACTGATAAATGGTTAAAAAAGATGTAGTATGTATATACACAATGGAATATTATCCAGCTGTCAAAAAGAATGGCATTGTGCCATTTGCAACAACGTAAATGGAACTAGAGAGTATTAAGTGAAATAAGTCAGTCAGAGAAAGACAAATACATATGATTTCATTCATATGTTGAATTTAAGAAGAAAAAAAACAGATCAATGTAGGGGAAAGAAAAGGGAGCAAAGCAGAAAACAGACTCTGAACTGTAGAGAACAAACTGAGGGTCGAAGGTTGGCGGGAGGTAGGTAGGAGATGGGGCCAAATGGGTGATAGGTATTAAGGAAGACATTTGTGGTGAGCACTGGGTGTTATATGTAAGTGACAAATCCCAAAATTCCACTCCTAAAACAAATTTTATGTTTTCTTTTAGTACATTGTATATTAACTAATTAGAATTTAAATAAAAATCTGGAGAAAGAAAAAGGAAAAAAAAAGCAAGAAAAAAATAACAACCAGAAGAAAAAGATATATATGGACAGGAAATGTACAATGTAAATCAGGGTCACTCAGCAATATCTTTAAAGTACAGAAAGAAAAATAAAACTATGAAACTAGAATTCTGTACCCTCCAAAAATATGTTTCAAGAAGAATTCAGAATCATAAAGACAAGTTATCTAAAAGAAAGTAGCCAAAAGAATTAACTAAAATGTGAAAATATAAAACAAATACTAGTGTGATTAGTTTAACTATTTTCTGTAATACACAGTACATTTCATTACTATGAAATGGTAGTAACAGTAATGAATGGTATCAGGGATAAAGAAGGTTATTTCATAATAAAGTTACCAATTTATTGGGAGGACATACTGCTCTTAATGTTCATGGGGCTAAGGACAGTGCTTTAAAATACATGAATCAAAACCTGGTAGAACTGCAATAAGAAGGAGACAAATCCACAATTATACAGATTTTAATACCTTATTCTAAATAACTGACAGAACAAAGTATAGTATATTTGATGAACACTCTCAACCAAACTGGCCTGAGAACACTCAACCAAATAACAGCAAAATATACATTCTTTTCAAGTGCACATGGAATATATACCAAGACAGACCAAACACACAGTCATAAAATAATTCTGTATAAATATAAACAGAATCAAATATGCCAAATATATTTTATTACAATATAAATCAATTAAATATCAGTAACTTAAACATTGGAAGATCTAAAATATTTGAAAATTAAATAAAATATGTCTTATTATAGATCAAAAAGGAATCAGAAAGGAAATAGGCAGTATTCTGAGCTGAAAGAAAATAAAGACATGAAATATCAAAACTTATTGTGTGCAGCTATAGGAATGCTTAGAAGGGAATTTTGCTAAGTTCTTCTATTACAGATATAATGACCTAAGCTTCCAATTTTAGAACCAAAAATGAAAGGAAAAAAAAAAAAGACAAATTAAATCCAAAGCATGTAGAAAGAACATGAAAGAACACCAAATTAATCTCAAAGAACAGAAGACAAGGCCATGGGAAATAGAAAAAAAATTAGGGAGATCAATAAAATCCAAGTTATTTCTCTGGAAGTATCTATAAAAATGGATAAATCTGTAGGCAAGACTGATCAGGAAAAAGGAGAGAAACAATACCGATATTGGAAATGAAAAGAATAACAACTACAGATTTTACAGACATTAAATTGGTAATGAGGGGATTTTATGAACAACTTCCCCAACAAAATTAAACAATTTAAAGAAAGTGGACAAATTCCTTGAAAGACACAAACTGTTATATTTAATAGTTAAATATAATCAAACTATTCCATTAAAGAAATAGAATACATATTTGAAAATATTCCTACAGAGTAAACTACCAAAAGAGACCTCAAAGGTGAATTTAGTGAAATATTTAAAGGAAAAAAATTTACTTCTACAGAAACATAAGCCTTTTCAGAAAATAGCAGAGATACTTTACATGTAGTTTTATGATACCACTATTACCCTGATTAAAAAAAAAAAAAAAAACAGAAAAAAATTTTCAAGAAAACTATAGAACTGTACCTGTTCCTGAACTAATATACAAATATTCTTAAAATTTTAGCAAGTTGAATCCAGCAGTGCAATACTATATTCTGATCGAATGGGATTTATCTTAATAATGTTAAGTTTGATTTAACATTTAAAATTTTATACATTTCAACATATTAATGGGCTAAAAAGAAAAACCATGACTATATTAATAGATTCAGAAAAAGCATTCAACAAAATCTAGCATCCATTCACGATGAAAACTCTCAAGGCACTAGGAATAGAAATGAACTTGATTAATGCAGAAAAGGACATCTATAGAAACATCCAAATAACATCGCCCTTAATTAAGGGTGAAAGAATGGATGCTTTCCCCCTAATATTACAGGACAAACAAAAATAGCTATTTCATCACTTCTACTGTACTAGATTGTACTGGAAGTACTTACCAGTGCAATAATACAAAAACTACAAAGAAAATAAGCAAAGAAGGAGGCCGAGGGAGGGAAGCAGAGAGAGAAGAGGGAAGAAAGAACAAGAAAGAAAAAAAAGATAAACCAAAGAAAAAGATGCACAGAATATAAAACAAAATGTAAAACATATTATAGATAACATAATAGTCTAAGTAGAAAAATCTAAACTAATATAAAAGAACTGTAAAACTAAGAAGTAAATCTAGAAGATTTGCAAGATGAAAAGTCAATAAACAAAAATCAATTGTATTTCTATAGCAATAGAAAGATGAAATAAAATATAGGTTACAGAAATTCAGAACCCAATTACCCAAAATGTTGATATGGAAAAACAAAGTTGGAGAAGGCCTTAGACAACCACGATTTTAAGACTTAATGTAAAGCTACAACAAATACAGAGTCATATTGGCATAAAGAAATACACATTTTTTTAAAAAAGATAGACACATAGATTAACCAATCAGTAGAGTTTTAAAATAGACTCTTACATATACAGTCAACTTATTTTCTATAAAATTTCTAGGAGAATTCAAAGGGAAGGGATAAATTTTCAATAGATGGTTGTGGAACAAACTGCAGAAAAACAAACAAAACAAGAGACTGTCAAACTTCACTTGACACTGTATACAAAAATTTACTCAAAATGGATAACAAATCTAAAGGGGACAAACTATAAAACATCCAGAAGAAAACCTAAGAGAAATCCTTGGTAATGATTTGGTTTACAAAAATACTTTCTATGGGGTCAACTAACCTCTGAAAAAGCAGGAAAGAATATCCAATGGAAAAACGATATTCTTCTCAATAAATGATGCTGGGAAAATTGGACAGCCACATGTTAATGAATGAAACTGGACCATTCTTTTTATTTTTTTACCTCATTTTTATTTTTTATTTTTTTAATAAATTAATTTTTTATTGGTGTTCAATTTACCAACATACAGAATAACACCCAGTGCTCATCCTGTCAAATGCCCCCCTCAGTGCCCGTCACCCATTCACCCCCACCACCTGCCCTCCTCCCCTTCCACCACCCCTAGTTCGTTTCCCAGAGTTAGGAGTCTTTATGTTCTGTCTCCCTTTCTGATATTTCCCACACATTTCTTCTCCCTTCCCTTATATTCCCTTTCACTATTTTTTATATTCCCCAAATGAATGAGACCATATACTGTTTGCCCTTCTCCGATTGACTTATTTCACTCAGCATAATACCCTCCAGTTCCAACCACGTTGAAGCAAATGGTGGGTATTTGTCGTTTATAATGGCTGAGTAATATTCCATTGTATACATAGACCACAGCTTCTTCATCTTTCGATGCACACCGAGGCTCCTTCCACAGTTTGGCTATTGTGGACATTGCTGCTATAAACATCGGGGTGTACGTGTCCCGGCGTTTCATTGCATCTGAATCTTTGGGGTAAATCCCCAACAGTGCAATTGGTGGGTCGTAGGGCAGGTCGATTTTTAACTCTTTGAGGAACCTCTACACAGTTTTCCAGAGTGGCTGCACCAGTTCACATTCCCACCAACAGTGTAAGAGGGTTCCCTTTTCTCCGCATCCTCTCCAACATTTGTTGTTTCCTGCCTTGTTAATTTTCCCCATTCTCACTGGTGTGAGGTGGTATCTCATTGTGGTTTTGATTTGTATTTCCCTGATGGCAAGTGATGCAGAGCATTTTCTCATGTGTTTGTTGGCCATGTCTATGTCTTCCTCTGTGAGATTTCTCTTCATGTCTTTTGCCCATTTCATGATTGGATTGTTTGTTTCTTTGGTATTGAGTTTAAGAAGTTCTTTATAGATCTTGGAAACTAGCCCTTTATCTGATATGTCATTTGCAAATATCTTCTCCCATTCTGTAGGTTGTCTTTTAGTTTTGTTGACTGTCTCCTTTTGCTTTGCAAAAGCTTCTTATCTTGATGAAGTCCCAATAGTTCATTTTTGCTTTTGTTCCTTTTGCCTTCATGGATGTATCTTGCAAGAAGTTACTGTGGCCAAGTTCAAAAAGGGTGTTGCCTGTGTTCTCCTCTAGGATTTTGATGGAATCTTGTCTCACATTTAGATCTTTCATCCATTTTGAGTTTATTTTTGTGTACGGTGCAAGAGAGTGGTCCAGTTTCATTCTTCTGCATGTGGATGTCCAATTTTCCCAGCACCATTTATTGAAGAGACTGTCTTTCTTCCAATGGATAGTCTTTCCTCCTTTATCGAATATTAGTTGACCATAAAGTTCAGGGTCCACTTCTGGGTTCTCTGTTCTGTTCCATTGATCTATGTGTCTGTTTTTGTGCCAGTACCACACTGTCCTGATGACCACAGCTTTGTAGTACAACCTGAAATCTGGCATTGTGATGCCCCCAGCTATGGTTTTCTTTTTTAAAATTCCCCTGGCTTTTCGGGGTCTTTTCTGAGTCCACACAAATCTTAAAATAATTTGTTCTAACTCTCTGAGGAAAGTCCATGGTATTTTGATAGGGATTGCATTAAACGTGTAAATTGCCCTGGGTAACATTGACATTTTCACAATATTAATTTCAGCAAAATTCACAATATTAAAGCCAATCCATGAGCATGGAATATTTTTCCATCTCTTTGTGTCTTCCTCAATTTCTTTCAGAAGTGTTCTATAGTTTTTAGGGTATAGATCTTTTACCTGTTTGGTTAGGTTTATTCCAAGGTATCTTATGCTTTTGGGTGCAATTGTAAATGGGATTGACTCCTTAATTTCTCTTTCTTCAGTCTCATTGTTAGTGTATAGAAATGCCACTGATTTCTGGGCATTGATTTTGTATCCTGCCACACTACCAAATTGCTGTATGAGTTCTAGCAATCTTGGGGTGGAGGCTTTTGGGTTTTCTATGTAGAGTATCATGTCATCGACGAAGATGAAGAGTTTGACTTCTTCTTTGCCAATTTGAATGCCTTTAAAGTCTTGTTGTCTGATTGCTGAGGCGAGGACTTCCAGTATTATGTTGAATAGCAGTGGTGAGAGTGGACATCCCTGTCTTGTTCCTGATCTTAGGGGAAAGGCTCCCAGTGCTTCCCCATTGAGAATGATATTTGCTGTGGGCTTTTCGTAGATGGTTTTTAAGATGTCGAGGAAAGTTCCCTCTATCCTTACACTCTGAAGAGTTTTGATCAGGAATGGATGCTGTATTTTGTCAAATGCTTTCTCTGCATCTAATGAGAGGATCATATGGTTCTTGGTTTTTCTCTTGCTGATATGATGAATCACATTGATGATTTTATGAGTGTTGAACCAGCCTTGTGTCCCAGGGATAAATCCTACTTGGTCATGGTGAATAATTTTCTTAATGTATTGTTGGATCCTATTGGCTAGTATCTTGTTGAGAATTTTTGCATCCATGTTCATCAGGGATATTGGTCTGTAATTCTCCTTTTTGGTGTGGTCTTTGTCTGGTTTTGGAATTAAGGTGATGCTGGCCTCATAGAACAAAATTGGAAGTACTCCATCTCTTTCTATCTTTCCAAACAGCTTTAGTAGAATAGGTATGATTTCTTCTTTAAACGTTTGATAGAATTCTCCTGGGAAGCCATCTGGCCCTCGACTCTTGTGTCTTGGGAGGTTTTTGATGACTGCTTCAATTTCCTCCCTGGTTATCGGCCTGTTCAGGTTTTCTATTACTTCCTGTTCCAGTTTTGGTAGTTTGTGGCTTTCCAGGAATGCGTCCATTTCTTCTAGATTTCCTAATTTATTGGCGTAGAGCTGTTCATAATATGTTTTTAAAATCGTTTGTATTTCCTTGGTGTTGGTAGTGACCTCTCCTTTCTCATTCATGATTTTATTAATTTGAGTCTTCTCTCTCTTCTTTTTAATAAGGTTGGCTAATGGTTTATCTATTTTATTAATTCTTTCAAAGAACCAACTCCTGGTTCTGTTGATCTGTTCCACAGTTCTTCTGGTCTCGATTTCGTTGAGTTCTGCTTGAATCTTAATTAACTCTCTTCTTCTGCTGGGTGTAGGATCTACTGCTGTTTTTTCTCTAGCTCCTTTATGTGTAAGGTTAGCTTTCATATTTGAATTCTTTCCAGTTTTTGAATGGATGCTTGTATTGCGATGTATTTCCCCCTTAGGACTGCTTTTGCTGCATCCCAAAGATTTTGAACGGTTGTATCTTCACTCTCATTAGTTTCCATGAAACTTTTTAATTCTTCCTTAATTTCCTGGTTGACCCTTTCATCTTTTAGCAGGATGGTCCTTAACGTCCACGTGTTTGAGGTCCTTCCAAACTTCTTGTTGTGATTTAGTTCTAATTTCAAGGCATTATGGTCTGAGAATATGCAGAGGACGATCCCAATCTTTTGGTATCGGTTCAGACCCGATTTGTGACCCACTATGTGGTCTATTCTGGAGAAAGTTCCATGTGCACTTGAGAAGAATGTGTATTCAGTTGAGTTTGGATGTAAAGTTCTGTAGATATCTGTGAAATCCATCTGGTCCAGTGTATCATTTAAAGCTCTCGTTTCTTTGGAGATGTTGTGCTTAGAAGACCTATCGAGTGTAGAAAGAGCTAGATTGAAGTCACCAAGTATAAGTGTATTATTATCTAAGTATTTTTTCACTTTGGTTATTAATTGGTTTAAATATTTGGCAGCTCCCAGATTTGGGGCATATATATTGAGGATTGTTAAGTCCTCTTGTTGGATACATCCTTTAAGTATGAGATAGTATCCTTCTTCATCTCTCACTACAGTCTTCGGGGTAAATTTTCGTTATCTGATATAAGGATGGCTACCCCTGCTTTCTTTTGAGGACCATTTGATTGGTAAATGGTTCTCCAACCTTTTATTTTCAGGCTGTAGGTGTCCTTCTGTCTAAAATGAGTCTCTTGTAGACAGCAAATAGATGGGTCCTGCTTTTTTGTCCAGTCTGAAACCCTGCGCCTTTTGATGGGGTCATTAAGCCCATTCACGTTCAGAGTTACTATTGACAGATATGAGTTTAGTGTCATCATGATATCTATTCAGTCATTGTTTTTGTGGATTGTTCCACTGAACTTCTTCTTAAAGGGGAATTTTAAGAGTCCCCCTTAAAATTTCTTGCAGAGCTGGTTTGGAGGTTACATATTCTTTCAGTTCCTGCTGTCTTGTCTTTATCTCTCCTTCCATTTTGAATGAGAGCCTTGCTGGATAAAGTATTCTTGGTTGCATGTTCTTCTCATTTAGGACCCTGAATATATCCTGCCAGCCCTTTCTGGCCTGCCAGGTCTCTGTGGAGAGGTCTGCTGATACCCTAATACTCCTCCCCATAAAAGTCAGGGATTTCTTGTCTCTTGCTGCTTTAAGGATCTTCTCTTTATCTTTGGAATTTGCAAGCTTCACTATTAAATGTCGAGGTGTTGAATGGTTTTTATTGATTTTTGGGGGGATCTCTCTATTTCCTGGATCTGAATGCCTGTTTCCCTTCCCAGATTAGGAAAGTTTTCAGCTAGGATTTGTTCAAATACATATTCTGGCCCTCTGGCCCTTTTGGCGCCCTCGGGAACCCCAATTAAATGTAGGTTTTTCTTCCTCAGGCTGTCGTTTATTTCCCTTAATCTGTCTTCATTGTCTTTTAATTGTCTGTCTCTTTTTTCCTCAGTTTCCCTCTTTGCCATCAACTTGTCTTCTATGTCACTCACTCGTTTTTCCACCTCATTAACCCTCGTTGTTAGGACTTCTAGTTTGGATTGCATCTCATTCAATTGATTTTTAATTTCTGCCTGATTGGATCTAAATTCTGCAGTCATGAAGTCTCTTGAGTCCTGTATGCTTTTTTCTAGAGCCACCAGTAGCTGTTTAATAGTGCTTCTGAATTGGCTTTCTGACATTGAATTGTAATCCAGATTTTGTAACTCTGTGGGAGAGAGGACTGTTTCTGATTCTTTCTTTTGAGGTGAGGTTTTCCTTCTAGTCATTTTGCTCAGTGCAGAGTGGCCAAAAACAAGTTGTATTGGGAAAAGGAGAAAAAGAGAGGAGAGAAAGAAGGAAAGAAAATAGAAAAAGAAAAAAGAAAAAAGGAAGAAAAAAAAAGAGAAGAAAAAGAGAAAGAAAAAGAAAGGAAAAAAGGGTGGGGGAAGCAAACAGAAATCAAAAAGCAAAAACAAAACAAAACAAAACAAAAACAAAAACAAGGGGGAGTATCCTCTGATTCTGTATA
Organism: Vulpes vulpes; assembly: GCF_048418805.1. NCBI lineage: Eukaryota > Metazoa > Chordata > Mammalia > Carnivora > Canidae > Vulpes > Vulpes vulpes. The sequence continues at coordinate 133,372,811 of NC_132781.1, forward strand.
CTTTACATCCCTTGACTTCCCCTGGAACATGTCCGTCTAGCTGGTCTTCTGGGGGAGGGGCCTGCTGTGCTGATTTTCAGGTGTTAGCACTTGGGGGAGCTGCTCTGCCCCCTGCCTGGTGCAGGGCTCAGTGGGTTGTTTACCCCGTGAGGCCCCAGGAGGAACAGCCTCAGTGGGGCGGCAGCTCTGGGACCCTGGTCAGCTCCCGCAGTAACTCCGGGGCTCTCGGTCTGCAGGGCCTGGAGGCTCCGGGGCGGGGCCGCTGATCTGCTCAGCTCAGGGCAGGAGCGTCCTTGCTGTCCTGGGCCCTCCCGGCCTCTGCCTGTCCTGGGGGGAGGCCGGATCCTGGGCTGTGTCCCGGCGCCCTGTGCTCCGAGGCCTGCGCTGTTGGATTCGCGCTCCCGCCCCGCAACCCCCTCCGCGGAGCCGCCGCCCGAGCCCCTCCGAGCTGCTCCGGGTCCCGCCGTGCGCGCTGCAGCCCTTAGGGAGCTCCGTGCACTCTCCTGCACGCGCCGCAGGTGCCTGTTAGTGTCCCCGGGAGCCCGAGGGCATCCCCGCCCTCCTGGGTCCTGCTCTAACTCCCTGCGGGCCCCTTTCCGCGGGGAAGGTTGGTGCAGCTCCTGCTCCTCCGGGACGGGGCTCTCCTGTCCTAGGGACACTCGCCCCGGCCTCAGTCCGGCTCCTCGCGGGGCCCCTCCCCCTTGGAGGCCTTTTGTTTCTTTATTTCTTTTCCCCCGTCTTCCTACCTTGATAGAAGCGTGAACTCTTCTCACTGTAGCGTTTCAGCTGTTCTCTCTTTAAATTTCAGGCCGAATTCATAGATTTTCAGGATGATTTGAAGGTTATTTAGGTAATTTGGTGGGGACAGGTGATTTGGGACCCTACTCTTCCGCCGTCTTGCCCCTCCTCCCCCAAACTGGACCATTCTTATACACATACACAAAGATAAGCTCAAAATGGATAAAAGACCTAAATGCGAAACAGGATTCCATCAAAATCCTAGAGGAGAACACAGGCAGCAACTTTTTAGTAGACATTTCTCCAAAGTCAAGGGAAACAAAAGCAAAAATGAACAATGGGGATTTCATCAAGATAAAAAGCTTCTGCACTGCTAGGGAAACAGTCAACAAATGAAAAGGCAACCTAAAGAATGGGAGAAGATATTTGCAAGTGACTTATCAGATAAAAGGCTAGTATCCAAGATCTATAAAGAATGTAACAAACTCAACACCCCACCAAATAATCCAATAAGGAAATGGGCAGAAGACATGAACAGACAATTTTTTCCAAAGAAGACATTCAGATGGCTAACAGACACATGAAAATTGCTCCACGTCACTTGGCATCAGGGGAATACAAACCAAAACCACAATGAGACACCACCTCATGCTGATCAGAATGGCTAAAATTAACAAGACACAAAACAACAAATGTTTTTGAATGCAGAGAAGGGGCTTACACCATTGGTGGGAATGCAAGCTGGTACAGCCACTCTGGAAAACAGTATGAAGGTTCCTTAAGAAGTTAAAATAGAGCTACCCTATGATCCAGCTATTGCCCTATAAGGGATTTACCCCAAAGATACAAATGTAGTGATCCAAAAGGGCACCTGCACCCCAAAGTTTATAGAAGCAACGTCCCCAATAGCCAAACTGTGGAAAGAGCCCAAATGTCCATCAACAGATGAATGGATAAAGAAGATGTGGTGTATATATACAATGGAATATTAGTGATCAGAAAGGATGAATACTTACCACTTTCATCGATGTGGATGGAACTAAAGGATATTATGCTGCGTGAAATAAGTCAATCAGAGAAGAACATTTATCATATGGTTTCACTCATGTGGAATATAAGAAACAGCCCAGAGGATCATAGGGGAAGGGAGCAGAAACTGAATGGGAAGACATCAGAGAGGGAGACAAACCATGAAAAACTCTTAACTCTAGGAAACAAACTGTGGGTTGCTGGAGGGGAGAAGTGTGATGGGTAACTGGGTGATGAGGATTAAGGAGAGCATGTGATGTGATGAGCACTGGGTGTTATAAACAAATGATAAATTATTGAACATTACATCTGAAACTAAGGATATACTCTATGTTGGCTAATTGAACTTAAATGAAAAAAAGGAAAAATATTTCCTAAGTAGAAAACCAAAGCCATCAGTTATATAAAAGAATACTTCTTTTTACCTTTGAAATAGTTTCTCCTCTAAATACACCATTTTTAAAAATGAAAGGGCAAGGCATAAACTAAGGAATATAATTGCAAAGCACACATCTGATAAAGTGCTTATATGATATTCTATTAATGACTTAAAATTCAGTGAAAAGAAGGGAAAACAATGAAATCTGCAAAATATCTTAACAAATTACAAAAGAGGACATACAGATGACCAATAAGCACAGAAAAGTTGTTCAAATTTATTAGTCATTAGGGAAATGAAAATTAAACCAAAGTGAGGTACTGGTGCACACCCATTATTAATGGGTAGAACTAAAAGACTTAAGCATACCAAGTGTTGACAGGGAGATGAAGCAACTGAAAATCCTAAATACTGTTGATGGAAATGTAAAACTGTACAACCTTGGAAAAGTTGGTCCCTTCTTTCAAAGTTGAATATGCATCTACATACAACATGTTTATTCTAAAATCGTTATTAAGCCAACAGAAATAAAAGCACTTGTCTACGCAAAGAAGTGGTTAATGGAAGAAAACAGATAGAAAATACACTTTGTGTGATTCAGTTTCATAAAATTCTAGAACATGCAAACATTCATGATGGTTAGCTCTCCAGCACTGCTGCAGAGGATGGAGGGAGGAATAGCTGTATTGAAAGGAGCTTGAGAAAACGTTTCAGAATAATGGATATGTTTATTTTCTTGGTTGTAGTGACAGGTTTACAAGTATGTACATAAATTAAATTCATGAAATTTTACACTTTAGATATGTGCAGTGTACTGTATGTCATTTATATCACAATAAGACTGTTAAAAATAGTAAGCCACAACTGAATACCTGGTAAAGTAAGTGGCCTCCCTCTTCAGTTCCATCTTCTTGAAACAAACCATCTTTAGTTGACCAAATGAAGAATCACACGAGAAAAGCATCTTAAATGTTGTAATTACCATTTTATGAGCTTTTAGTGTATGCCAGGAACTCTTGTAAATATCTGTCATAGATTAAGTCTTCACCTTTATAATAACTGATGAGGTAAATTCTATCATTACCTTCTCAGATTTTATTATTTAATAGTATTAGTAACTTCCTAAAATGGGTGACTGACGTGTCCAAAATCGCAGTCTGAATGAAAGAGACTGGAATTAAATATAAATACTTGTACACTTAATAACAACTCTTGATTGCCTTGGGCTGGGGGTGAGCAAGATTAGGCTCCAAATAATATGTTGAGGCAGAATGATTGCCACAAAACTACTGTCAGATCAGAAGCCTTTAAAAGCAGAGCAGGAAACATTGCTCCTGTTCTTTAAATAAAAGATGTCTTTACAACAATGATGATAGTCCTGGAGCCCAGGAGAGGTCAGGGCAAGACTCTGCAGCCTGCCAGTAACAAATGATGAGGAAGCAAAGCTGATCTTGTTGTAAATTGTTAATAGAGTCTCAGCTGTTGACATAAGGTCTCTCCTGCCAATCACTTATGTCAGTGCAGTTCAGGGCAGAAAATGAAAATGAAACAGACAAAAGTTTGGCATTAAAGAAATTGGTGTCAAGAGAAGAGAAGGGTAGGAATTAGTATAGGCAAATGTTAATTGGCTCTAACACTAGACTTGGCTTAGTATAATTAAGTTAAGAAGGAATGAGGTGGTAATTGGAAGTATATCTACTCTTTTAGTTCAATTCATATTCATCCAAAAGTCCTCTAGATATTTCTTATGTGTAACTAAGTTTAGGTATCAATTGTAACAGCGAATTCCTTTATTTTATACGTGAAGAAAGAGATGTTCAAAGGGTCGAGAAATCTGGTTACGTCATCTCAAACCAGGAGGAGAATCCCAATTTGTCTACAATGGAAAGTCTACAACTTTCAACCAAAGATAACTTACCAGACATTGACACATCAGTGTGAATGAGTTTCAATTCCTTCTTAATGATGATAGCCTTTTCTACAGAAAGAGCATAAAGATTATAAAGGCTGGAGCCATAAAAAAGGACTTAACAGCTAAACCTCCTATGTTCACTATTTAGCTGAGGACTTGGATGCTGGTCTGTATACATTTCCCAGCCTCTTCATGATATCATTGGCAGCAATGCAAAGTCCTACACTCTTAACCTTGAGATTTGTTTTTTGTTTTGTTTTGTTTTTGGTACTGCAGAGACCATCATTATTGATGAGTATAAGGGAGAAAGATACTTTATTAAAATATCACCTAATTTACCAACACAATTTCTGCTTTATGTGTTGACTAAAGCAAAACTTCCAAGCAAAGACAGAATGCCATAGATACTAGTATCCCAGTTAGATCTTTAAAGAGAAGTAAATGACCAGTGATGAGTTCCCTACAGAGAACTTGTGAGCCAGAGCTTTTGTTTGAGGTCATCATGTACTGTCACTAATACTCTTTCTATGTATGATGGTGGATTACTGAGGCTATGTGTTGTATTGGTGTTGAGCAAAACTGTGAATATTTTAGGTCTTTCTTACCTATTATTTTATCTCTTAAAAAAAAAGATTTTATTTATTTATTCATGAGAGACACAGAAAGAGAAGCAGAGACATAGGCAGAGGGGGAAGCAGGTTCCCCGCAGGGAGCCTGAGGCAGACCTCAATCCCATGAGCCGGGATCATGACCTGAGCCAAAGGCAGGTGCTCAACCTTTAAGCCACCCTGGTGGCCCCTACTTATTATTTAAAAACAGCAGTAGTATTACCTTAGGTTAAGACTTCATAATTCATAAAGTATTTTACAATTACTACCTTGTTTGATTATGTAATTGCCTTGCTTTATAGTTAAAGATACCAAGATGTAGAGGCAAAGTAATGTCATTATTTACCTATATTAATCAGTAGAATCAACATATTAATTGATACAGGTCAACAGAAAACCTGAATTTCATCCAAGTCCTGTATCCTTTCAAAAATACCAAAGCACTCTTCCCATTCTTAATTGTATAGTATTATTCTTGAAATTGCTTTGTTGGTTATAATTCCCAGTGAGTTAGCCATGTAAAAGAAGAGCCTCAACATAAATTCTAAAAATTCTAATTGTGCTTTATGCAATGGTGGATAGTTTTTGTGTGATCTCTGGTGGTCATTTCCCGCTCTTGGAATATTCCTAAAGGATGTGTATACTTTATTTCCACCTATGATCCTCTTCCTCTTTGCTTAATGTCCTGCTCCAAGAGGCCCCCCAGCTACCCAACTCATATAACTCCATTGTTTGCTCCTCTTGTTTATTAATTCCTCAGCCTTATCATTTGGCATTATGTTTTGCATCTTTGTTGACCTAGATACTGTTTGTGTCCTCTACAGTCTCTGTGATCTATGACTGTCTCCTCAAGGTGTGGGTTAATGTTGCCACTCCTTTAAAACTTGAATGACTGTGTAAATCTAGGAATTCTCAAAGTTACTTAACCATACAGCCAGTTCTGCTTGGGCAGTGCCCGCAGGGAGGGTCCTCTGGGCCGAGAGGCAGCACACGTGCCTTTGGAGAAGGCCTAACATTGCTAGCACACAGTAAAAGTTTTGATATTTTTGGTGTGATTTCTGAGTTGCGTGTCACTAGTCATATTGATCCCTCAGGCACACTGACTCACCAGGGCTTGGACTTGTAATATTCTGACATGTCAAATAAGGTTTTTTTTTTTGTTTTTTTTTTTTTTTTACTAATTTAACCCTCAAAAAGCTGTCAAAATCAGAATTTTGCTGAGCTATGTTAATCTCCCATCTGTGCAGAATGGGATTCACAATAAGTTCCTGGCTGTTAATAATGTTGGATTTGTGTTTTGGAAAATACGTTTGACACATTTGCAGCAAGCGCACTTCTCCCTGGCATAAAGTTTAATAGCATATGATATATAGCATTGAGCTCTAGATATGAAAGGAGTCTGCTGATTTTATCATTTTTTATGATTTCCCTTCACCTTTTCTTTAACCTCTCCCCTAGAATTTCACATAAAGGAGGCAAAAATGTAGAGGAACTAAAGTTCAACATCATTTCCATTCTCCTTGTCCAACTCAGCTCATGCTCTCCATGTCACCGAATGGGGTGGAGCTTTCTAGTATTGGCATTACTTCAAGTAAATATCCAGGGCCCTGCCACAGACTAAGAGGTCAACAAGAGTGAATGATGGTGATGATGATGATAGCAAAGATGGATGATGAATGTGCTTGAATATGCTAACTGGCTCAATGCTTCATTAGCAGAAGTTCAGGTATCAGAAGCAATGGATAAAAGCACAAATATATGCTCTCCAACTGGCCAGGGAGAGGGTTCAGATTGCAAAACAGGAAATTATTCTCTAGTAGCCCAGCACCTAAGAAGACCTGATATTGAAGAAGAGAGAAAGGACATAAAGCTCTCATAATCTAGGACTCTGAGGAATAACTGCAAGTTCAATCTTTCTCAGTAATGAGGTGAGATGAAGACATGGTCGGTTAAAAAGAATGCTGACGAGAAAGTCATAATTGAAAGATAAACTTAAGCTACAACATGGCTGGAATCTTCTGATCAGACAACTACAGAACTAAGGGAGCTTCAAGCATTCTATCTGTTTTTCATTGGTGGTAAAATAGATATTGAAAAGGGATGAAATGAAGATCCCTTTCCTTTGAGGTCAAAGTCACTACTTGGGTTAAGAGCACTTTGCATTGACATGATGAATACTTGGAGGTGTGTATGCATGTGACATGGGAAAACCAAATTTGGTCTGTCCCAGGGACCCCAGCAGCATCGAAGATCTAGATGACAGAATGTGAGGCCATTGGCAACAAACAAGTTGAGCTTTCAAAGGAATGAGAAACATTGATGTAGCCAGCCCCCTCCCAAAGCCTGAAAGTAGAAGATTAGTCTGGGTAGCAAAAGAACAACTGTTACTAACCAAAATTGAGACTGAACACAAGGGTATGAATCCACACAAAGGTAGGACAAGCCCTCCACAGGGGAGCATATCACAAGGAATTTTTAAGATTAGCAGTTGGAAGGTAGAAATCAAGGACTCAAAATAACAAAATCAGGAACAAAATAGAAGACATTAATTCTGACCTCAGAAGAAATGAAACTAAGCAAATACTACGGACAACTGTAATCCAAGACATACATATAAACTAGATGAAATAAACTCATAAAGACATGAACTGCAAAAATTTCTTTATGATGTTGTACAAAATCAGAATAGAACTATAATAAAAGGATTATTAAATTAGTTATAAAAATTTTCCTACAAAGGAAAATCTAAAACCAGAGGGCATCACTGTCAAACTGTCATTTAAAGATGACTTAACACCTATCATTCAAAAAAGACTTCAGAAAAAATAGAAGAGGAAAAAAATACTTTCCAAATCATTCCAAGAAAGAGTAATATCAGTATCAACGTTCTAATAAAGGAAAATTATAAGGGTGCTTGGGTGGCTCAGTCAATTAAGCCTCAGACTCTTGATTTTGGCTCAGGTCATGATCCCAGGGTCATGAGATGGAGCCCCACACCATGCTCTGTGCTGCGTGTGGAGTCTGGTTGAGATTCTTTTTCCATCTCCCCCTCCCTACTGCTTATGCTGGCTAAATAAATAAGCAAATAAATAAATAAATAAATAAATAGAATCTTTTAAAAACAAAACCAAAAATCCAACATCCTATATGAATAAAGACACAACAATCCTCATGAAAATATTAGCAAACCAAATACATAAGTACAAAAAAAAATTACACAATGTAATAATCAATTGAGATTTACCCTAAGAGTGCAAGGTTGTTTCAACATAGGACAATCACCAATGCAATGTACCGTAGGAGTGTACGATAGCATAACAATCATAGAAAGGAAAACACTGGACAAATCCTAACTCCTTTTCATGAGAAAAACACTCATTAAGTAGGAGCCTCAATCAAGGAGACCTACAGACAACTCCAGCTAACTAGAAGACTGATAGTTCTTTACCTTAAGCCACCACTCCTCTCCACTGTGTTCTACTACACTGATTCTAAAAGGGCCAGAGGAGACAGGACAAGAAGAGGTAGAGCAAGTAGCATGAATCCCTCCCCACTGTGGTTTACAAGCTTCAGGACAGACTTTCATTGAAGGATTGCAAAAAATCTTCAAGTTGGATATAAGATTTTAAGTTCTGAATTAGATTTTTTAAAGTACACAGTAAATTATCAAAAATGAAGTTGGTCTGGTATTTAAAAGTGACCAGAACAAATTGGGATCTACCTGAGATATCTTCAAGAAGCTGGAAAGACACATATAAAAAGCAAAGATGCTTTTGTGGTTTTAACATCTAATCGAATAAGCACCCCTCAAACATGTCCATGTTTTAATTGCTAGAAATTCGTGTATGCTAGAAATTCCTGTATACATGATTTTATATGGTAGACACAACTTTGCAGTGCAATTAAGTTAAAGATCTTGAGATGTGATGATTATCTGCAATTATCTGGGTAGGTACTTGTAATCAAGGAGGCCTTTCTAAGAGGCAAGGGGAAGGATCAGAGTTGGCAAAGAAATCTGGTGATGGAAGTAGAGGTCAGAGTGATGAGAGCAAAGGCCCACAAGCCAAAGAATGCAGTCACCCTCTAGAAGCTGTAGAAACCAAGAAAAATTTTTCCTTGAGCCTCTAGAAGGAACTCAGTCCTGTTGATACCCTAATTTTGGAACTGGCCTCTAGATGGTAAGAAACCTGTCTTATTTTAGGACAAATTTTGCAGAAATTGTTATAGCAGCAATAGACGGTTTATATAGACTTCAGGCTAATTGTGGAGAGCTACTGCAATAAATACCTGAAAATATGCAAGTGGCTTTGGGTGATGGGCAAAGAATGGAAGGATTTTGGGAAGAGTGAGAGAATGCCTTGAAACACAGATGTTAACAGCTCTGCCAGTAAGGACTCAGAAGGGAAAAAACTGGATTTAAAAAACTAACTAACTATATTTGAAAAGCTATATTATTATAAGAAATCATTGAATCATCATACACTGTTAGTAGAGTTGTGAATGTTAAAGGTTCTGCTGTCAAATGTTCCAAAGGAAGCAAAAACTATTTTACCGACTTAAGAAGGAGGACCCTTGTTATAAAAAGACACAGAAAGCTTAGTGGAATTGTGTCCTGTGGTTCTGCAGCAAGTAGAACTTTTAAGGAATGAGTTTGAATATTTGGCAGAAGTGATACCAGAAACCAGGAGAGGCCTGGTTTCTTCTTGTTGCTCCTAATAAAAAGCAAGAAGAAATAAACACATAGAGGGAAGAACCATTCAACAAAGAAGAACCAGAATTTGATGTTTGGGGCACTCTTCAGCCTCTCTAGATTGTAAAAGATAGTAAAATTAGAGTCACTGTCAGGAAAGTGTCCTTTAGCAAGAAAGCCAAGAGTGTGATGGGACAGCCATATGCTAGTGCCTCTAAAGGCACACGATACCAGAATTCAGTTGCACAGAGGACTCTCTGATGAGATTAGGATGTGACCCACAGATTCCCTCCATGGTTACCTAAGCAGCAACCTGGAACAGAGGGATGCCTGGGTGGCTCAGTGGTTGAGCATCTGTCTTTGGCTCAGGTCATGATCCCAGGGTCCTGGGATTAAGTCCTGCATCAGGCTTCCCACAGGGAGCCTACTTCTTCTTCTGCCTATGTGTCTGCCTCTCTCTCATCTCTCATGAATAAGTAAATAAAATCTTTAAAAAGAAAAGAAAAGAAGAGAAACCTGGAACAGATAAGATTATTCTAGAACCATACAATGGTGGAGGGGTGAGCCTCTTCTCTAATGGGGTGAATCTCAGGATGTACAAAGGAGACCTACAAAGTTCTTGAAAATTTTCTCTGAGCAGAAATACTACCCATTTGGACTGAAAGAAATAAGAGAGAAGGCAAATTCCAAGAAAGCTACCAGACTCCCAACGTTCTGCAGACAGGAAACAGGGTGACGACATTACTCCACTTCAAACACATGCTAGTGCTCTTAAGAAGGAAGAAGTCCTAGGGTGAAGCCTTCAGCCCAAAGATGGGAGTCCTGAACCCAAAGGATGGGAGTGTGAACCAAAAAGGATTACTTCTAACAATCTTAAAATCCAGTGTTTGTCCCGCTAGAGTTGAGAATTGTGTGGGGTTAGTGATTCCGTGTTTCTTTCCACTTCCACACATTTTGGATGGCAATGCCTGTAATTGCTCTCCTATGCTTATCCCATCACAGTATTTCAGAACTAGACTGTTTCTAACTTTACAGGTTCACAAATGCTGAGGAGTTTTGCCCCAGGATCTACTATACCCAGGACTAACCTGTACCTGGGTAGAGTATTGGCATTTTGAGCTGATGAAGTGTAGACAAAATTTGTACTTGAGTGGAGACTGGAGGGGTTGAGGTTTTGAAGGGCCTTGGAATGTTGTGAATGAATTTTATGTCTGATATGGACAAAAATATTTAGGGACCAGTGGGTGGATTTTGATAGAATCTTGTTGCTCACATCCTAATCCCTGGAATCTGCAAATATGTTATCTTACATGGCAAAAGGAAGCTTCCTGATGCAATTATTTGAAGGTACTTGAGACAGGAGAATATCCTGGATTGTTCATGTCATTGTTAAGGGGTCCTTAGAAAAGGAACAGAGATAGAGATATAAGGATAGAGGCAGAGATGAGAGTGATTTGAGGTCATGAACCCATGAATGTGGGGGGCCTCTCCCAGTTGAAAAACCTGAGGAAACATTCTCTCCCATACTCTCCAGAAGGAATACAACCTTGCTGAATGGGCTTTTCAGGCTTCTGACTTCAAAATTTATCCCTTTTTAAGGCATTTAATCTGTGGCGATTTGTTATAGTAGTTAGAGAAAACTAGTACCTAACCTTCCAAGTTCTATCCACTCAATAAACCAGTTAAATACATAGTTCTGATGGTTTTGCACTAGATTTTTTTTCATATTTGAGGACTGCCAAAAAAATGTCAGAAGAAGCGAAATTTAGAATAAAGGTTTCTGAGAGTCCAGGATTTATCAGGACTGAGTCAACAACAACAACATAAAATATGTTATTTATAGGAAACATATGCCAAATTTCCTGAGTTTAATTTTGTTCAAGATGGAATAGTAGCAATTTTCTCCCAAGATTATTAAAACTGAAAGGTTTTTCAGATGTATGCAGTTATCAGCCTTGTAAAATTTTCAGGGAGTCAGTAACAAGAAAGCCTTAATATTTCTTTTATGTTGGAGTTTAGAACTAGACAGGATTTGTTTTAATTTTTGGTTTATCTCAGTTTCAAGGACTTTCCTCTCACCTCCTGATCATAGAATGTGCACATGCTTGTAATGGCAGCAGGACAAAGTGCCAGTTCTTCTTAGAAATAATTAGTCATAAATATTTTAATATCTATCTATCTATTAATTTCATTACTCTTAATATCCATACAATATTCACTTAGATGGAAGGAGCATCATTTATTTTCTCAATTTGCCTTGTCTCCAAATGTTTGCTATTATAATTAATAATTCAATGTGCTTCTTTTAGTCGGATCTTTGTGATCATTAGCGATTATTAACTGTTAAGTTATAGATTTTTAGAAGTCGACTTTTAACATAAATGGTACGTCAATGTTTAAGCTTCAATTCTTTTATATTTATGACCTGTAAGTTCCAATACATCATAAAAGAAAATATTACCGATTAGACAGTTCACCACGTTAACCCAGGGAAACTATCCTAAAGTTACTTCCTTTTCAGTTATTTTAAGACTTTTGATCTATTTTGAAAATTAATCAAGTCCCCCATTGCCCTTTGTTATATTGCTTCTAGCCTTTTGGTCATCATCACACCTGCCAAGGTGGGCCAAGGAAAGGGTTATGCTAATTTTAGACTACTGAGTATCAACACTTGTAAAGTTTGCCACTGATACAGACTAATCTGCATTCAGAAGGAAATTCCAGAATCTCTGCATTTTTTTCCCTCTCATTGCTAAGTCTCTGGGCCACACATAAAGCCTATCAAAGTTTCTTTAATTATTATTTGGTAGGAATAATAAATTATTTGGATGAAGTAATTAATTACACAGGAAATAATCCAGTTGTTTTTCAGTAACTGGCCATTTCTTCCATTATGTGCTACTGAATGAGAAAACTCAGTTGAGATCAGCAGTAAAGATGTGGTGGTTATTAGCCTTAGGGTTAAGGAGCTGCTCTGGAGTGCTTGGGTCATGGAGGTTTTCCAAGTTTTCATTGGCTAACAGCTGATACCTATTATAAAATAACTCAAATATTTGCAATTAAATGAGCAAGGCTACTTAGTGTGTAACAGTGTAAACGTCTTTTGAGTTTGGTTAAATAAGAATATAAAAGTCTAGCCCTACATGAAATGCATCATGTTTCCCTAAGTGTGTGTGTGAGAATATATATCTGTTTCTATATCCCAAACCACTTCAGTATTCTGGTGGGACTGCTCAAGCCACTGACAAGTTTTTAAATTAATTAAAGATTCAATCTGATTAAAACTTTTAAAGACATTTCAGTCAATAAGTATACCCTGTAACATGTAGGTCCAATGTTTTCCCTGTAACATGTAGGACCAACATTTTCAAAGGACCATGTGGTCTACACTGTTGTCCCTTCTCTTGGTGCCAGGCACTTATATTCTTAAGAATGTTGTCCAAATTCTGTTGTGTTCCTTTTTTTTTTTTTTTGCTTTATTTTTTTAATAATAAATTTATTTTTTATTGGTGTTCAATTTGCCAACATACAGAATAACACCCAGTGCTCATCCCGTCAGGTGCCCCCCTCAGTGCCCGTCACCCATTCACCCCCACCCCCCGCCCTCCTCCCCTTCCACCACCCCTAGTTTGTTTATCTGATGATGTGTGAGTTGCTCTTCAAACAAATGCCCCACAACATCACCATTTTGAGAGGATAATTAAACCTAGAAGTCCCCCTTTCCTAAAATCTGAAATGTAATCTATGGAAGAGTTTCCAACTGGACACCTTTTCACAGTTCTTGTCACCTTCTCTTCTGCGAGGGACCCCAGTATAGAAAATTTGCTAAATATATTCCCCCAGAACATGTGCCATAATGACATATCAATCTACACCACACAGTCTTGAAACTCAGTTAATTATGTCAGAAGTAGTCTATGCTTTCTCAGTTTTTCTCTTTTATGTAAACCAAATAGTTTGTCAACACTCGGTGTTCAATATTTTCAATTCTTTTTCTGTGGATTACTTTTATGAATGACCCCTTATTTTCAGTCTTGAAGTTTTCCTTTTACAGTTTGCTTTATTTCCTTTTCAAGATTCTAATGTCTGGAATTCTGGCATCTGGGGTGGAGCCTGGTTGAATTAAATCAGAATTACTGGAGATAGGAGGCAGAGATTAATCTTTTTCCAAAATCCCTAGATGGGTCCAACATAATGTAAAGTCAGGGAACCTATGGGTTGGTTATACTTTTTTACTCAATATGCTTTCTTCACAAAAGGTGAGAGAAATCTCCTTTACAAAAATTGGAGATGAAGGGAAGAGTTTCTTCCCCTAAACACTGAACAAATCACTTAATTTCTCTGGGTCTCATATGCATTTCTTGAAAATGGAAATAATAGTATCTCAGAGAGTTCTTTTAAAAATTAAACTATACTATGCAATAAAACATCTTGCACACAGGAGATGTTCAAAAGACATTTCTCATTCTCAGAAGAAGGGAAGGTATAAATCATTATTTAAATATCAAATCAAGCACTGCCTGTGAATGCGCCCTTATTCAGCTGTCAGCAAATGTCTATTTCTACACTTTCTGAAGTCTCACTCTTCTTTATCAGAACCAGATGGTGTAATCTAAACTCTACAACTGTGTAGGTTTTAGGATTTAACAGTTTATCTGTTTCCAGCTCTACCAGCGGTCATCCCCTTTATGCAATTATAAATTCAAAAATAACCATAAAAGCAACACAGGGAATCAAATTACATTTCTGAAATGTCTTATTTCAATTATGGTTTTTTTTGCATTTTATCACTTAAAGTAAAATTTTTAGAGTGTATTCCAACTTACAGTTAGAAATCAATCATGTTCTTCATACAAGTTCAAGCTGTTAAACACACTGTGTTCATTTTTACTGGTTAATCCAATTTGTTAGCTGCATTTGAGAACTGCTTTAAATAAATTTTAAAAAATCCTTGATTTAGATTTCTCCTTGTCTTGTGTTCCCTAGCTTCAGATAAAATGTGGTATTCATTGAAATCTGGTGAAACTTTTCCAAGTCCTTTAGAAAAAAAAATGATGCCAAAAAATTAATAAACCTGCATCTGGGCACTTTTGAATTATGATTAAAAAGAAATTATTTTAAAATAAAGATTTTCATATATGAGAAAAAGGCATAACAGAACAATGCTTAACAAATTTCTGTCAATCAAATCACTCAAATAAAATCTGTTAAATACTATAAACATGCTGAAACAATCATACCACTCTGTACATTCTAAACCGAATTTTAATCTCGAATTTTATCAAAAAGAATGCTTAACAGAAATATACAAATAAAAAGCACCATTTTGCTACTTCCTTATCTAATGAATCTTACTTATTGGCATTCTGGGACTGAAAAATTGTTACCGAGCTACTTTTAACCCCCATCGGTTTACTTTATGGAAACCTTAGGTGAGACGTAAGTAGGACTCTGCTTCCTGTTTTTCATTTTCTATAAGCTCAACTTGAAAAGGCTACAAAAACTTTATACCCAGAATGCAGGGATTCAAGCATAACTGATATAAATTGTGTTACTCCCTGATCTTCGACCCCAGAGACCTTCCACATGTATCATAGCTTCTTTCCCACTGAGTCGGGTCAGGGTTCAGTGTTCTAGGACTGAATTGCCAATTTTTAAGATCTGGCCCAAGAATGAAATGGATGTATCACCCTGGAACTACACAAAAATAAGTCTCCAAATTTATACAGCACTTTACACTTGCAAATTTACACATCAACTCTTTCAATTGCAGCAACAGGTACACGAAATACATTCATTAATTCACTGACAAATATTAATTTTGTCAAGCACTGTGCCAGGTGCTGGGATTGTGATGGAACATAAGACAGTCCCTACTCTTTTAAGATTTACAATCTACTTTTACAGGAAGAGTATATTAATTTTCTATTACTGTGTAAAAATTACCACAAAATCAGCAGCTTGAAACCAGACCCACTTGTTCACTCACAATTCTATAGGCCAGAAATCTGGGCAAGGCCAGTTCTCGCTTAGAATTTCACAAGACCAAAATCAAGGTGTTGGCAAGATGCTCCCTTATTTGGAGGCTTGAGGAAACACTCTGTCTAGGAGATTGTTCAGGTTGCTAGAATTCTATTCGTTCAGGCTAGAGGATTGACATCCTTGTTTTCCTCCTAGTTCTTAGTCCCTGCTCTTCTGAAGGTTTTCTGTGTGGCTTGTCACTTGGCCTCCTCTATCTTAAAGCCAACAAGGGTGTGTTGAACCCTTCTCATATTTGGAAATCTCTCTGACTTCCACTTTGGCCACCAGACAGAGAAAACTCTATGCTTTTAAAGGACTTAAGTGATTAGGTTAGAGACATTCAGATAATTTACTTTTGCCATGTAATGTAACCTAGTCATGGGAGTGCTATCTTATCACACTCCCAAATTCCACCCATCCTAAAAGGGGGAAAGTATTATTCAAAGCTGAGGGTCAAGTGGGGAGGGGTAATATTAAAATTCTGCCTACCAAAGTGGAACACAACAAGTTGATCGACAATATAACTAACATTAAATAATGAAATGCTATTAAAGGGTTAAGTATAGGGTACCAGAGACACAAAGTATAAAGACCTAACCCAGGTTTTGAAGCTTTGGAAATATATTTATGACATGTTATTAAAGGAAAACATTATAAAACAGTATGGTTATACGTATGAGCGCGCGAATACAGATGCACTTAGGGTAATTAACAGAACTTGATGGAATTAATCTAAGTTTAACTTTTTAACTTATCTGTACTTTCTAGATCATCCACATTAAGCACGAGCATCTAGTACAATGAACAAGTATGTCTTGTGGAATGTCATCATAAATAATTTTTGTCTCCCACTGTTCAATTGCTAAGTGGAACATGTTATTTCTACTGGCTTTGACTTTTCTATGCACTCTGATGTTACAAAACACTGCTTCTATTTAGTAAACAGAATACCAAAATGCTGAAATTATTCAAAGTTTTATCTTCTTCCTCTCCTAAGAACTGCTATAGGCTGGGAGTCCTATCTTGGGGAAGAGAGCAAGTTGGCAACTTCTTTCCTTCTCCTGCTGGTGTTTTCATACCCTCATTCCCAGTTGGATCACTGAAGTTTCTGCCCTTTCTGGGGATGGTATACAGGGTGGAAAGATGAGGAAAGAGAGGAAGAAAGATCAGACTTGAGTGATAACTTTCAGCTAATTAACATTAAACCTCTGGGCTTGGAAAATGCTTAAAATCTGTTTCACAGACGCTTTTTGGGTCCTCTGGAGAATCTCCTATATTGCGAATCTCTGATTTGCCATTCTCAGCAAGTACAAATTAGGCAATTTGCCAACATTTTCTGCTGAGTTCTCTTCATAATGGAGGACTGGACTCCAAGAAAATAAGCATCTGTGACCAACACTACAGTTTTCAAATCCTCTTCTAATTTCCAGCAACCCAAACTTTTTAAATCCTTGATGTCAATAAGGAATTTAAAAGCCACTAACTTGCTTTTAGTTTTTTCTTTTTAATTGTGTCTTGCCCAGGCACATCACTTTAGAATGCCTTGTCTAGAGTATCTTCACATAACCACACAAAAATAAGTTACAATTTCCAATGTAAACATCGTGCAGATTGTTACAGTAGTAAGAGTCTCTTTTAGAGGACAAATGAGATAGGTCCATTAGCAATGGGGTCAAAGATTTTAAAAAATATCACAAAAGAATGGTAAAAGGCAAAAAAATAAGTCATTGGATAGATCTTAGATTTGTGGTGCATTCTCAGTTGTACAAATGGAATAAAGGGTAAACTACAGGAGGATAATGAGGAATAGATGTAAGGAAATATATGTAGATGGCTTCCTTCCTACAGTGGCTGGAGGAGTCCTAATTTCACATACTGTTAAACACAAAAGACCCTGCCAACAGGTCCTGAAGTAGATTCTGGACTCACTGGTTCCACTCTACCTCTTGTCTATTAGGTTCCACAGCCCATTAGACGGAGGTTTGTAAATGGACATTCTGGCTTTATGAAAACAGCCAGACTGGTGCTGTACACAGAGGGAGTCTTGTTCCTGACCCTATACCACTTCATTAAACACAGTCTGAAAGAAACCAACCACACCAAAAGTCCAACCATTCCACCCTTGAGAATTCTTTGCAAAACACTTTTGAAACTAGTGTTTCATTAGGTAAACATTACCAATTGGTATGGAGAGACATTTGGAGGAGGGAGCAAACAGAGTATGGACATGATAACTGGGGTGGAAAAACTTGATTTTTAAAAAGATTTTATTTATTAGAGTGGGGGTGGAGACAGATAGCAAGCAGGGCAAGGGACAGAGGGATAAGCCGACTCCCTGCTGAGCACCCTGAGATCACAACAGGAGCCAAGTCTAATGCTTAATCCACTGTACCACACAGGTGCCCCAGGAAAAACTTGATTTTTACAGAAGTTAGAAGTCAGTAGGAGAGGAAGGGGAATGGTACGCTTAGAAACTTAGTAGAACAGACACTGCATGCAAAATCATGCTGGTTCCTTTGCTCTCCAGAGCCTCTTTGTCTCTCAAGTCACAGACACATCTCTCAGGATGTTTTGTAACATGCAACACACATACACACTGTAGAATTAAGTGGATCAGAACAAAGGCTAAAATCTCGGTTTCTTCTAATGTTAGCTGCATCTTCCCAATGGAGAAACATGTTATTTAAGCTAATGAATTCCTGACATAAACTGCAAAAGAATGATCTTGGGGACTTCCAGGTTACTGATGCCGTTAGATATTTTTCTTCATCTTTCTGGCATAAGTTATATTCTAAGGCCATTGGAGGTGAAATAATGTCAGAGTGAGAATATTAATGGGACTTCAGGGCCAACTACTTACATGATATTTTACAAATTAGTTTTCTATCATTTCTTCCTCCCACTCGCCTATCTCCCTGTGAGCTCACAAGGAGTTGCAGTGTGTCTAAAAGCCTCTATTTTATCTAACCAAAACTCATAAAGGAAAACTATTCTAAACCTAGGGAGGGATTATTATCTCATTTTCAAGTGACAGAAACATATACCAAAAGGGGCTCTAAGGGAGAAGAGCTAGTTTGTTTTTGAGCTCACGTTTACATGTGCTATCAAAAGTAGCAGAGTTCAGCATAGCATTTCCCAGATTACAAGATTTAAATTGTTGCTTTGGCCCACACAATCAGTGCTTTCACAGGCAGTTCTTGCCAGAAAAACACCCCCTCAGCTCATTAACTTTTATATTGTGTTTTCCACTATGCAAGGCACCCCTTCAATCAAAGCTACTCCCTGTGGTTTAAAGTTTGGGAAACAGATAATCCCATTTTGGCACCAACATTTGAAGAGGCACATTAACCTGTTTGAAAAGAAACTTCAAAACCATAGCAAGGTAGAGAAATTACTTCATTTACACAACCCTTCATCCTCTGTCCTATTTCAAGCAGATTCTTTCTTTCAACTCTGAAAACACAACTGAATTTACCCTTTTGTAAAATTTTGTATAAATTTACATTTATAAGGGAAATCTCCACTTTGAAATGTATGTCTCTAATTGCTGAGTAATATTCCATTGTATACATAAACCGCATCTTCTTTATCCATTCATCTTTCGATGGACACCGAGGCTCCTTCCACAGTTTGGCTATTGTGGCCATTGCTGATAGAAACATCGGGGTGCAGGTGTCCCGACGTTTCATTGCATCTGAATCTTTGGGGTAAATCCCCAACAGTGCAATTGCTGGGTCATAGGGCAGGTCTATTTTTAACTCTCTGAGGAACCTCCACACAGTTTTCCAGAGTGGCTGCACCAGTTCACATTCCCACCAACAGTGTAAGAGGGTTCCCTTTTCTCCGCATCCTCTCCAACATTTGTGGTTTCCTGCCTTGTTAATTTTCCCCATTCTCACTGGTGTGAGGTGGTATCTCATTGTGGTTTTGATTTGTATTTCCCTGATGGCAAGTGATGCAGAGCATTTTCTCATGTGCTTGTTGGCCATGTCCATGTCTTCCTCTGTGAGATTTCTCATCATGTCTTTTGCCCATTTCATGATTGGATTGTTTGTTTCTTTGGTGTTGAGTTTAATAAGTTCTTTATAGATTTTGGAAACTAGCCCTTTATCTGATATGTCATTTGCAAATATCTTCTCCCATTCTGTAGGTTGTCTTTTAGTTTTGTTGACTGTATCCTTTGCTGTGCAAAAGCTTCTTATCTTGATGAAGTCCCAATAGTTCATTTTTGCTTTTGTTTCTTTTGCCTTTGTGGATGTATCTTGCAAGAAGTTACTGTGGCCAAGTTCAAAAAGGGTGTTGCCTGTGTTCTCCTCTAGGATTTTGATGGAATCTTGTCTCACATTTAGATCTCTCATCCATTTTGAGTTTATCTTTGTGTATGGTGAAAGAGAGTGGTCCAGTTTCATTCTTCTGCATGTGGATGTCCAATTTTCCCAGCACCATTTATTGAAGAGACTGTCTTTCTTCCAATGGATAGTCTTTCCTCCTTTATCGAATATTAGATGACCGTACATTTCAGGGTCCACTTCTGGGTTCTCTGTTCTGTTCCATTGATCTATGTGTCTGTTTTTGTGCCAGTACCACACTGTCTTGATGACCACAGCTTTGTAGTACAACCTGAAATCTGGCATACCCACCATTTGCTTCAACGTGGATGGAACTGGAGGGTATTATGCTGAGTGAAATAAGTCAATCGGAGAAGGACAAACAGTGTATGTTCTCATTCATTTGGGGAATATGAATAATAGTGAAAGGGAATATAAAGGAAGGGAAAAGAAATGTTGGGAAATATCAGGAAGGGAGACAGAACATAAAGACTCCTAACTCGGGGAAATGAACTAGGGGTGGTGGAAGGGGAGGAGGGCGGGTGTTGGAGGAGAATGGGTGACGGGCACTGAGGTGGACACTTGACGGGATGAGCACTGGGTGTTTTTCTGTATGTTGGTAAATTGAACACCAATAAAAGTTAATTAAAAAATAAATAAATAAAAAAAAAGAAAGAAAAAAAAATGAAATGTATGTCTCTCTCTGTACCTGGAAGAAAGGATGAGTCTAAGTCACAAGAAATTCCCACCCATAAAGAACATGCCAAATTAACTCCACATAACCACCTTACCATTTTTTTCCTGATAACCTTTCATAAGGTTGCCATCCCCCAACATCTTTCTTCTGTCTTTCACTGGACAATGACTTGGGCCATTTTCGGGACTTTAGTTTAGTTTCCCTGAGTATATACCATGTATATGTAAGGTATACATGTTATTCAACTTCTGTTTGATTTTCTTCCGTAATCTATCTTATATCACAGAAGGGTCTCAGCTGCAGAACCTAGAAGGGTAGAAGGAAAATTGTTTTCCTTCCCTACATGTACATATATAAACATATATACAAGCACACATACCAATATATAGAAGTCTACATGCTTATATAATGTGTGAATATATATTGATATGAATGTATGATATCTATAGATATGATACAAATGTATCTATTGGTATGTGTGTATATGTATATATAAATAAAATGTTCATATACTGTTGGTTCCAGCTGACCATTCTTTTCTACCTTAATAAAAGAACTGCCAAATTTTAGATGGGCATGTGGCTACTGGGAATAAAAGTAACATGGCACACCAGGTAGGTGTGCTTGTACACTGGTAGAAAACATGAGAATTTTGTTTTTATAAGTACTGGATGTAGCAGCTTTCCTAATATGACAAAACAGTGAAAATTCATAAAAGAAAATAGTGATGACATAGGGAGGAGAACAAAAAAAACCCTGACAAAATGACAACAATCTGAGAAAATTACCAATCATAGTATTAAAAAAAACTCATCATTTTTCTTAATATATTAAAAACCTCTGATGAGATGAGCACTGGGTGTTATATTGCATGTTGGCAAATTGAATTTAATTAAAAAATTTTAAAAACCCTCAACATGCCACGGACAAAATGTTCAGTAACTCTGTTCTTCAGTGGACACACAGGAAAGAAAATGCCGAGGACTCTTTTTTTTTTTAATTTTTAAAATTTATTTATTTATGATAGTGAGAGAGAGAGAGAGAGAGAGAGGCAGAGACACAGGCAGAGGGAGAAGCAGGCTCCATGCACCGGGAGCCCGACGTGGGATTCGATCCCAGGTCTCCAGGATCACGCCCTGGGCCAAAGGCAGGCCCAAACCGCTGCGCCACCCAGGGATCCCCAAGGACTCTTAAACCTATGGGGAAAAGCCCAATCCACCTTACCCATAACACAAATATGAATTTCCAAGGAAGTGCAAAGGTAAAATAACTACTGATATACTTTGGCAAGGGTATGGGGAACTTTACTCTCATAAAATGCTGGTGGAATATAAATCGGTGGGACCTCTGGGTGACTCAGCGGTTTAGCACTGCCTTCAGCCTAGGGTGTGATCCGAGAGATCTGGGATTGGGTCCCATATTGGGCTCCCCACAGGGAGCATGCTTCTCCCTCTGCCTGTGTCTGCCTCTCTGTGTGTGTCTCTCATGAATAAATAAATAAAATCTTTATAAAAATGGAATATAAATTGGCAAAATTTCTATTGATGCAATTCTTAATAACTATTGGAGAATATAAATCTTTATCTGTGTTTACCTAGCAATTATATTTTTCTGTTAAATGAAACAAGAAAGCCATTAAATGGAAGTGGCTCTAATGCCATTGGGGACTAAGTATCAGAACAAAATCTTGGCCTGTAAATGCCTCAAGGTTACAAAACTGAAATCTAAGGACAACCAATCATAAACAGCTAACTAGACTTTTATCTATAGCCAATCAATAATTTCCTTGCTTTGCTTCCACTTTTTCTCTATAAAAGTCTCTTCCACTCCCCTCTGGCTTTTGTTAGTGGGGTGCTTCTAACCACTTCTCATGTGGTACTGTCCAATTTGGACTGATTTTTGCTCAAATAAACTCTTAAAAATTTTAATATACCTCAGTTTATCTTAACAATGCTGTTGTAATTTTACTACCACAAAAATTTGAGTAAACAAGAAAACATATCCCTAGAATTTTCTAATCGAGAAAGTTTAAAAATGACCTCATGCCCATTCGGAGGTAAATGAGTAGCAATATTATGATATCTTCATATAATGCAGTACTTTGTAGAATTGGAAAAGCACAAGGAAGGTTTGTATAGAAATATTTTCTAAATATATTAAGTGAAAAAAAATTAAGTTATGGGGTTGTATACACAGTGCTATCAACTGTTCAAAATAAGATTATCTACATCAGAAATAAAAATTTTTGGTTTGACTGAGGCATAGTGATAAGTAGGAAAATTGTTTTTAGCTACATTCTTTGGTGCCTTTAATAATTTTGTCATGAACGTACACTAACTATTCACCGATTTTTTAATTAAAATTTTTTCTTCCTAATTACTGCTACTCTCCTCTCGACTATCAATTTGGATATCCCCCCAGAGCCTCTGTCACTTTAATGTTCATTTGGATTACTAATGCAACAGACAAAGAGAGGTAAACTGACACTTCTTCAGCACAGCATTATTTATTAAGATGAAGTTCTTTGCCAAATGTGCTTTTGCACATTTATTCTTCATAAGAGAAAAAAAATGCGAGGCATTGTGTCATCAGAGCTGTTTTTTTTCTCACTTTTACATGTATTCTATTACTTAATTATTGTGAGTCCTGCAGAGTAGGTCTAATTATTCACACATCACAAATGACAAGAATAAAGTCCAAGAATATGAAAAATCTTTCCTAATGTTCTCCAGATTGAAAAAAAATACAAGGACTATGATTTGTACTCTGTTTCTATACACAACAAAAACATCATCAACAACGGCAGTAATGATGAGACCAGAACAACAGTTCTGCCTTGGGTTATGTCATTTTCGTGACTCATTTTTATAAATGTCAGGTGGGTCAGCTTGTTGATAGCGTTTGGGTCTTCCTTGTGCCTAATGATTTCCTGTCTAATCTATCAACCAAAGAACACTACTAAAACTGTGGATTTTTATTAGTTGTATTAATTTTGAGTTCCTCTGTTTTGAGATTCTAAGGTGCATACACATTTAGAAATGTTTTGCCTTTCTAGTAAATTACCCTCTTTGTTATGCAATACCTCTGTCTCGGATAATCTTGTTTTGAAGTCTGTTTGGGCAGCAAACAATAATGTAGTTGTTCCAGCTTTTGTTGGATTACTGTCTTCGATTCATATCTGATCCAGTAGGCAGTTAGCTAGACGTGAGCTAGAGATCAGGGTGGTGGCAAACAGTGGTTTCAAGGTTTTCCACCTCCCGGGGTGTTCAGACCAAGAACAAAAGGTGCAGACCATGCATTCTCCTATCCAGCCTGTGTCCTACAATAGTCTCTAGCTTTATTATATTTACACTGCAGTTTCAACTCCCTTCCCTCTTACTATGGGGAAAGCTGGCCATGACAGTTCTGGCAAGCACCTTGGAGGGTCAAAGACTCCACTTCCTGACCTATAGGAAGATTCCCTTAGGTAATTGGAAACAACCTCAATCAGACACTGTCCTAGCTATGACCCATAACCAAGGCAAACATAAAAAGAAAACACATCCCTAGCCCCAGTGCAGTTGTTTTCTCTGGGCCCGGCCACTCTCCCATCTTGATAGTGTACTGTCCTTAATAAACTTCTCTGTGCTTGCTACTTTCCTTTTGGCTGCCTTTACTGGAGCAAGGATCTTCTGCTAAATCTTTCATGGGGAACCCAACAACCAAGACCTCTGCTGACACAACATAAGAATATGACAAAACATATTCTTTTTCATTATTTTACTCTTACCCAGTGTATGTCTTTATATTTAAAAGAATGTTTTTTAGGACATAATTGTGTCTTACTTTTTTATTACATGTGAAAATTTGTCTTTTAATTGGCATACTTAGATAACTTTTCCTTAGTGTAATTGCGCTCTGTTTAAATGTACCGTCTTGCTAGCTACTTATTCCATTTCTTCGTTGACGCTTTTTAGACTTTTAAAAATTATTTTTATTCAATTTTACATCTGCTCTTGGCTTATTATTTGTACCTTTTTAAAAAAAAATACAGTGGTTTCTCAGGTATACAGTATGCATCTTTTATTGTGATTTAGGATAGAAATAAAACTATTTTTTAGAAATGAATTCTAGAGATCATTTAGAAAACCACTTCTTAGAAATGAAATTTTCTTAGAAACAAATTGAATAGAAAATAGAAAATATGAAACAATTTTACAAAGTATCTGCTGAGGTCGGAAAAATTTAATGTGATAGCTAGGGGCAGTGTCCACATCTGGGCCACTCTCTTAATTTTAAATTGCATAAAGTTGATACTAATAATGTAGACCCAGCCCAAGTGGTTTCTTATTCCTCTTCTGATTTATCTACATGCCACTCTGACATTTCTGGGTAAGGCTGGACTTGAAATAAAGTCATCTGTTTGAAGTTCTGATATGATCCCTGCTCACAGAGCCTTTATCCGGGTGGGATCTAGAAACATAAGAATCTGTCTTTTGTGTGACCTGATTATGTCAACTTTCTGCCATATTCTTTCTATTAACGTGATACATTAAATCATTGGCCCAATTTCCCATTCTTTTTTTTTAAGATTTAATTTATTTATTCATGAGAGACACAGAGAAAGAGAGAGAGAGAGAGAGAGAGAGAGAGAGGCAGAGACACAGGCAGAGGGAGAAGCAGGGTCCATGCAGGGAGCCTGACGTGGGACTAGATCCCAGGTCTCCAGGACCACACCCTGGGCTGAAGGCAGCACTAAACTGCTGAGCCACCCAGGCTACCCTCCCATTCTTTACCCTACTCTTCAGATCCATTAACATTCCAAAGACTAGGCAGTTTCTTCCACCAAGGATGGAGTGAGATTTCCCATCCCATCACTTTTGGCTTGGCCCTGTGATTTTTGGTACCCAAAGATTGTTAGATGTAATACAAGCAAAGGTGAAACAAGCTTTTTATTCTTCTTCCATCACAAAGAGAACCTGCTTGGTTGGCTCCCTGAACCTATAAGGTCAAAGACTTGAAGAAGAAACTTAGGGCTCAAGGTATAGCTTACAGCCAGACCAGCCTAAACCAACAAAGATCAGCAACTCGCAGCTGACCCACAGATTTATGAGTAATATGAAAATAATGGTGTTTTAAGCCACTGAGTTTTGTGATGATTTCTGCGTAGCATTTTGACAAAAGCTGACTCGTAGAGCAGCTGAAAGCTATAAATAGAGTACTGCACTCACCAAAATCTGAAACATACTAAATTACAATTGAGACTACTGCTAGGGGACAATAAATTATTATATGAGGATGTACAAATGTACCTCATGTTACATGGTGGCTAAATATTTGGCATAACTCACCTGTGATGGTCTGAAAGAAATGATTTTAGCCAGTGAACTTTGAGAACTGCAAAAGGATATTTCAAGGAGAGATCTTCGAAGGGTAGCTGCATTTGACTGCATTGATTGCTAGCGGCATTTTACCAGGTGTCAAAAGAAAGAAGTCTAAGGGGGAAAGTTCATAAATTAGATTAGGTATTAACCAATAATAAAGAGAATATAGGCAGTCATGGAACTTTAGGAATGGAAAATGAAAATGTTTTCCATCAAATAAAAAATATGGCGATTAAAGCGCCCTTTGGGAAATGGATCAAATCCAAAGAGTATCAACAGAAAACAGTCTCCATGTGGAGCTCAAATGAATGGTTTGCCTTCTCAAAGGATTAAGATGGAACTCAGAAGATTATTTCAGCTGAACATGAAGGTTTTTAGAAAGGTTATGGACATAGTCTCATAGAAGCTTGAAGTGCTGAAAGTATTCAAGATTAAGTTTAGAGAGAGATGCATATCTAGTGCAAAATTCCCTTTTAGTACATATCATTGGTTGAAATCAAATACATAGAAAACTAACAATATTTCTGAGAGCACTAGACTGAGTAATGTACTACTACACTGGACTGAAAGAAACTGAACTTGTTCAAAATGTAAAAGTGACTTCTGAGTTTCCAACTTTCTACAGCAAGAAATCAGAGCAGAAAATTTTCAAATGTCATAAAATGCCTATTGTCCAACGTTCTCTTCAGCAGTGCAAAGAGTACGACAAAAAAGGGAGAACCTCTCAGTGGTCATATCCAAAAGCCTTGGAAAACAGTTCACTAGAACTGCCCTCCAAAGAGGAAAGCCAGCCCCAAAAGTCATTCTTTACACCCAAAGTAAGGGGAACAGACAATTGTCTAGCAGAATTTCAGAAATGACCTTAATCAGAGATTGCTTTGTGGATCTTGTCTTTCCCTCCCCAAAAGAGAGCATTTAGTTTTTTTAGTCTTGGTTCTACTTTTTTGCCAGTTGAACATGTTCAGGCAAGTAACTTTTTAAAAATTCATGGGTCTGTAGATTAATATAACCACATCTGGACCTGCTATGTCTGCTATTAAATATAAAACATGAACTTCAAGCATAATGCCATGACTAGATGAGATTTTTAGGAGCCATAATATGGGAAAACATTTTAATTTATGTAGAAAAGAAATAAAAACTATAGTCAAGTGGTTGGACTGTTTATGATTCAATTATATTGTTCCAAATTATTTGTACCCTCTAACCAGTGCTCTTTGCCTTATGAATTGATAGCTCTTCTCATGAGAGGCCACATATACTTCCCCAGGATTGATGGTTAGGCTCATTATCTAACTTGCTTGGCCAATAGGATTTTAGCAGATATGATGCTGGGAAAGACTTGGAATGATTTGGGAGGTTGGGCTTGCTTCTTGAGCTTTTTCCACCTTATGAGAAGGTATGGAACAGCTATCTTACTGGTCCAAGAAAGAAAAGAAACACATTGCCCAGATGTGGATATAACCTACAGCCGAGCTCATCTGAGCTCAATTACTTTGGCAGATTGCCTGATGTATAAAATAAATTTTTTTATGTCACTGAATTTTTGGGGTAATTTTTTCACATCATGTTATCAAGACAGCAGCTAACTGATACAAAGTAAAAGGTATATTAGAATTACCTGAGTGTTGGCTATACTTGTCTTTCCCTCAAATCAAACTTTTACTGAAATTTTCAAGCAAGGCTATATATTAGTAATGAGGTAAAGTGTTTCCTGTCAGACATAAAGACTTAAGGATAAAGTAATTAACAGTGTATAGTATTTGTATAGATATCTACAAATTGAACCATAAAACAGTCTGGAAATGGAATCATACATGTCGGGATTTACATTTTATATATATATATTTACATTATATATATATTTATATATCATATTAAAAAGTGGGTTAAGGATATACTATCACATACTAAAAAAATTCAATATTTATATTGGGAAAATGTTATTATTTAACATAAAGTCAAATTCCATGCAGGTTGAAAAGCTAAATATAGAAATAAAATGTATAAATCACTTAGAATGAAGTACTGACAAATATTTCATGACAATGCAGTAGAAAATATTTTCTTAAACAAGATATAAAGGTATATGTCCTAGAGGATTACAAACATAATAAGATTCAAATGAAAACTGACACTGTCTATAGTTTAAAACGAAAAGAGCCAAATTTGGAGGAAGTATGTATACCCTTATAAATGACAAACGATTATTAAGCTGATTATATTGCTTCTCCCTCTGCCTATGTCTCTGCCTCTCTCTGTGTCTCTCATGAATAAATAAAATCTTTAAAAAAGCTGATTAAATAAATACTTCAAAAGAGATATAAAGATTAACAGCCCAATTTAAAAACAATTTAGAGAAAAGATATAAAGGAGTAATTAACACAGTGAAAAATGAAACATGATTAAAAATGTCAAAAAATATGCCTACCAGTAATCACAAACATTAGAATTAAAACAAGATATAGTTCATAACTACAAGTTGGCAAAAATTTTAAATGTTGTAATACCAAATGTTGCCAAACATGCTGGAAAATGGGAACTCTTAGGTAGTTATAGTCTACATTTGTACTTCCACTTAGGAAGAAAAATATTTCTCAAAAACTAGTATATTTTAAAACATTCATAATACTGGATCCAGCCATACCTCTTTCTATTATCTCTCCCATAGAAACTTCAAAGTGCATGCAATGTGTAGAAGGTGCTTCAAATGTGTTTTTCTCTCCTCTTTGATAGAGGTAAAACATTGAGAACACAGATGTCCTCTGGAAGAAACCAGAAAAACTGATTAATTCATATGATAGAACATTACATGAAAGTTAAAGTATACGAACTTGAATTATCTACCAATTCTAGAATACTAGTCCTGGTTGGATAGGAAGAAAGTTAAAAGACTAAAATGTATGGCTTTAATTCCATAACTGACTCAAGTTTAATACAAAAAAAGAATCAACACAAATATCTATGTCAATATCTATTCTCCATGGTGCATCCATAGAAATCTCTCATTCTGTATTTTTCTGCAGGTTTGACATATTTTATAATGAAAGTTACAATTTTAAGCAAAAAAGTCATCTAAAGATCATAATCCTTTAAATTACCAGAAACCAATTTATATACATAACAACTAATTGAATATGCAAATAAGGGTGCTTCAATAACAAGAACCCAAGTGGCAGAAATGAGTTTTATTCAAATAAAGAAGATTTGTTTGACTATTTTCCCATCTTCTGCCATCAAGGAAAAATATTGAAGTTAGAGGCAGAGACTGGATCACAACACTAGCTCTGCCATTTACTAGGTGTGGGAACTAGGGAAACTTCAGTTCACTCTTATGGACCCATGTCAGTTTTCTCATCAGTCAAATGAAAAGGTGAATCATAATTTTGAAGATTCTTTCAAGTTTAATGAATTAAGTAATTAAACAAATGACTCCTCTGTGTTATCTGCTTCATGTAGAAATAAAAAAAATGAAACTAAAGGCAAATAAAAAAATATACCCCATCAATACAGTAAGTTTAAAATCTTGGGATTTGTTCAGGATCCCAAACAAAGACTATAAAAGCACAGAGAAACCAGCAACAAGTAAATCTGAGCAAAAATCCCATTTGGCCACTTAATATTTTTGAGTTCCTGTGTCTAAGTTTTTTTCTTTAATCTATTCCATGGAAGTGATACTGTACTTTAAAGGGCTGTAGTAGAATTTAACACAACACAGGTAGCATGTCTATCCTTGTTCACTTTTTATTCTGTTTTGTTCTACATTCAGTGATCAGTCTTCAAAGCACCAAATCAGTGGTGCTTCAGAGAAATACATTTATCATTAAGTCGCTCTGTTAGCAAAGTTGCTTGGCCTTGCTAGACAGGATTTCCTCATCTACTAAGTTAAAATATCAAGGCAGGCTGTTTATATCTGATAGTTCCAAGATTAACAAAAATTACCATAACTGAACTCAATTATTCAAATGTCTAGCTTGGATTCCTGTGGCGATTGGACTTGCCAAAGGTTTCTCAGACACACAGGAATGCTTTAATGCTATATTCTTACTGTAGATGTACAAGCAAATCCTTTACAAAACTGTGAGAGCAGGATCTAGACTTGAACCCTTTAGATATTAAATAAATCACATTTCTGTTAACATAGTTATTGGTAGTAATAACATCACTAATTACACTGAGGAAAATATGCAATTAAAAATAAAGTAATTATAACAATATTTTTATACCAAAAGTCAAGGTTTTCTCCATTCACTTCAACTTTCATATGACTGCTTAACTAGATTCTGACAGAACTGGGTTCTTTGAGTGTGTGGCAAAACCTCAACTATTTTAATCCCCTAGGGCACCATTTAACTCACAGTAGGAAATCTTACCATAAAGAGATGATTAAAATCCTGTGGCAGCTGTTTTCACTGTAAAACACTATCTAAAAAGGTCAAATTCAGGTTTGGGATTCTAATACAATTATTATAATCTGATGATATATTGCTAATGACAGAGTCACAAAAGACAAAGTTATCCTTGAAAATAAGTGGGCTCTCAGTGTTGATGTTTTTCCCTGTAATTTGAATAAATCATAGCATAAAATTTTCATGCTTCCTAATTATTATATTTTAAAAATTTTACTGGTAAATTCCCTATCTTCAGTGTGAGGCTATAAAGAAAATGTAAAGATAATAAGTTAAGGAATGTCTGGGTGGCCCAGGTAGTGAAGTATCTGACTCGGTTTTGGCTCGGGTCTTGTGTGATCTTGAGCCCCACATAGGGCTCCATGCTCAGCGTGGAGTCTGCTTGATATTCTCTTGCTCTCCCTCTGGCCCTCCCACTCATATACTCTCAAATAAATACATCTTAAAAAAAGAAAAAAGATAATAAGATTGTTCACATAATATTACAGCTTTCCCAATAGTAAAATAGTTTTCCCACTTTTTGATGACTGCCATGTTTGAATCCTTTATATATATAGGTATATATATATATATATATATATATATATATATATATATATATTTATATATATATTTATTTTTTAAAGATTTTATTTATTTATTCATGAAAGACAGAGACACAGAGAGAGGCAGAGACACAGGTAGAGGGAGAGGCCGGCTCCCTGTGGGGAGTGATTTGGGACTCAATCCCAGGACCCCAGGATCGCAACCTGAGCCAAAGACAGACACTCAAGCAGTGAACCACCCAGCTGCTCCAAATCCTTTATATGTATTATATTTAGTCTTTGTACTGTATTAGTCATGCAAGTGAATAATGTTATTCTCTTATTACTATAAAAGAAACTAAGACTTAGATGGTACTTCTTTACTGTAATCCCTTAATAAGTAGCATAGGAACAACAAGAATTTTATTTTGTTTTACCCTTTTTATTTAAATTTCATACTCTTTCCATGGTCCCATGGAGCCTCAATGTTGATGTGGCACTTTAGGAACAAATGCTAGAATTTTCAAGAAAGTTGTATGCAAAAAAAAAATGGGGGGGGATGGAAGGTCAGTGTTCCTGGTCAGGGAATGCAAGGAAGAATGCCTCTCCCTAAGGAAATGGAGCAAAAATTTATAACAGATAAACAGCAGTGACTCACTGTCTGCTGAAGGAAGGGAATGCATCTGGACTGGATGAGTTGGGATTCTGAAGAGGTGGAAATGAAATGGGACTCACTGATAAAGTGAACAAGTGAATGAATGAACAAATAAATCAAAAGGATTGGAAATAACCTTAGTCCTCAGGAATTAAATTTTTCTGACCTCTCCCTCTAAAGTGACACCTAGCCTCCTTGGCTCCCAATGCCAGAGAGATCACAGAACCTCGGTTTCTTCTGCTCTTTCTCTTCTCTTTTTCTTCAATATTTACCACTTGTTATTTTCCTAAAATTTCTTTATAAAACATATTTTATTTGATTATATAATATCCTGTTAATTCAAGTGGATTTTTCTCACCCTGGTTGAAGACTCTATGTCAGAGACAGAGAGCTATTACCTAAGTCAAACATGGCTATGCTGTCATACTGGTATTTTTCACCATTTTCTAGATATTCTGCTTTCTCTTTAGAAAAAGAGATAGAGATAGAGAGAGAGAGAGAGAGAGAGAGAGAGAGACTGACCAGGTCAGGGCTTCCCAAGATTTTTTGAGTTATTTTGAATC
The DNA here is from genome assembly GCF_048418805.1 of Vulpes vulpes. Lineage (NCBI taxonomy): Eukaryota > Metazoa > Chordata > Mammalia > Carnivora > Canidae > Vulpes > Vulpes vulpes. Next base: position 133,404,727 of record NC_132781.1, read on the forward strand.
CAGGCATCCTTTTATTAAACATCACATTTCACTATATGGTTTTAAATATTTTTATTTCAAAATAAGTAAATATAATGACTGAAAATAACATCAATGATTAAAATTGACATTTGAGAATTTTGTCCTTTTTTTTTCAGGTGACACATTTCTCATACTTTTCCTTGAAGTTGAGAATCTCCCACGAGTGTTATAAACTTGGCATCAAAAGTCCACAAGTAACTTTGGAGGCTCTAGAGTCTCATTCTCATTGTGCTCTCAACACCTCCGCATTCAATCTTTTCAGTAAAAGCAGATTTCATCTTTGCCCAGGGAATATGCTTATTCCTTTAGTAATCTAAAGTTTTCTGAAACAGATACCACTTGCAATGAAAACCCAGCCAGTAATGACTTTCGCCTCTATCAAAGCTCTCTAGAACAGTTCTCCCAAATAGGAATGGGCCATCAACAGCCATTTCTAAACTGTGTGACACTATGCTTGGGGTTGTCACTAACTGACTCATGTTTGGACACCTATTCAAGCTTGGTAAACTCGAGTGTCTTTCCTAGAAATTCCAAATTTCAGTGTGAATCAGGGAGACTGAGGGTTTTGGAAACTGAAGTATATTAAACATCATTAAACTTTACTCTTGAGAGGAAAGCCTGTATATATCTCTTATTGGGAATAACAAAGATTAATTGGTCTTATTCCTCATGTTTTATCAGTCCTTCCTTGGGTTGAGGTACTCTGAAATATTTTCAATAACTGGCAAGCTAATTATTAATTGATTTTGTTTTTGTAACTAGGTACACTAACTTAGATGTGAAAAGAAAATTCAGTCTTAAATCAATGGAAAGTGTATTTGTGTTTTCCTATGAGACCCCATCTATTCCGAGGCGAGGATAAACCAAAACTGGATTTATTCCATGTGGCTAAATAGAAATAAAACTTTACTCTCCATCGGTAACTTAAAGAATCTTATTTTAATTCATTCTCTCAGGTTTTTCAACTCCCTTTCCAGGTTTCTATCTTAGCTGAAGGCTGAATTTACACATCTTGAGTAAGTGGTGTCCATATTCCAGTTTCACTGTGTACCAGATGGAATCTACCAAGTTCTTTGTTCACCTATGTATTTATTCAGCAAATGGATTTTTAAATTTTTTTTATCATACGCCAAGAATGTTTTAGGTACAAGCAGATAGAATAATGACCAAAATTGATAGTTGCTGCTGTTATGGAGTTTGAAGGTCAGTGAAATAGCTGGTCCAGATTCATTCCTGGGCATTCATCCAGGGCCTTATATCTGAAAATTATTTTTTTATCTTTTTACTTGATTGGAATCTGTAACACCTCTTGTTGACTGAGCTTCCCACTAACTTTCAGCTGATACTGATCCCTTTGTGTCTTTGCCATACCCTTCATCCTTTTCACACCTTAATTGAGCATTTTGAAACATCCGTTCTAGTATCAGAACATGCCCTTGGTCCCTCAGCTCAATAAACATACCTGCCCAACTATTCCAAGATCACTTCATTTTGGCATGGAGTCATACTGGCAAAAGTAGTGGTTTTTTCAAAATTCTTCAAGTTGAGAATAGGAAAAAATTCCTCCATTATCCATCTCCTTCAAGTTATTTCTCAGAACAAAGCTTATCAAAGAATACAGTTGACAGTCTATCTCCTATTAATCTATCACTTAACTTTTGTCTGCCTTCTTTTTCCACAATCTCCCGCATTCAAAGAGGCACACTTTCCTTTGGCTTACCATCCTTGCGTACCCATAATTTTCTTTTTACAAAATCACTTCATTAGGTTGGTAATATTAAGTAGAGCTAAAAAAATAGAAAATCACTGCTCTCGGAAAGTTGACTCATTTTCAAGCCAGTTGGCCTGCTGCAAAGTGTTATTTTGAATATCTAAATATTAACACTGCCTTCCTTTGGCATTTCCTCTACAATACCCAAATGCTTTTCAAATCCCCAAACCACAGCAAAGATACATGGATGCTTTGGGCTACCAAAGAAGAAAATTACACGTATGTGTATGCAAGATGTTAATTACATGATTATTATTTTGGAAAATAGTGTCTTTGTTACAATGAAGATAGTTATCCATGGATTCCATTGTTTTGAGAAAAAGAAATTTTAGATTCTGGTTCTAGATGGTAATGTAGGAAGATTCTGAACTCATTTCCTCTGAAGGACACACTGAAGCTACAGCCATACATTAAACACTTTCTCTTAAAAAAAAAACCTAAAATCTGGCAGAGTGACTGCTTCTCAGCAGGCAAACAAGAGGGGAATCACACTGAAGTAGGTAGGAGAGGCTGAGACAAGGTTGCACACCAAAAACCTCAACCCTGGAGCAGCAACCCACACTTGGGAGGGAACTCAAAACCTAAAGCTTCACCCTGAGAAGCGGCTCATACCCTACATCAGGCACCCCAACTTTGAAGACTAGCATGTGAGAGACAAACCTCTAAAACATCTGGCTTTGAAGATCAATGGGGCTCATACCCACGAGGCCTGCAGGGTTGTGGCACACTGAGGAATGGCTCTCAAAGGGCTCACACGCTGAGCTCACCCAGCCCAATACAGAAACAACCCTTTGAGAAAAGGCCAGTCTTTATGAGAAAAAGACTTATTTGCTAGTTTTAAAGTACTGGTCTGATGGGCAGGGTCCTGCTGGGATATCTTCTTGAGATAGAGGCTAGTGGATGCCATCTCCCTGGTCTTGCTCTGCCTCGGTAAGGCTGGCAAACACCATCTATTTTTTAACTTTTCCTTTCTATTTTTTCCTATTTATTTCCTATTTTCCTCCTTTTTATTGTGGGTGCCTTCTTTGCACTCCTCCTCTGTCTTGCTCTGGCTAGTGGGCACCATTTTTGCACTTTCTCTGTGCCATGTTCCAGAGAGCCCGTATCTTCAGAGGGTGAGGGGTGACTTCTACATACATCTGCTGCCCTAGTTTTTAAATCTTATGCCAGTTTTTATGGTTGTCCCTTGAGAATGTCCCTTGACTGCCTTGCTCTGGAGAACAGAAACACTTGCATGCTAAGTCCTACGGGACTACAACAATCTGAGATTCCATTCTTGGCAGATTAACACTCCCAGGGTACCACACATATAGCAGACTGAAAGATACACCTAGTATTTCTAAGAAAGAGGCCTTGTTTGCTTGTTCAGGAGCTTTGGCCTTAGGGGTAGGCTTCTGGTTTGGCACAGTTATAGAGACCTATGGAGTTGCTCTCAGGGAATGGAAGCTGGTGGGTGCAATCTTTGCACTCTACTTCTGTTTTGTTCTAGCTTGCTGGTATCTTTCTGAAGGAGCATATATACTTACCTGGAGTCTTGATTTTTCTAGCTGCTGCCAGGGGACATCTCTACATCATATGGCTCTGGCAGCCAGTGAAGCTTATGCTCAGGGGTTACAGAGGACTATAGCCAATGAAGAAAGAGTTCTTAAACATTACCACTTTTAGGGCACAGCAGGAAAAAACAGATCCAAAGCTCAATTTTTCTTTGAAAGAGGATTATTAGCTTATCACAGCTTTAGCCTGAATAGCAGGCCTTTAATCAAATATACACCTAAGGGCAATTGTAAACCTTTCCAAAGATCTTGAAGGGTAGGCACTATCTTTGCACTTTGCCTGCACTGTGCTGTGCTGTCGAGCTCCAGCATCTCTTGAACAGGGAGCCCTCCCCTAGGTGTGGTGCCCTGGTGTTTGCACATGTTCTCCAGGGATATTTAGTCACCATCTGGCCCCAGTGGGGAGGGTTGAGGATTTCTCAAGAACTTCAAAAAAATATGAGAGAAGGGAACATTTCCCATCTTGTTTTTTAAGGCATTATACTGATACCAAAACCAAGTAAGGACACCACACACGTGTGTATACACACACTACAGGCCAATATCTCTGCTGAGTATACATACAGTAATCCTCAACAAAATACAAGCAATCCAAATTCAATACTGTATTAAGAGTATCATATGCTGTGATCAACTGGGACTTATTCAGGGATGCAAAAATGGTTCAGTATGTGCAAATTGATGTTATACACCATATTAACAATGTGAAGGATAAAAGTCATATTATCATTTCAGTAGATGCAGAAAAAAAACCCATAAGACCAAATTCAACACCATTTTTAAAAATAAAAACTCAAGAAAGCAGGTATAGAGGGAAAATATCCCAAAATAATAAAGGTCATATGTCACAGGCCTAGAATTAACATCACCACTCATGAGTGAAAAGCCAAAATTATTCCTCTAACATCAGGAACAAGACAAAGATGCTCACTCTTATCACTTCTATTTAGCATGGTATTAGAAATTGTAGTCACAGCATTTAGGAACAAGAAAGAAATAAAAGGCATCCAAATTGCCAATAAGTAAAACTGGTACTACCTGCAGATGACATGACAGATGCAGAAAACCCTAAAGATTTTTAGGGTTAAGACTCCACCAAAAAACTGTTACAAATAATAAATGAATTCAGTAAAGTTACAGGATAAGAAATCAACATGATGAAAGAAATTGAAGACAACACAAATAAAAGGAAAGATATTCTGTGCTTATGGATTAGAATAGTTCACATTATTAAAATGTCAAGCAATCTACAGATTCAGTGCAATGCCCATCAAAACTTCAATGGCATTTTTCAAAGATATAGAACGAATAACTATATAATTTTTTGGAACCACAAAAGACCCTGAATATCCAAAGCCAACTGGAGAAACAAGAGCAAGGCTGGAGGCATCAGTTCCCTAGTTTCAATATCTATTACAAAACCATAGCAATCCAGACAGTATGGTATTAGCATAAAAACAGACATAGTCATCAATGGGATAGAACAGAAAGCCCAGAAATAACCCACACATACATTGTTCATTGATCTATGCCAAAGGAACAAAAATACACAATAGGGAAAGGACATTTTCTTATGTTGGTAGAACTGGATGACCACTATCCTACACCATACCCAAATATTACAAAAATGGATTAAAGATTTGAATGTAAGACCTGAAACTATAAAACTCCTAGAAGAAAGTATGGGTAGTAAACTCTTTCACACTGGTCTTAGCAATGGTATTTTGGGACTTCGCACCAAAAGCAAATGCCACCCAAGGAAAAAGCAGCCTGAGGCACTTTTTATTTTATATCCAACTAAAAATCTTCTGCACAGCAAAGAAAACCCAGTTACAAAATACAAAGGCAACGTACTGAATTGGACAAAATATTTGCAAATCATATACCCATAAGGGGTTGATATCCAGAATATATAAAGAACAAACCTGTAGTAAAAAAATGAAAACCAAAACCAATCTCTCTGATTTAAAAATGGGCAGAGGATATACATAGACATTTTCCTAAAGAACACATACAAATGGCCAACCAGTATATAAAAAGATACACAACATCATTAGTAATCAGGGAAAAACAAATCAGAAGCACAATGAGATTCCACTTCACGCCTGTTAAGATGGCTAATATCAAGAGACAAGAGATAACCACATTGGCAAGGATGCAGAAAAAAAGAAGATCCTATGCACTATGGTATGAATAAAGCTGGTGCAGCCATTTTGGAAAACAGTATTGAGGTTCCTCAAGAAATTAACAATAGTACTACTATATGATCTGACAATCCTTCTTCTAGGTATATATCCAAAGGAAATAAAATCTCTATTTCAGAAAGATACCTGTACTTGCATTTTCACTGCAGGATTATTCACACTACAGCCAAGACAGAGAAACAATACAGCCAAGACAGAGAAACAAATTAAGTATCCATTGAGGGATAAATAGATAAATAAAATATGGTGTATTTGTATAATGGACTATTATTCAGCCTTAAAAGAAGGAAATCCTTCCATTTGTGACAACATAGATGAAATTGGAGGGCGTTATGCTAAGTGAAATAAACATGCTAAGTTAAAGACAAAATTGCATAGTATATCTTTTCTGTGTAACCTTAAGAAAGAGAGAGAGAAGTTAAACTGACAGAAGCAGAAAATAAAATGGTAATTATAAACACTGGGGGTGAGGGGGAATGGGCAAATGTTGGTTCAAAGGGTGCCTTCAATTATAAGACAAATAAACTCTGGGAATCTAATGTAAGCATGGTGAATATAGTTAATAACATATTGTGTTCTTGTGTATAGTGTTGTGTACTTGAAATTTGCTAAGAGAATATAGTCCTTAAGAATTTTCACCACACGTACAATGAATATTTGTGGCGAATGTATTAATTAGCTCAATTGTGGTATACATTGATACATTTCACAAAGTATAAATATGTCAAATTATCAGGCTGTACACTTTGAATATGTACAATTCAGTAATGATGAAAAATTAAAATAAATTATTTTTTAAAAATTAAGATATAACTGAAATGATATTAGTTTTAGGTGTACAACAAATGATTTGGTATTTGTATATATTGTGAAATGATTACTACTGTAAGTTTGGTTAATACCCATCATATACATAGTTACAATTTTTTTCTTGTGATAAGAGCTTTCTTTTTTTTAATAATAAATTTATTTTTTATTGGTGTTCAATTTGCCAACATACAGAATAACACCCAGTGCTCATCCCAATGAGAGCTTTCAAGATTTAATCTCAGCAACTTTCAAAAAAGCAATACACAGTGTTATTAACTATAGTCACTATGCTGTACATTACATCCCTGTGATTCATTTTAAAAGTGAGGTTTGAAAAAAAAAAAAAGTGAGGTTTGTACGTTTTGGCTTTCTCTTTCCATTTTGGCCACCGCCTACCACTCACCTCTGGATGCCACCAAGCTGACACATTTTACTTAGCAGATGCCTTCAAAGTCCATCCACATTGTTGCAAATGGTAAGATGTCATTCCTTTTTTTTATTGATGAGTAATATGCCATTGTGTATATTATATATGAGTAAAGAAAATTTGCATATTCCATTATGTGTATGTATACACACACCACATTTTCTTCATTTGTCAGTTGATGGACAGGCTGTTTTCATATCTTCACTATTATGAATAACGCTTCAATGAACATGGGAGAGAGTACAGTTATCTTTTTGAGTCAGTAAAATTAGACAAGAAAAAGAAATATATGATATCCAGATTGGGAAGGAAGAAGTAAAATTGCCTCAGGTTGCAGATGACGAGCTTATATAGAGAAAACTCTTAAAAGACTCCATTAAAAACAGTTAGAATAAATGAATTCAGTAAAGTTTCAAGATACAAAATTGACATGCTGGGACACCAGGGGGGGCCCAGTGGTTTGGCACCCACCTTAGGCCCAGGGCATGATCCTAGATACCTGGGATGGAGTCCCATATCGGGCTCCCTGCATGGAGCCTGCTTCCCTCTCTGCCTGTGTCTCTGCGTCTCTCATGAATAAATAAAATCTTTTTAAAAAAATCAATATGCGAAAATTAGTAGTGCTTCTATAGACTAACAATGAAATACCAAAAAGAGAAATTAAAAAAAAAACCAATTCCATTTATAATAGCATTTAAAACAATAAAATACTGGAATAAATTTAATGAAGTGAAAAACCTGAAAACTGTAAGACAATGATGAAGGAAACTAAGGAAAATAGAAGTAAATGGAAAGACAGCCTATTTTCATGAATTATGAATTTTATATCTGTATAATTTATAATATTGTTATAATGTTCATCATAATAGTAAGATTCTTATTGCATCTTTTCATGCTGCTGACACCATAACACATACCTTTTATCTTCCCTCTTTATATATAATCTTCACATATTTATTTAAGCCTCTAATCCACCATGGGGTTCATAGGAGCCATTCAACTGCACTAATCCTTCCCCAGGAGTGTTATGGCTTTATTGCCTCCATCTACACCCCGATCTCTACTGTTTCATTCTCAGATATTCACCTAATTTTTCTTCACTTATTTGTTTCTCAAAATTTATACAACTTTAAAGAAATAGGCCTTTGAAAGATAGGAAAAGCAATCACATATTGTAACTGGCCTAAAGATGGAGTACTTTATTTAAAAAGGCTGAGTTGAAAAAACCTTTCATATCTGAGCATAGATCTTTTTAATACCTCTGTCTGCCAGCTGCTAAACTCACAGCAGAGAAAGAAGCCATCTTTCACCAAAATCACCTTAAAAAGTCTTAGTGCTCAAATCCATTAGACAAAAATCTTAGTTCTTGAAACTCTGACATCAAAGTATTGAGCACAGGTGTTCATGGCTCCTCATAATTATTTTCAAATTTCTATGGAAGACCATCTGGTTTGCTTGATAGATTTATACACATACATTTGTTAGATGAGAGAATGAGACAGGTGTGAGCTACAAGGTATGAGCACATTCATGGTTGACAGATTTAATTTCCCATTATCACTAATGCCACTCCTTTACAAAAAGTGAGGATGTAAAGAGCACACTCCTTTAGAGGACCTAGTTTAAAGGGGAAAATGATGTCTGTCTCCAGGATGGATTCACTGAACTACTAAAATGCTGCAAACTTTAGAGAAAATGCTAACTCTGCTTTAGCATGTAAGTTGCTCTCCTATTTTGATTAATCATAAGTTCCCATCTAGTAAGTGGTTCTCAGTTTTTTGCTCATCAGAATGTTATTTAAAATCCCAACGACGTGGATGGAACTGGAGGGTATTATGCTGAGTGAAGTAAGTCAATCTGAGAAGGACAAACATTATATGGTCTCATTCATTTGGGAAATATAAAAAAATAGTGAAAAGGAATAAAGGGGAAGGGAGAAAAAAATGAATGGGAAATATCGGAAAGGGAGACGGAACATGAAAGACTCCTAACTCTGGGAAACTGGGCTGGGGGTGGTGGAAGGGGAGGTGGGCGGGGGATGAGGGTGACTGGGTGATGGGCACTGAGGTGGACACCTGCCGGGATGAGCACTGGGTGTTATTCTTTTTTTAAATATCCATTTGTAGATCTGATATATATATATATATATTTTAAATTTTTATTTATTTATGATAGTCACAGAGAGAGAGAGAGAGAGAGAGCGAGGCAGAGACATAGGCAGAGGGAGAAGCAGGCTCCATGCACTGGGAGCCCGACGTGGGATTCGATCCCGGGTCTCCAGGATCGTGCCCTGGGCCAAAGGCAGGCGCTAAACCGCTGCGCCACCCAGGGATCCCCACTGGGTGTTATTCTATATGTTGGCAAATTGAACACCAATAAAAAATAAATTTAAATAAAAAAAAATCCCAAGGACACGGTTTTCTACTCATAGATTTTAATTTTGGACCTAGGTAAAATAAACAATCAAACTTTTAACCAGCTCTGAAAGTAATTCTGATAAAGGTAATCTAAGGACAACAACCTGAAAAACACAGTTACTAACTATCTGTTGGACCAAAATGTTAAATACATAATATAAAATGATGGAGAACAAAAATGAAGCTTTAAACTGGTTCTTCATGCAAGTAAAAATAGCAGAAAATAACTGAAATTATTTACAGGAAAATAGAGACTAGGTACTAGTTCAGGTTTTGCTTTACTTATATAAATTAATACTTTCATTTTGTGAGTGTCACAAACTAAATTGTACTCCCTCCCCAATTTATGTGTTTAAACCCTATCTCCCAATGTAACTATATTTGGGCCTATAAGGAGGTTATTTAAGATGAAACGAGGTCAAGAGCCACTGAAGAACTGACTTACTCTCATGGCATTCTCATAAAGAGTAGGTCACATGAGCTCATAGCAAGATGGTGGTTGTCTGTCTACAAGCCAGGAAGGCAGGCTTCACCTGAGACAGACCATACTGGCACCCTGATCACAGACTTCCAGCCTCCAGAACAAGTTATCTGTTTTTCAAGTCGCCCAGTCTCTCGTGTTTTGCTACTGCAGCCCCAGTAAACTAAGACAGTGAACAAAATAGGTTTGGTTTATCACTGTATCTCAAGAAAATGCAATGGAACTTAGGTCAATAAAAATCATATACATTGTTAATATATGGCCACCAGATATTTGTTGAATAAGTGAAAAATCTGAGTGAAAGCATGTTCTGAATAAGGTCTAAAAAATTTCAATGTTGTTGCACATTTGATGTCCATAGCAGATCTTTCCTTGTAACTCATTCACTTAGAACGTTCACTGTGCACAGATCTTTAGTAACAGTGAAAGGCTTTTGACGTCATTTTACACGCTTCACCTCCAAAATATAGAGATCTTTTTATTTATTTATTTTTTTTTTAATTTTTTTTTTTATTTATTTATGATAGTCACAGAGAGAGAGAGAGAGAGGCAGAGACACAGGCAGAGGGAGAAACAGGCTCCATGCACCGGGAGCCTGACGTGGGATTCGATCCTGGGTCTCCAGGATCGCGCCCTGGGTCAAAGGCAGGCGCCAAACCGCTGCGCCACCCAGGGATCCCTAGAGATCTTTTTATATATGATTTTGTTTTAAAATCATAGGTCAGTAAGCCCAAATACTCTTTGGACCTATGACTTTAATACAAAATAACATGTCGATAAGCCCAAACTCTTTGAAACCCTTTTCTACCTTGGTCTCCTCTCCATAGAGTAGGGATTCCAAACATCTTTTTCCCTACCTGTCTTTGGTTCATTTTTGTTTTCTTCTCTTATGTTTACTACAAAAATAAACACAGGTTTTCAGCATCAACTTCTATGAACAATCTAAATATATTACAGTTCAACATAGAGTGTCATTCTGATAGTGATGGTATCAGAAGGGTTTCCTGCAGCTCATATGGGGGGACCTTAAGGACAGATTTAGAGGCTCAATTATTAAATAGAAGTGTAATAATAAAATTTCATCTAACAGCTGAGTGTGTTTAAATGGAATAATTACAAACATAAATAATTGGCAGGATTTGAAAATAGATAAATCTACATAATTTGCATCAAGGAGAGTTAAAAATGAAAACAGGGGTGGGAAGACTAAGGTGAGGACCTAAGGTTAATTCAATCTTGCAGGGAATGGAGTAGGGTTCTCCCACAGAATTTCAACCAAATTAAAGAGATAAAACCAAGACGTAGAAGGAAATCTTACAATTAGATTACCTTGCCTAGTTCTCCATTGGGCCTTAAACAGGTAAACCACTGCTTTATGCCTGAGGGATTGGTTGTCTATCAAAGGATTCATTCATTTATTCATCTCTTCATATGTATGTACTGAGTATCTGCCATGTGCCTAGAACTGTTCTAGCAAAACAGCAGGTCTCTCTTTTCATTGAGATTACATCAGAGTGGTGATCTATGGGTGGTACTGACCATAAGCACTTGCATAAATGTATATACGTCAGAGCAGGGTAACTGGATACAGAGAGATGAAGAGAGAAAACTCTTTGTTTAGGGGAGAGGAGGTGGCAGGGATCATAACAAAATAAGGAATCCGACAAACGTTCAGGAGAAGAGCTTTTCAGAAATAGCTATTTCCCTTAGAGGGACAGGAAATACAAAAGTCCTCAATGGGAATTGTGCAGGACTAAAGAAGTTCAAAGAAATTGGTGTAGATGGAATGACAAAGGCAAAGGACAAAGTGTTAGGAGATAAGATCTGAAAGGAAGTGGAGTAAATTAAATTAGTTTACTTAAAAATTAAGTTAATCTTTGTAGAATTCTATTCTGTTAGATTGGGAAGCCATTGAAGATCTGAGAAGAAGAGTAATATGATCTAATACTTTAAATAGAACACTTTGGTTGTTCTTGCCCTAAACATAAAATAATCTGGGATTATTATTAACTCTCTAGTTTGCTAACTCATGTCTTTCATATCCTTATCTTGACGATCAAATATACCTTCTATCTTTATTTTTGTACTGTAGTGGGTCCTCTTGATTTTCCTTGTCTCAAGGAGAAAGCATAACAATGACCTGCTGTCAACCATTCTATTGTGTATATCTCCAAGAACCTTGGACAACTACTTAAACTCTTTTGAACTAGTTTTCTTAACTTGTAAATCTGAATTTTTGCATCTTTTGTTCTAAAGTTTGATGAAGATAATGTATGTAAAGTATTTTATGTATTATCAGGCACAGAACAATGCTCAGTAATTTTTTTAATGAAATGATTCATATTATATCTCATTTATCTAGTGATACCACAATTTATCACCTCTGTAACAAAAAGTACTGCCATACTATTAAAAAGTTATTCGGATTCTGGGGCACCTGCATGGCTTAGTCAGTTAAGTATCCAACTTGTGATTTTGGTTCAGGTCATGATCTCAGGGTCCTGAGATCAAACCCTGTGGTGGCTCTGTGCTCAGCAGGGAGTGTGCTTAAGATTCTCTTCTCCCTCCTGTGCCCACCCACCCACCTACTCATGCTTACTCTTGCTCTCTCTCTCCCTCTAAAATATTAAAAAAAATAAATGTTTCTCCAGATTCCATGTCTATTTTTCTACAGTCATATATTCACACAGCAGATATAGTAGTAATCTTTAAACTGGAAAAATGCTTATATTATTTCCCTTGCAATACTACAGTAGCTTAGTAATGTATAGGAACAAAATCCAAATTCATTATATTGGCTTTAAAAAACACTGATTGATCTAGAACCCGACTTCTTTTTCTTTCTCACCTTGTACCACTCTCTTTACACAACACACACATCTTCAACTCACATCTTCACACAACTAGTTCCAGCTACAGTACCTTTACCTTGGAACCTGACAAACTCATTTCTACTTCAGGACTTGTCAGTCTTGCTCTAAATCTTTGCAAACTAGTCCCTGATTATTCAAGTCAATGTGGCTTCTACAGTGACTTCACCCTGATAGAATTATCTGAAACAGTTCCTACGCCGCTCTATATACACTATCTACTGCAGTATCTTTAAAAAAACTTTGTAAAAAATAAGATTTTATTTATTTGAGAAAGAGAGACAGAAAGTATGCACGAACAGGGAGAGAGGGACAAGCAGACTCCATGCTGTGCACAGAGTGTGACCTTGCACTCAATCTCAGCACCCTGAGATGACCTGAGCTGAAATCAAGAGTTGCACATTTAACCAACTGAGCCACCCAGGTGCCCTGCAATATCTTTTTAAGTTTCTCCCTAGAGCTTGTCTATTTAAATTTGTTTAATTATTTGTTGATATGTTTATTAGCCATCCTTGCCCATTGAAAAAGTAAGTTTTATGATGATCAGAACATTTTTTGGTTTGCTCAGTGTTCTGTATCCTAAAACAAAGATGGTACTAATACATGGTAGAGCTAAATGAATGAAACTGATAGTATTTGTTGAATGGAGAAATAATTGAATTTTACTCACCTGATACATCTTTGTTCTTCAGGGAGGAAAATCAAGGTTAAACAGAGACCTCAAAAGCTCTAGTAAGATTTTTCACTACCACAGACATCTCTGAGTATCCCAGGGCATCACTGTCTTCCTACACACTCCATAATTATTCAGAGGATGTCTTCAAAAAGGATCCTCAAATGTAAAACTCAGAGTCGCAAGTTATAGTTCTAAAAATAATATTACCATCTAAATGAATAAGTCAACATCACCTGTATATTTCAGTATAACAACAGTCTGTGCATTTATTCAATAAACATCTACTAATACCTCAAACCCATTGACTGCTATTTATTTATAGTGTTAAAAAGATTTCACATCAAATCATTCAGGTATACTCAATAACAAAATGCATCTTAAAGGGATGCCTGGGTGGCTCAGTGGTTAAGCATCTGCCTTTGGCTCAGGACATGACCCCAGGGTCCTGGGACCAAGTTCTGCATTGGGCTTCTTGCAGGGAGCCTGCTTCTCTGCCTGTGTTTCTGCCTCTTTCTCTCTCTCTCTCTCTCTGTGTCTCTCATGAATAAATAAATAAAATATTTTAAAATGCGTCTCAAAAAAGCATGACATCCAATCAGTCAGTCATCTTATAAGTACATTAGAGTTTTATTTTAATTGTTATCCACAGGAGGTAATATATTTTATATAGATATTTACACAAAAATATTTCTTTATGCATGTTATTGAAAAAATTTTTTGCATACCCTTATTCTACATGACACACTTTGATATTTTTTATTCTAGTATATTCTCTTTTATTTAAAAAAGAGTAACAGCCCTCTATATTGATTTGGTGACCCACTAATGGGTCATGAACTGCAGTTTGAAAAACCTCAACTATTTGAATCAAAAAATGTGGAAATGCCTATTTAGAAAATTATATATATATGAAATGGGATTTACTTGGTATTTAGGTTGTCCATTCAACTACCGCCTTAGGTTGGGTTGCTTACAAACAAAAAACTCAAGGCAAAGATCAAACCTTCCAATGTTTACTTGACTTTAATAGTATAGATCTTGTTTTGTTTTCCAGACACTTGCATATGCACACTATGTAGTTATAATGTGCTTATGAAAAAGGAGTTGATGCAAATTTTGACAAAATACACACATACATGCACATACACACAGCTAAAGAATAAAGTGGGGAAAGAAAAGGAACAGGAATGGGGAGAACCAGGAAGAGGAAAGGGTAAGAAGAACTTTTCAAATGAAAATAAATCTTGAAATGGCTTTATCCTACAGATATGTAGCTAGAAAGATTGATAAGTAGAATTATTAACTGTATATGATGTAGCGCAATTACATATTTGCGCTTAGGAAAGTTTTAGAGCCATTTTTGATGTTCATATATGAAATGTTCATGTGTTATAAAATCTCCTGAATTTTGGCAGGACGGAGTAAAATGCACTCATGAGCCCCTGTGACCATGTCTTCTGCATACATAGAGAACTCACTTGTCACATCTATGCCTGCTTCTCGAAACAAAGCTCTACTTCACTGTTACCTGGGGGTTTAAGTAGCTGACTCCCTGCAGGACTTTATGTCTTTGAGCTTGCTCCCTCCCAATATTTTCTGTAAGCCTTGGAATTTGAACTGCTCTTCCATACCCTACGATTGCCTCTTTTCCAACAGGGTATCATTATTAAGTAAAGTGATCATATGTGTTCATCTATATAGGGTAGTCCCTAGGTAGGTCTACTAGAATTGCTTAAACACTTCCTTGCATACCCAAAAGTGGCCCAGATTTGACAGTGAACTCATATGGGTATTTACTTTTTTGGAAAACATACTCTCCTCCCATCTCTACTTCTGTTTATAATAATTTTAAAAAGCTATTGTATGATGAGCATGCTTTTAACATCTATCTCATTTCATTCTTCCTGCATTACTGTGAATTAGATATCATTCTTTCCACTTTACAAACTAGAAAACCAAGTTTCAGAGACAAAGATTATGTCAAAGTGACATAATCAGACAGTGGAGGAGCCAGGATAAAACTGAGATTTATGGGACAATGAAGTGCCTCTTCTGTTTCCATCTGACTACCACAGGGCATGCTGTTGCTACAGCAAGGTGATGAGACTACTCCGAGAATTCTTTATTATCGGTAGCTGCGACAGTGTATACAACTGGAAACAGAAACATATTTTTCCAGTGACTTTGTCAAATCATTCCTTTGATGAAGCTTCTTAAAGGAAAATATATTGTACATAATGATTGCTTTTTACATTTACAATACTAATATACTTCGAGTTAAGTTCACAAATTAATTTTGGAGTAGTATTTTTTATCATAACACGGTTCTATGGGAGAACACATTACAAATTACAGACTTACTAATAAATATTTAGGAAGCAGGTGAATATAAATATGGAATGGTGTCCACTCTGTGACGTGTATGATGAAGATCCCAAAAATATGCAAAAATCTTGGGAGTTTTCTGAAACTTACAACTGATTGTTTCGAACAAGCTGAACTAAACCTTACTTTTAGGGGATGAATCATTTTTTATCATTATTTTTTTATAGACAAACCAAAGAGTGAGTATATTAAGTTAATTTAAAATTTGAAAAGTGATTCACACACTACTATCAGATCAAGAAAAGAGTACATCAAATAAGGCAGGAGTATCTTAGATCAGAGATCAATGACCAAATGTTCATTAGAAACACTAACCTCTTCTTAAATATGTTAGGTGTATTTTCTTAAATTCAATAAAGAGAGCCCAGAACCTTTTATTGGAACAACTAGGACTTTTATTTAAGGGAGATGTACTTATTTTAAAGCTGACTTCCAACACGGAAGTCATCCTCAGAGCTGGAAATGGATGGCTCTGTCATTAGCTCACTGCTACACATGCAGAAGAGTTTTGACTGAGGGAAGGAGTCATTAAACTGAACTTGTTTGTTTCCTATAATGATAACCAACTTCAGCAACTAATAAATGGAAATTATTTCAGTCTTTAGTCTCATGTCAAGTCATTATGGAATTTGAATGGAAATTATTAACCAAATTTTATATGGTGTTAATCCCTTTCTTGTGACCCCAATTAGTGACTAACTTAACCTTTTATGCAAAAAAGCTAAATTACCATTCCAGTGGTAGATTACTGGAAATTCAGTTCCCTGGTGGCATTTTCAGAAACACGAGTATTTCAAGTGCCTTATTTGTATAGGTTCCATGTTATTATGTTAATATTTGCAAACCAGCCATCTATAGAATCTGTGTTAAATTTATCATTCAAATAATTTCAGTTTTCATCTCCATGTTTCTTATATGGGTCTGTAGGTTTATTATTTCATGTCTGTATTTACTATCAATGCATGATGATTACCAGACCAAGAACCAATAAATCAGTGATATATATCATTATTCACAATGTGATATAAATAATAACTTGGAAACCAAACAATCCCCCCACTACAAAAAAAGAGAGGGAAAAATGAAAATGAATCACTCCCTTGGTAAAACTTCTTAAAATCCTAGGAGAAGACATTTTCTGGTGTGACATATCATAAAATAAAGTGCTTTTGTGGGGGAATAGAAGTCCTAGGTCTGTCACTAATCAACTGGTAAAGCTTAAAAGATCTTCTCTGATGCTTTATTTTGTCATTTATGATAGGGGTCGACAAGCTACCAGGCCATATCTAGACTTTTTTTTGTTTGTTTTTAAACAACCACCTCACTCATTCACTTACATATGGTCTATGGCTACTTTCTCTATTTCATGGTAGAGTTGAGTAGATACCACAGAGATTGTATGGTCCACAAAACCTGAAATATTTACTATTCAGCACTTAGGGGAAGAAAGTTTGCCAATCCCTGATCTATAAAAAATGAAGGATTCTTTAAATGTCTCCCTGATTTTAAATTTCAGTACTGATTTTTTAAATATATGATTTTTAAAGAGCAGATTCAGTTTTACTTATAGTTTAAAAGAAATCTTCATAATCATCGGTAGAAATAGTAATAAAACCAAAGTAATATCATTACATTCTACATTGGTGTTGATTGCCGAAAGCTTGTAAATTTAAGCCTGCATTTCCTTTTTAGAAAAAGAGAGATGTTAGAAAGATGTTGAAGTTATATTTGGACAGATAAGTTTTGTCTTAAGAAATCAAAAGTATACAGAGGCAGTTGAAAAGCAAGTAATTTTTTTATGAGGTGATTTGATGGAAACGTATGCCATGTGTAGGTGCCACCTCAACTCGTTTTGTCTAAAAGTGTCTGGTGTGTGCAATCTTGAGCAAAACAAGTAAGAAATTTTAGAGGCACAAAACTATTTTTATGGAATTTGATTATGTTATTATAGAAAAAGCTTTCATGTATTCATTGTGGGAAAATAAACAGAATGTAGACTTCTTTCCATGTATTTTATGGGTAAATCTTGTTTTATTTTAAATTATATTTTGCAGTGTATCATAATATGCTCACGGCTAGGGTCTACAAAAATGTCTTACTTTATGTGTACTTAATGTGTATGCGTCCCACACTGGGAAACATATAATTTGATGATTTCTAATGTCTTTTTCCAGGGGTCTGAGATAGTAAAATACTGTCTTTGGAGAAGTCCTCTTGTTGTGTACTATGTTCTTGTCAAATTAATCAAATCAGTTTCCAGTTGGAAAAAAAAGTATGTGGGACAAAGCATATTTGCAGAAAGTGGTCCATTAAACCACAAGCCCACCAAAATTATATTTTATAAGCAGGATAAATGATGTCTCCTGTATAAATGCCCTACTATATTTTCTTTGTTCAAAGAGTGCACTTTGTTTTGTGAATAGTGGGCTCCCTTTATCTGAGACCCTTATCTATGAATAAAAGAAAGAAAACTATAACATGGAAATATTTATGAATGAGCTAGCCATTTATCAAATTAGTACCCATATATGCCCTTTTTTGTGTAAGATCATTCCCCTAACTTGAGGGCAAATATTTTATCAGCCTCTCACTAAGAAAACAATGCAAATCTCTTGAAAACAAAAAACATAAATTTTACAGAAAAATTGCAAGATTTCATTACGTTGATAAGAATGCTGTTGGAGAATTATTCAAATAAAGTAAGTAGTCCTTGGCAAAAGAGGCTATGCAAATTTCAACAGATTCTGATATGCTTGCAATAAATAAAGGAAAAACAAAAGGTAACTCAGTAAGAACCTTCAGTAGAATAATCTATGAATATGTCAATATAGGATGTTAGGGACTGATTTTTTTTTTTACTATTTTACATACTATTTTACATACTATTAGGGTAAAGAAAGTGAAGTTTATAAATGATTTTTTATTGTATAATCATGATGTTTTACAAGATTTATACAAAAATACTAGTTAATTCTGTTTATTTCTAATATAAAATGGGTTGAATAAAATGTAAATATTGATACCTATAAAGCAAAATAAAATGTTATTATTTAAATTCTATTTTATGCCATAGTAAAATCTTTTGTGTTTTTCATAATTTAGTATATACCTGAGTACAGGTAACTATTGGCAGTTTTCCTCTTACATGTCAGACACTGACCTAAGTATTTCATGTATTATCTTCTATTATCTTTAGTATTCACTTTCACTACTATACAACACAACAAAAGTACCAGTATGTGTAGTTAGGAATGTGTAAAAGAGATTCAGTAACTTCACAAAACTGACAATTATGCTTGGCCTATAATTCAAATACAGAATCACCTTTAATCTAGTTTTGATTTCTTTCCATTTTGGCAGACTGGGGCACATTCAATTTTTTACCAATTTGCAGAGAATTCTTTTTCTAAGATTCTATACTTCCTCTGTGTCTCCCAGGCTAGAGAAAAACACACCATAGTTTTAAAAAAAAATCTGTTGATCAAATAATACCACATCTGAGAAATATAAGAATAATGATTTGTTATAGACTATTTATGGACAGAAATAGTTCTGTTCTTCAAAATATGTTCATAATATTTTTAAGTGGAGGAAAGATAATTTCATGTAATTAAATAACATCAGTTATATTCATAATTGTATGTCCTATGTTCCCTAAGACCATACCTGTAAATCAATTTGATAGTTATTATTTCAGTATGGCAAAATAATCATCTTGAAGGTCAGTGGAAAAAATAATAAATTATCTTATATTCCTGGCTATCTCAAAATAACTAGTAAATGCCTTTCACTCAGCAAACTGGTAGAAATTGAAAAACTAATCTATAGAATAACTATTTTCAGATATTATTCAAAAGCAAGTACAAAAGTGGAATCACTGAGACAATGCAAACCAGTAAGTTAAGTCCCATAATCTCCCTGGCTCTCTTTCTGGGTACACTTTGAAGAAGGTAGAAAAGAAAGGGGATACTTAAACAGAATTCAGCCTTCTTATTTGAGAAGATGGAAATTGGAGTTTGTAGGAAATTGCATAAGGAATATTCATAAATATAAACTATATTCTTTGCCATGAAATAAGTCTAAATAAATTTAAAGGGAATTAACTAATATAGACTCTCTGACTTAACATAAATAAAATCAATAATAAAAAATTAAAATGGCCTAATATTTGGAAATTAAAATAGTATATTTTAAAATACTATGTTTTATTAGAAAATATACTGAGCTCTATCATAATGATAAAAAGACATGCCAAAATTTATGTAATGCAGCCAAAAAAAGCACATAGAGGGAAAGTGATGACCTTATATACTTATTATATTACATATCATGCCTCTATTTTAAAATTATTAAAAGAAGAGCAAATTATAGCTAGGATCAGTAAAAAGGAAGAAAATGAAAATAACAGCAATCAATAAAGTAGAAAATGAATAAACACTAAAGAAAATCAATGACATCAAATCCTAGTCCTTTGCAAAGATTTTTAAAAACTAGAGTCTAACTAGATTGACCAAGAAAATAAAAAGGCCAGATACAAACTCTTAATATTAGTAACAAAAGGGAGTTGTCATTAAAGTTATTATAGTTACTAAAAGGTTAGTAATGGAAAATTAAGAACATTACATAATGCTGACTACTTAGATGAAATGAAATACTTCATTAAGACAAAAGACAAATAAAAAAAGGACAAAAGACATCATTTACTATAAACTATACCAAGATTTTTTTTGGTACCAAATATTAATAGCATGAAAGTTCACAAATCCAAAGTATAGAAAGTCAAAGAGAAATTTACAAAAACCACTAAATAGTAAAAAAAAATATGGAAGGATATTTTTAAAATATCCATATGTTGGCAAAATGTCTTCATGTGCTGCCACCAGCAAAGAACACTGCCGTTATATTACTTCTTTCTACAACTTCTTCTGAACTTCAAGGAGTTGCTCACGTTATTATGTCTGGATTTTTACAGAACCTAAGGCTTCTTTTATCCTGGTTAGCATTATGACACAGTGAGCCTGCTAGACACTCGCATATCAAAGAGTGGGAAGGCAAAACAGAAAACTAGACAATTTATTTAAATAGGCTGAGTGGTCCAGATGAGACTGCATAATGAATCCTGATAAAACTAAATTAAGCGAACGTTTAAACTTAATAGAGACTGTTTTATTTGGAAAATCCTGACATACCTATTTTTAAAGTGTGATATATTTTTAATTGGCAAGTTCAATTGTACTTAAGATTGCAGATTTTGCAATGGTACATAAGTATGCAGATTTTGTTACATATGAACTATATTTTTCTTTGTATGTTACGTATTTGCTAGTCGCCTATATAACATCTTAAGGGTGACAAGAGGTAATACCATTATTTGTATGTTCCATCTTCTATGGAATTTCATTTACCTAGGTAAGGCTTGCCCATTCCTAAACTACCACCTCTACCCCTGATTCTAACAGTTAAACAGAGAATTAGAAGAGCAATGCTTTTCTTTGCCCAAATATAACAGGAATAAATTGGCCTACCAATGTGGGAGGTGTACTTTCCAAGGTCCCCAAAGAAAACATATGGCATCCTCAAATGGGTAGTTCAAAAGAGTCTAATAAAGCACTGTTTGCAAAGCTGTTGAAGGTATTCAGGGAACCCCATAAGGGATACTACAATTCCCAGAGTGTAGCAACAGCCAGTACCACAACTAGATGTGACAATGGAAGGGGAAGCCACAGTCAATGGGATCCTCAAAAGGGTTTTAGCATATGTGAAGGTCATCAGACAGGGGTTGTGTGCTTCTTTTATTTATTTTTTAATATTTTATTTATTTATTCATGAGAGACAGATTGAGAGAGAGGGGGGGGGCAGAGACGCAGGCAGAGGGAGAAGCAGGCTCTATGCAGGGAGTCCAATGTGGGACTTGATCCTAGGACTCCAGGATCATGCCCTGGGTGGTAGGCAGGTGCCAAACCGCTAAGCCACTCAGGGATCCCCAGGCTGTGTGTTTCTAAAGAGAAATGTAATTACTTCCAAGTCATAGGTCCAGCAGGTAGGGAGACAGAGGAAGAAATACGCTTAACTCATCCTCCAGTTCTCCCTCATTTTCTGCTGGGCTTGTTTTGGCAAAAGCCAACCAAAACCCTGAGACAAAGGTTCTGGCACCTTTAGAAGGTGAGTGATAACTTCCATTAAAATCACCTCCTTAAGCACCCCTCGAGATAGAGATTAGCAGGGAATGGTCATGCAAATGCAAAATGGAAAATATGCAACAAAGTAGGAGATGAGAAGAAAAGTTTCTTTTAAGACTTAATCTTTTTCTCAGAAACCTTACCTTGTAAATTTCTTAAATGTGTTTTTTTAGTAGCAAACAGACCTGACTGGAATACCAACTCTTTCCCTAAGTGCTCTGTGACCTCAAAAAGTCATCTTCATGCTAAACCTAAGCTTGGTCATCATTAAAACATAGGGAGTGATATTGATGTAGTGGGGCGGCAAATTATTACTCTTTCTCTCCTGTTTTAGTTGAAGCTTCAAAGACTAAACACAAAACAGTAAATGCCAGCTCTTCCCACATTCGGAAGCAAGGTGTGTAACCAAAAGAGTAGAACTTACAAAGAAGACTAATGAAGACAGGTTTTGTGACCTTCAGCTCTTCATTAACCTGGAGAACTTAACACATGACTACTAGAAGAGGGGAAGATTCTCCAGAGAGAAATGTTGGCGATCCCTGCACTCTTACCCTCCCAATGAAAAGGATGGACAGACATGATTTTATGTCATGTTGTAGCAACTGAGAGAGGGTTTGAAAGAACCTACTCCCAGAACTTGATGTGGGCCACTCGGAGTTTAAGAAACAAAATCTGGGCAGCCTGGGTAGCTCAGCGGTTTAGCGCTGCCTTCAGCCCAAGGTGAGATCCTGGAGTCCCAGGATCAAGTCCCACATCGGGCTCCCTGCATGGAACCTGCTTCTCCCTGCCTGTGTCTCTGTCTCTGTCTCTCTCTCTCTCTGTCTCTCATGAATAAATAAATAAAATCTTTTGTTAAAAAAAGAGAGAAGATGCAACTAAAGTAACAAATCTCCTGATAGGAGTAATCTTAAAAAAAAAAAAAGAAACAAAATCCGGCATGATAAATTACAGTTAGGTCATCAAGCTCTTCCTGTTATGTTCTAATATTTCCTGGATGAGTACATGTTCACTCTATCATTTAATACCTTAATTTGCTGACAGTGATCATATCCCTTTCAAGTTTTATTATTTTTGATGATGGCTCCTCATGTGTCTACTCTTTCTTTAAGTGGATTCTTCTCATCTCTTTTACCTTCATTACTGCTCTTTTCTGCATTGTCCCTAGCACTGCTCTAATTTTCTTGAGGCGTGAAGACTAGAAAAAAGCAATGGAATACTAATCTTCCCCTCATTCACCACCTCCCTTCCACACAAACAAACAACACACATATCCAACAAATTAGGTTGCCCCGGCTGGCATCTACAATTTGTGTGTATTCAGAATGTCTACATAGGTGCTAAAGAACATGTCTAACACTAGAAATAAATGAAAAGTGAATGAAGAAATAAGATATGATGAACAACCAACAGGGGGGCCCTAGAAACCCAAAGCCCCTCTGCTTCTTCAATTTTCCCAAGTTCACAAGTAGACATCATCTCCAACTGCTATTCCACCTTTGTTTTACTCTGCTTTTGACATTTTCAGACATGTTAGAAACTACTAATAGGATGATATGTCATCTTTGTGACACAAACATGAAAACATAAAAGGGCAACAAATCTTCAGTGACTGATACAGAAGGAAACATGGTAGTTCAGGGGTTGTTAAATGTCATCTGAGTTTGTTACTATGAAGTCTAATGGATTGGGGATTCCTGGAGTGAAATCTTTCAGTATTAGTAAACCCATCGACGTTCTGCTTGGCTGCCAATTTTTCTAACTGATATTATACTGATCTATTTTTTTTTTTTTTTTTTTTTTTTAGAAATTTAAGAGATATTCACATCCAGGATCACTGAATAACCACCAGCCCTGTATTTTCAGAGACTGGCTGGTACTTAACAAAAACCACAATGAATTATTTCATTACATGCATGACCAAATCATGTAACAGGACAGTCCCCAAAAAGATAGTAATAGAAATGCTTGCATTTTAATCATTTAATCGTAATTTAAATGGCTATAGTTTATGTTATCTTCTGCAGATAAAAAACTACCACTGATTATGTATGAAGGTTCTCTGTCTTGTTAACTAAACTCCCTAGAAAATTTGAGTGGTTTCACCATGCAACTGTGCCGCTGCTCCTCCTCAGGCATTCTCCATGTCCCTTAGCATGGGCTAAGTAACTAATAATGACATCTCATGAAGGACAACAACACAGTAATCAGAAGTATTTGTTAAGGAAGTATTTGCCAAAAGATAGCTCTCAACTGTTGAGGTTTGTAAAATTCCACTTAAAACACAAATGAAACATTTGATTTAGAGATCCCTGTCACTCAATTTGGGATCCTTATTAATGATTCTGGCAAATCAAATAAGAACTGATTTAGTAAGCAAGTGGATTATTCTAACCTAATGACACCCACACCTCTTTGTCATAATGTTAGAAGGTGAATGGAATGAAGAACAAAATTCAAATAGTTTCTACAAAGCTTAGAACTAGAAATACACCCTTAGCTCCTAATGTAAGAGTCCCAGTGCCTGCTACTAATTATATAGGAAAATACTATATAGCCCTAGATTAGTAGTGAATGAACTCAAAAGATAGAAATAAATGATATGCAAAATATGTCACACAAAGTTGATTGTGATTATTTGATTATGAGGGGAAAAAAAGATGTACAGAGGATGGTATTTTATGAAAATAACCAAAACAAGACCTCCAATCCCCCACACATCCTTCTGAACTGGGACCATGCCATTCACTATCCAAGACATGGATTCTAATTCCATCCCTTCAATGGGGGTGTCTCAGTAATTTGGATTTAATACATTTAGATAGAAGTAATGTTCTAGGTTTTTTTAAACATTCCTTTGCAGAGCACTCTATCAGAACTTGACCTTGATATGAAACATCTAAGTCACATGAAAACAATCTGTGTAGGGCCTTCCGTCGACAACCATAGGTGAGTTCCCAGCTGAAAGCTAGCATCAATTTCCTGCCTTATGGAGGTACCATTTTATACATCCATCCCATGTAAATCTTCAGAAACTGTGGCCTAAAAAATATCTTACTGCAACTACATGAACTATCTCAAACAAGAGCCACTCAGGTGAACTTCGTCCATACAGAGAACCATGAGAAAAAATAACATGTTATTATTGCTACTAAATTTTGGAATGGTTTTTATAACAATAAATAACAGAAACTTTTAATTAAAGAACTGTTATTTTTTCATTTCCTGTTTTTTTTAAAACAATGTTCACTACGGTAATATTGCTTTCATCTTAAGAGTATCTAAATTATATATTTCTAATATCCTAATCAGAACTCATGTTTACATATTCTAGAAGGTAATTTTATTGATCTAATACATACTTATTTCTCAGGTATTTAAATTCCTATGAAAGAAATGTTTCCACATAGCTCAAAGGCAGGAACTGAAAACTCATTTATAGTGTTATTTTTAAAAAGCTACTTCTGTGAATTGTTTTTAGCCTATGTTAATGGTATGATTCTTTCCTACATATCACCTAAGAAAAGTGTAATAAAGGGATCTTAATATTCTTGACATTTCAAATATGGATAATAATCTAACATTTTCAAAGGTAACTATTATCATGTGATGGATATTTCAATTGTTTCTGTTCAGGTGATACCAAAAATTGATTTCTGATTTCACTTAAAAAAGGAACAATATCTCATTTTCCCTGAGTGTTGATGCATACACCTATTTCCAGAAATATTATACAGTATATACTCTTTCCAAGGGTCTGTGATAAAAGGAGCAAGTAACTATTTCCTCATTAATTCTAACAATAGATACTGCTTTCTTGAACTTCACTTTCTTTCTAACAATAGATATTGCTTTCTTGAACTTTACTTTCTTTACAGTTTTATTTGGATTTTTGTAATTCTGTAATTAATAGGAAGAATGAACATTTAAGTGTCTTTTGGCCATTTGTGTGTGTTTTGTGGTTGTGGGATTTCACATTACATTCTATTAACACTTCCTGATTTCAAACTAGTTTCCAGGTTTTGAAATTTGTATTTATGTGTTTATTTCAAAAACCAGATACAAGAGAAAATCACAAAGAAAAACCATAATTTTTCTACTCAAGAATATAATCCTACTATGTGATATGTGATGACTTTTGATGTGTCAACTTAGAACTAAGTCGCAGAACCCCCTTATATTACATTCCCAGTTGGAGTGGGTCTAGAGGATATTTCCTTTCAGTAGAGTTGGGAGAGATGAGACCATTGTAGTACATATACACACCTCCTCTCATTTATTCCATCAAACACTACTCTAGGGGTTCCAGTGAGGGATTTTGAAGTTTTGATTAAAGCCTCTACACAATATACTGTAACTTAAAAGGGCTGGGTGGCCCTTCATTAATCAGTTGGAGGCACTTCCACTTTAGTTTAGGCCTTTCCCAAAAGGAAACATTTCCTCTACTGGACAACAAGCCTCAGATTGTGCCCTCCCTGGGGCACAGTGAGTGAGTTATCATCTTTTTCTTTCTGGCCTACTTATAGACATTAGACCTGTTATCTAGCCTCCATTAACTGCATAAATTAACTCCTTTCGACAAATCCTTTATTGGAAGGAAAACAATTTGCTCTTCCTGGAATAGACATTTACTCCAGATATAGACATGCTGTCTGTGCCTGTAATGTTTCTGCCCAAACTACCACCCAGGAGCTTACATAATGCTTTATCCACTCCCATGTTATTTCACTTCTCTGGATCAACCATGACTTCACTGGGCAAAAAGCATAGGGAAGTGGAATTACTGTAGATTAAAAGAAGAGAGATTAAAGAAGAAGAGAGATTGAAAGCCTCTCAGAGCCTGTTTTTCCACATAAATGTAATGTTTAAAACATATCTTTAATTCTATTTCCTTCATGTACTGTTTGTTGTTTCACAGGTACTCATCTAAGGAAAAAGACTACAACAATTAAAATACAAAATTAGGCAAGAAAGTTAATACATACTGGCCTTGTAAAAGCAAATCGGGGCAAATTCTTTCAAAGTTGGAAAGCATGGCAAAAAAGCTTTCAAAGTCAGAAAATGCCACAAACATCACAAGATAACAAAATACAAATACGTTTATTACTTAGCTGCCTAATACTTTTATTCTTCTAGTTCTGGCTGTTTACTTTTTGATTAGCTCTTCATCTGACAAAAATTTTTACATGTCATGGAAAAAAATTTAAAGTAAATAAATCTTTCTCTGGGGGAGTTAAACACTTTTTTTAAGTTATTGAAATTTACAGTGTGTATTTCAGCTTTATGACTTATCACTGCTCAGGTCACGTGATGCTAAGATTGTTGTAAAATTTGGGAAAATCTCTATATACAAGATATAACGTCTTAGGACCCTTAACATTTCTTAAAAATTTCTTAAATATACTTTCAATCAACAATATGTCTACTTTTATCCCCATGCCTTCTCCAAAGAGTCATATTATGAGTGTTACACTACAAAAAACTAGTCTCTTATTAAACGGTGTTCAATAAAATCACCCTAAAAAGTCATTATGAAATATTTAGAACTAATAGAAGTCAAAGAATTCATTGGAATGAAGCTGCTGCAAACCATCTTTACACCCTCTCTTATCTATAAAAATTATGGGGTTCTAAACTATTTCTTTTATTTTCCTTCATTTTATGCATGCCCTGTTTTTGAGGAATCTGATTTTTAAAAATCTTGATTCTTTCTCTTGTTTTCTTATCTAATTTCCTTTGCAGTTTCAATTCTTTCTCTTATCCTCATGATTCCTACCATGTGACTTTTGGCTTTGCTTCTCTTTTTGGGTTTTACTTTACCAGATAAATGTTGTATGTAAATATGTAAATTCTGTGATGACAAAAATTCTGGAAAAGCATATATACAGTTTTGGGAATGCTTTTAATGTCAAGTTGGTTACAGAGCTATGTTTTTCAGAATCTCCTTCTCTGTCTTCAACATTTGACATGGCCACGAGGGAAGGTAGGCAAAATTCAGGAGTAATAAAGGATTATTGGTCATTATTATCTGAGGTCATTGCTCAGAATCAGTGAAAGACAGATAGAGGTAACAGGCAGGCTCCAGTTTGTCATTTCTCTTCTGGACTTTGAGCCCACCTCTCCCTACATGTGATCCTGTTGCCCAACCCCAAGCTCACTGCCTGATGCTTCAGTGGGAACTTAGAGTAGTGAAAGTCACAAAGAACTCAAAACTTTGGGGTACCTGGGTGGCTCAGTGGTTAAGTGTCTGTCTTTGGCTCAGGTCATGGTCCTGGGATCCTGGGATGGAGTCCCGTATCAGGATCCCTGTGGGGAGCTTGCTTCTCCCTCTGCCTATGTCTCTACATTTCTCTGTCTCTCATGAATGGATGAATGAAATCTTAAAAACAAAACAAAACAAAACAAAAACCCACCTCAAAACCTTTCCATCAGCCTCTAAATCAGCATCGTTAAGAATCCCACCCCAGCAGCTCCATGTGCTTCATTTTCAGTTTTGTTCATCTGTGCCAACACTAGGAGGTAACATTTTTCTCATCTTTCAAAATCAGTTTTGGATGATTATTTCACTAGCATCTCCAAAAATTAAGCAAATTCTAATTCCTATCATAAATTCCTTATTCCACAAAATAGTTGGTTCCCCTTCCCTGACTGAATCATTACCAACATACAAAATTAACGAGAAATTATCACACAAGAGAGGTCAAATGTATTTTAAAATTGCTGCTCTATTATTCTGAGCTACTACTTTTGTAATCAGATTCCTCTTCCCCTACATACAATACATTGATGTATTGATGGACATGCACAGAAGCTTTGCCTCGGAAACCCTGGCAAGACAACTGACTGCTTAAATAGGGGTGGAAGTGACCATCACCACTCTAGATATATGTCATAAAGCCAAATGTAAAGTGTTCTCAAATCAACAATTCTTTGCCATGCTCTTAAGGCTTAATGATTTAAAATCAATATTATATATATGTACATATTATAAAGCATCTCTTACTGTTTCTAGTTAATTTTATGATTTCATGTGTTTAGTGTCCAGTACTTCCTTGCATTTAGTGATTTTTTTTTGTTTTGTTTAGCTTCTTTATTTTTCATTTTGTTTTAGATCTCCTGTACTTGCATTGAGGGAGAATCAAATTTCATTATTATTCCTATAGTAGTGGAATAAAATTCTCCTAGCCCACTCTTTACCAATTGAGTCACTCTTTAAGAATACAGACTTCATGTAGGGTTTCTGTAATTGCTTCTCATATTCTACAGACACTTAACCTCCTCTCCCATCCCTGGGTGAGTATTCCTACTTGCTAAGACCCTGGTTACCAACACTATTCACCACTACACCTATCACCACCCTGTAGCAGCAGATTCAGTGTCATTTTTAATTGACTGCTATGATGTTTAGCTCCTTCTAGTTTCTGAGACCTGGTCACTTTTCTCTCTCTTTTTTCTTTTTCCAGTGAGTCCAGCAATATATTGAAAAGAATTTAATTATTTTTTCTAGCCAACATTTCCATGAAATTGTACTGAAGAATTTCAAGATACCCAGGCTGCTGTACTCTTAGAACCAATAGTCAGTGAACCCCAGTTTAAACATGTCCACATGCACAGTAACTGACTGGATATACATAGGACTATGCTAGATGCTGCACCAGAATGGCATCTGGTAAGTTAATGGTTCCCGGAGTACTGTGTACAAAACAGATCTTCAGTGAATGTGTACTGAATAATGTTTGCTGAAGATCATTAAGAGCAGTAAATTCGCCTTTAGAGGCCAAGGTGAAGTACACTTCGGTGCAATTGGGCAAGTTCAAGATATTAAGTGAATATATACCAGGAAGATACACCCTGGGAGTTATACATTGAAAAGGTAAAGAAAATGATGATCTAGAACTGATCCTCCAAATTAGCCAATTGGGTGTTCATACTAGAAGTTGTTTCTTTCAAGCAGCAAAGTTCTACTAACAACTTTCAGATCAAAGAGGAATCTGTAGACTCCCTGAAGCTACAATTCTTAGTTCATTTACAAATGAGTGGCTTCTACTACATATCTATCTATCTATCTATCTATCTATCTATCTATCTATCTATCATCTATCTATCTATCTATCTATCCACCTACCCACCTACCTACCTACCTACCTATGATAGCGTGCACACTCCCTGGCACAGGGGAGGAACAGAGCGGGAGGAGCAGAGAAGGATCAAAGGGGATAGAATATCAAGCTGACTCCACACTGAGCATGGGGCTGGATGCTGGGCTCCATTCTAGGACTTCCAAAGCAAGAGTTGGAAGCTTAACTGACAGAGCCACCCAGGTACCACCACACATATCCATTTTAATATCTGTCAAGCTGTGTATTATTATTTGATGTTACTTACTCAAATTTTACTACTATTCCTATGTAGGCACAAAGACAAAAGAAATGATTAAGATCGAAAAGGACTGTTGGGGGTATTACCTTTGCTCTTTGTGACCCTTACTATGATCTGTTTTGTATATATATTCCCAGAATGCAGAGGAAAGGGAGGTGAACTACCAGGGAGGGAACTTGAGCTAGGCATTGAAGAAGTGATACGCACTGCCAGTTGGAAAACCATTCCCAGTAGTGGAAAGAACTGGGAATGAAATGTAAGGAAATCAAAGAAGGTGTAAGAGAAGGAAGATACTGGTCCTGCAACTATAGATTTGGTATGTTGGAAGAAAGTATGTTTTGGGGAGTGAAGCTGGAAGAACTCTAAAGGATTTTAGCTAGTGAAACAATATGATAACATTTTGATGTGTAATAAATCCCACTCTTGTGGCGTTGTGAAAAATAGATTAGGAGTGTGGCAGGCCTGAGACATGAGGTACAGAGATTTATAGTTCAAGTGACAAATGATAAGAAGCTAAGCAAAGGCAGCCTCCTGGAGGTTGAATAGGAGGGAAAAATTGCAAAGATTTTGAAGAGATTGAATATGAATAGTGAAGGATATGAAAGAATGATGCCCGCAGACAGAATGAATAGAAAGGTTCTTAAATGAAATGCAATAGCTGGTGTGCACAGATGGGGGAGAAAACAACGAAGACTGCTTTCTATCGTTTTTTAAATTTATTTTTCTTAAGATGTTTTTTTAAAATAAATTTATTTTTTATTGGTGTTCAATTTGCCAATATATAGAATAACACCCAGTGCTCATCCCATCAAGTGCCCACCTCAGTGTCTGTCACCCAGTCACCTCCACCCCCCGCCCAACTCCCCTTCCACCACCCCTAGTTCGTTTCCCAGAGTTAGGAGTTTCATGTTCTGTTAGAAGCTGACACAAGAATTTAGGACTGAGGAGGTCACCGCTATCGACTTAATTTTGTTTCTGTGAAAGGTTTTCTAATTTACAAAGGATAACGATGTATTAGTAGGCAGGAGAACTGTGGTTTAATACAAAGAGATGAGCAGCCTAAGCCCAGGAAGGGCTAGGATGTTTCTTTAAGTTTATGGTAGTTACATTCTCTTTCATTTCAATATTCATAGTTAGGAAGCTAATAGGATTTCTACAAGGGTGATATCTCAGCAGATGAAAGTGCAGTTGACATTAAAACATTAACCCAATAAACTAGAAACAACAGACTGCCAAAAAAAAAAAAAAAAAGAGAGAGAGAGAGAAATGAAAAAAAGACGTTAAGGACCTAAAGGTAACTTTTTTAAAGGGCAGATGAAAGCAATGAAGTTCAAGACTGTGAAATAGTAAGGATTAAAAAACAAAAGCAAAAACAAAAAAACACACTCAGCAAGCAAGGTCTCAAAATGAACGATAGCCAGCAGTTGTGATTCTCCCCCAAGGCACAAAGTGTATTCTTTGGCCAGACTGTGGAATAAAAGTCATTGAAATAAGAATAACTCGTCACGTATTTTAGCTATATGATGTTTATGACTTGTGTCTTAAAAACAATCCCTCCATCTCTCCCAAAAATGTTCCTTAATTAATCCTGTATCTTTCTCAGTGCATACACTTTTTTTTTATCCCTAAGCGAAAAAGCAGTGTTTCAAGAATCTTAAAATTAAATGCATTTACTGTTTAATTCTTGTACTGAGTTCAGCAATTCATTTTCATGACAAAGCGGTCAGAAAAAAATTGGTGTGATAGGAATTTAATTTGAATGAAACGCTGAGTAATACTTCCTTTTTAAGGCTTAATGTAAACAACTTCACACTGCACTATTTGGTTTAGTTTTTTATCTTTTCCAAACCTGTTATTTCCAAAGAAACATTCAGTGAGGGAGCAACAGTTAAAACAAATGCAAAATGTACAGTCTACTATAAACATGAAGAGAAGTAATAGGCAGAAGTTATTGAAAAGTCACAGATCCTTGGCCTTGTGGTTTTATTTTTTATGATTATTCATTAAATGTTATTTGACTATTAATGTTTTCAGAATGTTATAATTTTAAAACCAATTGAATAAGCATAATTTTTTTTACAAGTAGTGTTAATGTTTATTTCTTTTTTAAGGTTTTATTTATTTATTCATGAGAGACACACAGAGAGAGAGGCAGAGACACAGGCAGAAGGAGAAGCAGGCTCCATGCAGGAAGCCTGCCCGATGTGGGACTCGATCCCAGGACTCCAGGATCACACACTGAGCTGAAGGCAAATGCTCAACCGCTGAGCCAAGAGGGTGTTAATGTTTAAACTTTGGTGGTAATACTTTTGTCTTAAGTAATGATTTGTCTTAAAATTAAGGTCACTTAGGTTAAAATAATTGTTTTCTTGTTGATGAGAATGCAAACTGGTGCAACCACTCTGGAAACAGTGTGGAGGTTCCTCAAAAAGTTAAAGAATAGAACCACCCTATGATCCAGCAATTGTACTACTAGGCATTTACCCAAAACATACAGAAATACTGATTTAAAGGAACATATGCACCCCAATGTTTATAGCAGCATTAACAACAATAGCCAAACTATGGAAACAGCCCAAATGTTCATTGACTGATGAATGGATTAAGAAATGTGATGTGCTATGTACATAAATATGTGTATAAGAATGGAATATTATGGAATGGAATATATATACAACACACACACACACATATATATACAAACATATATACATATATATGTGTGTGTGTGTGTATGTATATAATAGACTATTACTCAGTCTTCAAAAAGAATGAAATCTTGCCATTTGCAACAACATGGATAGAGCTAGAGTCAGTGAAATAAGTGAAAGTGAAATAAGTGAAATAAATCAAAGAAAGACAAATGCCAGATTATGATTTCACTCATAGGTGGAATTTAAGAAACAAAGCAGATGAACATAGGGGAATGGAAAGAAAAATAAAATAATGGAAATGGAATAGAAAGATAAAAGCAGAGAGGGAGGCAAACTGTAAGAGACTCTTTAGCATAGAGAACAAACTTAAGTCAGCCTAGGGCTGCGGTTGGTGGTGGGGAGAGGATGAATTATAAGGCTTGGAGTTTTGCAGCCTGGAGGAAAGCTGCTGACAAGCGTCATCACACTGCTTCCAACAATGCTGATAAAATATGTCGGAAACACCACATGTAGCTGCAGAGCCAACCAATCCTACTACATAGGGCAGTGCAATCTTCAAGATCGGCATTTATTTCAGAATTGCCTCCAAAAATAAGCTTTAGAATTGTCAAATAGGACCAAAGGAGATATTGATAGCAAACTGTTTTTGTGAGAACTATTAATTTTGTATGATTAAAAAATAGTGGAAGAAAAACCCCACACACTTTGAGCCTCAATGTCCTCCTCTGATGTACCAGGTGTATTTGGCGACAATGTTGTATGATTGATTCTTAGTTGTCCTTAGAAGGAGGATTCAGTGCTGCTCACATAGTAGGAAATCATGGAACTTGAGCCCGCCTGCTGATTTCAACTCTGAAAGTAGAAGATGGATTCTAAGGACACTATGGGAAGAAATAGTCTGCAGAAACCAAAGATAAATCAGTCCTTGTCCTGGTTCATCCATTTCCTGGCTTGCTAAGTAACTAAGAATCTTTTGAGCCTCCATTTTCTCCAGTGCCACCACAGCACCATGATATTCACTCCACCAAGGTCTAGGCAATTTGCTCAAAGTGTGGATTATCATAGCCATGGGCATTCTCCCGTTCTCCATGATTTAAAAATGGTGGAAGATTGCTTTGGAGATAAAACATAATTTTTTTCAGATAAATTATGAAATTTATTTCTATTTCACCACTTAAAAGCCAGAACATAAAAAATTTCACTTTCTTGAAAGTTCCCTTATTAGATATAGACGAAGCGCACTTACCACAAGGAAATCAGTTTCTTGGTACCATCAGTGAAATGGACACACTCTCATCCATTCCCTCGAATGAAGGCTTTGTCAAATTTCCCTCCAAATTTAGCCCTCTCAATTCAGGGAGGTTTGAGTGAACAGTTTCCAGAAATTACAGTGAAGACATGGACCCTAACATCTGGGCCCTCCCAAGCTGGGTAGTTTTCAGCCTTCTGAACTTAGAGTGGCGAGTTCTGTGTAGTCAGAGTAATGCTTCTGAGCTACTTTAAAAAAACAATCCCCGGGATCCCTGGGTGGCGCAGCGGTTTAGCGCCTGCCTTTGGCCCAGGGTGCTACCCTGGAGACCCGGGATCGAATCCCACGTTGGGCTCCCGGTGCATGGAGCCTGCTTCTCCCTCTGCCTATGTCTCTGCCTCTCTCTCTCTCTCTCTGTGTCTATCATAAATAAATTAAAAACAAACAAACAATCCCCAAATTCTTAGTGGCTTAGTACAATGTATGTTTACTTTTCACTCACAATACACCATAGTCCAATGTGGGTCAGCGGCTCTCCTTGGCATCCCCTCTTCAACAAGTGTAGGTCTGTCATCCTGGGGACCTTTGATTCCAACCATAATAATGAGGGGAAGGGAGAGTAGAGATGTGCATGGATGGTAGTAGCATGGTGGGGGTGTGTGTGTGTGGGGGGGTTGTTCACAGGACTGGAAGCTGCATATACAGTTTTTTGGCATGACATCCATTGACTGGACTTTCCAGTGCATAGTCACAGGGCCCTGATCTAAATACAAGGGAGGCCAGTCAACACAGTATTCTTGTATTTCAAGAAAAATGAAAATGGCTTGTTGAATATACAGCATTGCTTCTATTCCTTTTTTAAAAAGTAAAACTCAACCTAAATTCCTTTAAAAGTGTAATGCTTTTAACACTATCTGAGATAGCTAAAGAACTTAGGTGCTTGGATACTAATACAAATATTAAGTACATACCGAGAGTCTAAATTCCCACTGCATAGCCATCACTGTTCCAGTCAACGCTAGTCAAAGCAAGACAGTAATAAATGCTGCAAAACTAGAGTATACATCATGGTGACACATGTGGTGACAAAGGTGAATTTGCAAAGAAGTGACATTAAGATAGTTTATGTGAACTCTGAAAATTTATCTTCATATTTTCTTTCTTTAGGACACCATTTATCTTTGGCTGGATTATCGTTAGATGGAGTGAAACAGTTTCCGTGAAGCAAGAAACTGGTGAGTTGACAACTTATCATTCTGCCCATGTGGTGAACGTGGGCATTCTCGATCATTATTTCTTTTCCTTTTTTACTTTCTTTTTCTGTTGTTCTTATATTTATTTTTCCCCAATGACTATTATTTTATCTTTTTTAGCTATTTTGTATGATTCAATATGAACCCCCATAATGCTGCCATTAAATGTATTCATATATTCTGAGCTCATTTTACTTGATACTCTTTTCTTGCCCCTGGAACAGCGTACTGAATGGTTCTAAGTGAAACTGGCTCTTCAAATTCCCTTTACACTGTGCCATGGGGCATGGATAACTCACTCATGACTTAGGAGGATGACTCCCCTCTGCCTCTTAAACATGGTAAAACAAAAGGTCAGCAATCATTTGATACTACAAAGAGAAAAAACACGACAGTAACAACAACAGCAATAAAAAAACAGGGAATAGACTGTTTGAAGCTCATGAAATTTTATAAAGAGTCAAATAACTAGAATCAGAGATTAAATCTTTTTCATGTGAACTTGAATATTCCTGAGGGCAGATGACAAAAAAGACATGGGAATCAAGTCAGAGACATTTCCATGCGTTTTGAATAATAATCTCCCTGTGGTAATGGAATAAAGGGAATTAGAAACTTCAACAAATCAGCCAAAGTTTGTCAAACCTATCACCTGCTATTTAAGCCTGATTTAAAATTTGTAACGCTTGAGAAAGTAATAAAACACTAAAGTTATGAGAAACAGAATTCTGTTATCTGGCCAGCAGGTGAGGATCTTAGAATCTGTCACGTTGGTACTCACAACAAGAAAAACAATCTGAACAAACTGAAAATCAATAACTTGTCTTAGATCTATCAGAGAGAAGTGAACTGGGGAAGCAAGCACATGGATGGAGAGAATAAGTCACTGGAGCTGGAACTAATGTGAGAACCAACAGCAGGGTAGAGAAACCTCAACTATAATCAGCAAATGCTGGAGGTGCACTGTGGGCCAGCTTGAGAATTAAGCTCCAGGACATGGCCCCTAGCCTTAGGGACAGTCTCCACTAACACTGACTTCATCTCTAGGAGCTCCACCATCTTCTCACATTGATCATCAGGGGAAAAAAAAAATATCTTGTGATTTTTTGCTGAGGGAGGAAAAAAGAAGCCATCTGACATACTCCCAGAGCATTCTGTTCCTTCCAACCGAGGCCTACCCTTAAGAGAAACTGTTTTTATCACAGCCTAAGTGACAGGGCTTTGATTGGAGCCTAATCCATTCA
This sequence comes from Vulpes vulpes, assembly GCF_048418805.1. Lineage (NCBI taxonomy): Eukaryota > Metazoa > Chordata > Mammalia > Carnivora > Canidae > Vulpes > Vulpes vulpes. The sequence continues at coordinate 133,441,297 of NC_132781.1, forward strand.
GGAGAAGGGGAATGCCCAACGTTATCCCTCTGTAGTTTTGCATGTAGAAGAAGGCTAATGTATATAATTTTAGCCACCTTTAGCCTTTCTGTCTCACCTCTGGAAGTAGGGATGTGTTGGGAAGCACTTGGGGAAGTCAAAGCTCTGGGTCACCGGCTCTCTTAAAAACTGTTACCTACAATAGCCAAATTGTGGAAGGAGCCACAATGCCCTTTGGCAGATGAATGGATAAAGAAGATGTGGTCTATATATACAATGGAATATTCCTCAGCCATTAGAAATGATGAATACCCACCATTTGCTTCGATGTGGATGGAACTGGAGGGTATTATGCTGAGTGAAATCAGTCAATCAGTCAATGGTTTCACTGGTACATGGAATATAAGAAATAGTGAAAGGGATTATAAGGGAAAGGAGGGGAACTGAATGGGAAAAATTAGAGAGGGAGACAAACCATGAGAGGCTCCTAACTCTGGAAAACAAACAAAGGGTTGTGGAAGGGGAGGTGGGTGGGGGGCTGGGGTGACTGGGTGACAGGCACTGAGGTGGGCACTTGATGGGAAGACCACTGAGTGTTATACTATATGTTGGCAAATCGAACTTAAATAAAAATAAATGTAAAAAAACCTAATACCTAATCATAGGATAATAGAATGTCTTAGTTCAGGCCACTATAACAAGAATATGATAGAGTGAATAGCTTATAAACAGTAAAAATTGGGACACCTGAGAGGCTCAGTGGTCAAGTGTCTGCTTTTGCATCAGGATGTGATCCTGGGATCCTGGGATTGAGTCCCATATTGGGCTCCTCGGAGGGAGCCTGCTTCTCTCTCTGCCTATGTCTCTGCCTCTCTCCCTATGTCTCTGCCTCTCTCCCTATGTCTCCCATGAATAAATAAATAAGATCTTTAAAAAAATGAAATTTATTCTCAGAGTTCTAGAGACCAGGAAGTCTAAGACTAAGGTGATGGCAGATTTGCTGTCTAGTGAAGGCCCACTTTCTGGTTCACAGATGTGAACCACAGGTTTTCTGTGTTCTCACATGGCCATCTGTGAAGTGGTAGGAACGCTCTCTGGCATCCATTTTATAAGAGCACTAAGATTCTTAAGAGCTTTACCTTCATAAGCTCATCACATCCCAAAGGCCTCACCTCTTAATAACATCATGTTGGGGATTGGAATTTCAACACATAAATTTTAGGAAATATACATGTTCAGTCCATAATAATACAATAGAATGCTTTCTCTTCCCTCCCTCCAATGTTACCACCATATCAGTAGGGCTCCTGTAGGAGGTACAATTGAAAGAACAATATATCTCAGACCTTATTTAAGAAGTCTCTAGAGAAACTCAGAGATAGCAGAGAACACACAATGACACCAGAGGAAATTTTAGTCTCAGACACTTAGAATTAAAACAAATAGTAAACACAGACTTATAGCCAAATAAATGTAAACTTCACACAAATCACCTACTTATCTCAGTTTCCTTTACGTAGATGTCCAGCTTGGTTACTTACAAAGCATTCTTACAGATAAAAAAACATACTTTGAAAAAACAGAGTAATGATCAAAACTAGACCTTTTTGTGGCAGAAATATTAGATTGTTTTTCTACAAGAAACTACTGAAATAGACAAAGAGATTATATTAAATCTTGGGTGATGGAGAAAGTATCATGTTAACACTAATCAAAAAAAGCTGGAGTAGCTATATTAATTTCATACAAAGCAGACTTCAGAGCAAGGAAAATTATCAGGGATAATGGAGGATACTACCTAATAATTGAAAAGGGCAATCCTCCAATAACTCATAATTATCATTACAACAAAGTTTCAAAAATTTAGGCCAATATTGATAAAGCTGCAGGGAGAAATAGATGAATCTACTATTATAGTTGGAGACTTTAATACTCCATTATCAGTAATCAATATGACAAGTTGATGCCATATCTAAAAACTGTAATCAGCTTTTCCTGAAACTAAGGACATTTTAAATTAAAACACTAAGCTATAAAGCATAATAGCAAAGAATATTTCAATTGTGCTATAGTCAGGTACTAATGGAAACTAAAGAGATAATGATGTAGTGACACATTTAACTTTTCTCCCAATAACTATAAAAATGAAGAAAACAAGAATTAATCTAGGGATTTCTTTAAATAGTAAAAAAAAAAAAAATCTTCAGAGCAATTGAAAACAAGAAATTTCAACCAATAAGATTCTATTTTTTTAAGGTTTTATTTATTTATTCATGAGAGACGCAGAAAGTGAGGCAGAGACACAGGCAGAAGGAGAAGTAGGCCCCCCACAAGGAACCCGATGTGGGACTCGATCCCCAGATCCTGGAATCAAGCCCTGGGCCAAAGAGACGTTCAACCGCCGAGCCACCCAGGCATCCCAATAAGATTCTATTTTAACTTAGAAAGAGAGGTTCCATCTTGGCTTAGAAATTAGAAGACACTTTGCTTTAAGAGAAAGAAATGTACAAAGAGACTTCATATTTTATATTTTTATGATCTTTTAAAAAGTCTCTTCCCGACCACATTTTCAGGTTCTGGAGGAGAAAGAAAGTAGTATTTGAGACATACAACACTTTGCAAATACATCCTCTGGAACTGATTCCAAAAATTTACCTGAAATTACTGCATCATAGGTACCTATAATGCAAAATATTTTAATAATTTTTCATTTATTAATAAGAGACTTGTCTACTTCATTGACATTATTGCTCTTTGAGAAATGCAACCAAATAGACTAAGCTTTTGTGAGGACAATATAGAAAAGTACAAGCATGAGGAAAATAAATGACAATGTAAAGTGAATGCAACTGAAGCAAAACACTTTTCAGAGATTATAGAATACTTTTGCATTAAAAAGGAGGTTTTAATTTTCATTTCACTGAAAAATCAAACTTAGAGAAATACAGAGACAACTTAGTTCTTAATCTTCCATAATTCTTTTGGAAATACTACAAAGTGATATGAGAATGAAAAAACATACTGTATTTTCTGCAAAACTAGGAGACAGAAAACTTTTAAACTCTGAATGATGTGTGAGGAGCACAAAAGCTACCCAAACAGCAAGTTCTCAAATTTTCTTGACCTCCATCAGTGCTGAAGACTTGGGAGTATTCAGCTAGTCCAAAATACAGGACAAGAGTCTGCAGGCTGTGATAAGACATGATTACTGGCTTACTGAGTAATGCAACAGCCAGACCAGTAAGAAGTGTTCAGCTAGGTGATTGGCAAATTAGAGGAAATTGAGTACACACTAGTGGGAGATAGTGAATCCTTTGGGAAAGCAAAATTAGGTCAAGTTCATATCCTGTTAGAAGCTTTTTCTCCACCAGCCCCATCTAGAATTCACAGAAAATTTGGGAGAGTACTAAACAAGTCTCTCTATGGTACAGAACTCATACAGGGGAAAAGAAATCATAAAAGTATTTTTTTCTGGTCACAGGGGAATGAAAATAAAATCAATACTATCTATCATCTATCTATCTATCTATCTATCTATCATCTATCTATCTATCTATGGAAAATTGCTGGACATTTGGAAATTAAGCAACACTTCTAAAAAAAATCCATTGGTTCAAAAGAAATTAAAACATTTTGAACTATATAATAAGCATTATAAAGCTTATCAAAATGTGTGGGATATAGCAAAATACAGGGCTTAGCCGGAAATATATAGCATTAAATGCTGATGTTCCAAACATAAAACTTCTCAAATCCAAATCTAAATTTCTATCTTAATAAATCAGAAAAATAAAAACAAAGTCAATAGCAAGCTAACAGAAGACACTAATGAATAGAAATCAATAAAATGTAAAACAGTAAAGGAAATCAATAGAGTCAAATGCAACTAAAAACTTGTTCTTTGAAAAGATCAATTCAATTGATAAACTTCTATCTAGAAGGATGAAGAACAAAATACAGAAGATATATATAAATATATAGATGCTACAGTAATTAAAGTTACCTAATATTGGCCACACACACACATACACACACACACACACATACACAGGAGTGGAACTGAACAGAAAGCTCACGAACTCTTACAAATATGCCCCATTAATTTTTGGCAAAGAACCAAAAGCATACACATGCAAAAAATAAACCTTAAGACACATCCTATACCTACCATGAAATGTAACTCAAAATTTAACTCAAAAACTCAATTTAACTAAAATGAAAAAGCAAAAGTATAAAATTTCTTGAAGAAAACACTATAGAAAACAGGCATGCCCTTGTGTTTGGTGATGAGATGTTACATAGAAAATCAAGGCAAAATTCATGAAAAGAGAAGTTATAAAGTTCAACAATTTGAACTTTATTAAATTTAAAAACTTGCTTTGCAAATGACACTATTCAGAGAAGGAAAACAGCAATCTCAGGACAGGAGAAAATATTTGCAAATCACCTATCTGACCAAGGACTTATACATAGAAAATGCAAAGAACTCTCAAACCCAGCAGTAAGAAAAGAAATAATCCAATTACAAGGGGGTAAAAAATCTGAACAGATCTCTCTCCTGAGAAGATAGCAAATGGCAAAAGAGCACATGACAACACACTCAACATTATTTCTAATTAGGGAAAATCAGATTAAAACAATAAGATATCCTTACAGTGTCTAAAATTAAAAATTAGCGAGAGCAAACATAGGTGAAGATGCAGAGCAATAAAAAATGTTTTCACTGGTATTGGGAACATAAAAAGGTATAGCAGCTTTGGCAGACGGATTGGCAGTTTATTACAAAATTAATACATGGAGGGATCCCTGGGTGGCACAGCTGTTTGGCGCCTTCCTTTGGCCCAGGGCGCAATCCTGGAGACCCGGGATCGAATCCCACATCGGGCTCCCTGCATGGAGCCTGCTTCTCCCTCTGCCTGTGTCTCTGCCTCTCTCTCTCTCTCTCTCTCTCTCTCTCTATCATAAAGAAAAAAAAAAAAAAAAGAACATGGAGGGATCCCTGGGTGGCACAGAGGTTTGGCGCCTGCCTTTGGCCCGGGCGTGATCCTGGAGTCCCAGGATCCAGTCCCACATCGGGCTCCTCTGCCTGTGTCTCTGCCTCTCTGTCTCTCTCTCTGTGTGACTATCATGAATAAATAAATAAAATCTAAAAAAAAATTAGAACATGGATTTATCACATGACACAGCAAACACAATCCCAGTTACTGACCCAAATGGCGATAATTTGTATCCACATGAAAACCTATATGCACAGGTTTACAGCAATTTTATTCATTCATAATTGCCAAAACCTGAAAGAAACCAAGATGATCTTTGAACGGTGAATAGATAAACTGTGGTACATCCACACTGTGGTGTTCAGAATTGAAGAGGTGTCAATCCACACAAGGGTGAATGTTAAATGCTCATTTTTAAGAGAAAAGCCAACCTGAGAAGGCTTCGTACTGTATGACACCACTGATATGAAAGTATGGAAAACTAGTTGAAAAGCATTTCCTTTCAATTTATTAGAAAATATGATACTTACATTTTTGATGGTCGTACAAGGCATTTTGTTGCACTTGTGTTTTTAGAGTCCCAAATGTAGCATCAGAGTTGAAGGAATTACTTGGTTTCACTGTGTGCTTTCATTTTGGACCTTTAGAAATTAAGATCGATTCCTTTTTTTTTTTTAAGATTTTATTTATTTATTCATAGAGATGCAGAGAGAGAGAGAGGCAGAGACACAGGCAGAGGGAGAAGTGGGCTCCATGCAGAGAGTCTGACGTGGGACTCGATCCAGGGTCTCCAGATCACGCCCTGGGCTGCAGGCGGCGCTAAACCGCTGTGCCACCGGGGCTGCCCCAAGATCGATTCCTGAACATTCATAAAAGCACTTGGAATTATGGAAACTTTCTTGATGGTAGGCACATTAAAATGTTGAAGTTTCTATGACTATGAAAACATGCAGAGTGAAGGTGATCTATTTATGAATTTCTTAAGTATTTAAATATTGACTTTCTTCCCCTTTGGACTAGTACAAAAATTCAGAGTTGATTTGAATAAAGTAATTAGTTTCATGTACTGGCTTTTCTAGGGCTTATACATCAGCATGAACATTATTTTAGTGGAATTAATACAAGGTTGGGTGGGTCTTACAAGCTACTACAAATCACACTATCATACTGTGATGTTACAATTTTTTTCTTTTTGCTTTACTTGCAGAAATAGGGAAGAACTAACTAATCCTACACATTATAAACCTGTGATTCTTTATGAAAATAAACCCAGCTTTTGCACAGATCTTTCTCTTCAGAAGAATGTTTACCAAAGTACACTAATGGTCATTAACCCCCACCCGTCATGGCTTTTTGCTCATTTCTTCCCTACGTATGATTTCACAAACTCCTGTGCTTAAATTTATTATATTCATGTAATCACTTAAGTTACTTATTGAACATCGACTTTTGAGCATTGGGCAAGACAGTGGAAATAAGCTATTTAACTCAACAGACATGGTTCTCCCTAAATGTTATAAGTCTGTGTCCTTCAGAAAGATATATTCGTAATATGGAGATGATCAACTGATGGATAAACAGGCTACAGTATATAATACAAGGGAATGTTATTTTGCTTTCAGACACATGCTCCAACGTGGATGAGCCCTGAAGATAGATATTGCACTAAGTGAAATAAGCTAGTCACAAGGGAGCAAGTTTGATTCTTCTGCTATGAGGAACTTTGATTAGCCAAATTTATAAAGAGAAAGTGGAAGGTTGTGCTAGGGCCTGGGGAATGAGAAGTTATTGTTTAATGGGTACAGAGTTCAGTTCTGCGAGATGAAAACAAGTTCTGGAGATGATGGTATTGATGGTGTACTGCAGGAATGTGAATATACCTGAACAATACACTTA